>NC_140988.1:92673049-93253665 GCF_052327205.1 Somniosus microcephalus
TCCCAGTCTCTCTCTCTCACACTCCCAATCTCTCTCTCTCACACTCCCAATCTCTCTCTCTCTCTCTCACTCCCAACCTCTCTCTCTCACACTCCCAATCTCTCTCTCTCTCGCACTCCCAATCTCTCTCTCTCTCACACTCCCAATCTCTCTCTCTCTCTCACACTCCCAATCTCTCTCTCTCTCAGACTCCCAATCTCTCTCACTCCCAGTCTCTCTCTCACACTCCCAATCACTCTCTCTCTCACACTCCCAATCTCTCTCTCTCTCTCACACTCCCAATCTCTCTCTCTCTCTCACACTCCCAATCTCTCTCTCTCTCTCACACTGCCAGTCTCTCTCTCTCTCACACACTCCCAGTCTCTCTCACACTCCGTCTCTCTCTCTCACACTCCCAATCTCTCTCTCTCTCTCACACTCCCAACCTGTCTCTCTGTCTCTGACTCCCAATCTCTCTCTCTCTCACACACTCCCAATCTCTCTCTCTCACACTCCCAATCTCTCTCTCTCTCACACTCCCAATCTCTCTCTCTCACACTCCCAGTCTCTCTCTCTCACACTCCCAATCTCTCTCTCTCTCACACTCCCAATCTCTCTCTCACACTCCCAATGTCTCTCTCACACTCCCAATCTCTCTCTCTCACACTCCCAATCTCTCTCTCTCTCACACTCCCAATCTCTCTCTCTCTCACACTCCCAATCTCTCTCTCTCTCACACTCCCAATCGCTCTCTCTCTCACACTCCCAATCTCTCTCTCTCTCACACTCCCAATCTCTCTCTCTCTCACATTCCCAGTCTCTCTCTCTCACACTCCCAGTCTCTCTCTCTCTCACACTCCCAATCTCTCTCTCTCACACTCCCAATCTCTCTCTCTCTCACACTCCCAATCTCTCTCTCTCACACTCCCAATCTCTCTCTCTCACTCCCAGTCTCTCTCTCTCTCACTCTCACTCCCAGTCTCTCTCTCTCACACTCCCAATCTCTCTCTCTCACTCCCAATCTCTCTCTCTCTCACACTCCCAATCTCTCTCTCTCTCACACTCCCAATCTCTCTCTCTCACACTCCCAATCTCTCTCTCTCTCACTCCCAGTCTCTCTCTCTCACACTCCCAATCTCTCTCTCACACACTCCCAGTCTCTCTCTCCCACACTCCCAATCTCTCTCTCACACACTCCCAGTCTCTCTCTCCCACACTCCCAATCTCTCTCTCTCTCACAATCCCAAACTCTCTCTCTCTCACACTCCCAATCTCTCTCTCTCTCTCACACTCCCAATCTCTCTCTCTCACACTCCCAGTCTCTCTCTCTCTCACACTCCCAATCTCTCTCTCACACTCCCAATCTCTCTCTCACACTCCCAATGTCTCTCTCTCTCACACTCCCAATCTCTCTCTCTCACACTTCCAATCTCTCTCTCTCACACTCCCAATCTCTCTCTCTCACACTCCCAATCTCTCTCACTCCCAATCTCTCTCTCTCACACTCCCAATCTCTCTCTCTCTCACACTCCCAATCTCTCTCTCTCTCACTCCCAGTCTCTCTCTCTCTCTCTCTCTCACTCACTCCCAGTCTCTCTCTCTCTCACACTCTCAGTCTCTCTCTCACTCCCAATCTATCTCTCACACTCCCAATCTCTCTCTCTCACAGTCCCAATCTCTCTCTCTCACACTCCCAGTCTCTCTCTCTCTCTCACACTCCCAATCGCTCTCTCTCACACTCCCAATCTCTCTCTCTCACACTCCCAGTCTCTCTCTCACACTCCCAGTCTCTCTCTCTCTCTCTCACTCCCAATCTCTCTCTCTCACAATCCCAATCTCTCTCTCTCACACTCCCAGTCTCTTTCTCTCTCACACTCCCAATCTCTCTCACTCTCTGACACTCCCAATCTCTCTCTCTCACACTCCCAATCTCTCTCTCTCACTCCCAGTCTCTCTCTCACTCTCACTCCCAGTCTCTCTCTCTCACACTCCCAATCTCTCTCTCACTCCCAATCTCTCTCTCTCTCACACTCCCAATCTCTCTCTCTCTTACACTCCCAATCTCTCTCTCTCTCACTCCCAATCTCTCTCTCTCACACTCCCAATCTCTCTCTCTCTCTCTCACTCGCACTCTCTCTCTCACACTCCCAGTCTCTCTCTCACACTCCCAGTCTCTCTCTCTCTCACACTCCCAATCTCTCTCTCTCTCACACTCCCAATCTCTCTCTCTCTCACACTCCCAATCTCTCTCTCTCACACTCCCAATCTCTCTCTCACGCTCCCAATCTCTCTCTCTCACACTCCCAATCTCTCTCTCTCTCACACTCCCAATCTCTCTCTCACTCCCAATCTCTCTCTCTCACACTCCCAATCTCTCTCTCTCACACTCCCAATCTCTCTCTCTCTCTCACTCCCAATCTCTCTCTCTCTCACTCCCAATCTCTCTCTCTCACACGCCCAGTCTCTCTCTCTCTCACACTCCCAATCTCTCTCTCTCTCACACTCCCAGTCTCTGTCTCACACACTCCCAATCTCTCTCTCTCACACTCCCAGTCTCTCTCTCTCACACTCCCAATCTCTCTCTCTCTCTCTCTCTCACTCACTCCCAGTCTCTCTCTCTCTCACACTCCCAGTCTCTCTCTCACTCCCAATCTCTCTCTCTCGCACACTCCCAATCTCTCTCTCTCACACTCCCAATCTCTCTTTCTCTCACTCCCAGTCTCTCTCTGTCACTCCCAATCTCTCTCTCTCTCTCTCTCTCTCACACTCCCAATCTCTCTCTCTCACTCACTCCCAGTCTCTCTCTCACACTCCCAGTCTCTCTCTCACACTCCCAGTCTCTCTCTCACTCCCAATCTCTCTCTCACACTCCCAATCTCTCTCAGTTCAGTTCAGTTCAGTTCAGTTCAAATGCTTTATTGGCATGAAAGTTTACAGGGAACCATATTGCCAAAGCTTACATAGCAAAAAGGTACAGTTTTCCAACATTCTGTAGGTGCCAATCGATTTGACATTTGTTGGGTACATACAATATTACTTTTAAACAATATTAATTTTAAACAGTCTTTCTACTTCATTTGGTACGTTCAATATTAATTTTAAACAGTCTTACTTTTAAACAGTCCTCAGGTTGTGACATGTTGTTACATATTTGGCCCCAAGGTATGGTCTGTCTCCTTCTCCTAGGACTAATCTCAATTTTGACAGATCATCCAATTCCTTGAAATCTGGGGTTGTTTGGCTTAGCTTGTTGAATAATATGTTTCTTGATGTGTTGAATTTTTCGCATTTTAGGAGGAAATGCATTTCTGTTTCAACCTCGCCAGCCAGACATTGATCGCATATTCTATTCTCTCTAGGCTGCCAGGATTTCTTGTATCTGCCTTTTTCAATTTCCAGTTGGTGGTCGCTTAGTCTGTACCTGGTGAGGGTCTGTCTCTGTTTTGTGTCTCTGATGGTCGTGAGGTAGTCTGCCAGTTTATGTTCTCTTTTTAGGGCCCGGTAACATTCTAATCTGCTTTGGCTTTCGGTTATTTTGTTCCAATGTTCCAGGTAGGTTTCTTTGCATTTTTTAATGATTTGGTTCACTCGGGTTGGTGTTTGGACGGCTGTGTTGGTCTGGGGCTGGTCAGGGTCCGGCTGAGTACTTAGTTTCAGTAGCAGCTGACTCAGGGGACTCTTTTTTGGGTTTAGCTTTTGGGTCTGAAAGTCTTTGAAATGAAGGGTGTCTGGGGAGCTAGATTTGAGGTGATTTAGGAAGTTTAGTGCTCGTTTTTGGATGTTTATTATCAGTGGGTATCTGCCTAGTTCGGCTCTGCATGCATTTGTTGGCGTTTTTCTTTGGGTGCGAAGGATGCTTCGGCAGAATTCTGCATGTAGGGCTTCTATTGTGTGTTTTTCCCATTTAGTGTAGCTTTGGTGATTTAGCGGGCCCCATACTTCACTACCGTACAGTGCAATGGGCAGGATTATGCTGTCAAATATTTTGAGCCAGATTTTGATTGGGATTTGGATGTTGTAGAATTTTCTTTTTATTGCATATAGGGCTCTTCGGGCTTTTTCTTTTAGTGCATTCACTGCTATGCTGAAGCTCCCTGATGCTGTAATAGTTAGACCAAGGTAGGTGTAGCTCATAGTGTGTCCTATAGTGGTATCACTGAGGGTAAACTGGTATTTGTTTTCCTGACATCTGGGTCTTTTCTGAAAAATCATGATGTTGGTTTTCTTTAGATTTACTGTTAGAGCCCAATTTTGGCAGTATTTGTCGAGTAGGTCTAGTTGTTGCTGTAATCCCTGTTCTGTGGGAGACAGCAGAACCAGGTCGTCCGCATAGAACAGGGACTTCACTTCTCCATCCAGGAGACGGAGACCTGGTGACTCGCTTTGCTCCAGCATGTCTGCTAATTCATTTATGTATATGTTGAACAGGGTCGGGCTCAAATTGCAGCCCTGCCGGACGCCTCTTCTCTGGGTGAAGAAATCGGTGCGTTTGTCTCCAATTTTGACCCCGCATTTGTTTTTCAGATACATTGATTTAATAAGGTCATAGACTTTGCCCCCTATTCCACACTGAAGAAGTTTATAATAGAGCCCTTCGTGCCATATAGAGTCAAAGGCTTTCTTGAAGTCGATGAAACAGGCGAATATTTTCCCATTTTTTGTTTGGTGTTTATGTTTTTCAATGAGGGTGTGAAGGGTATAGATATGGTCGGCGGTGCGGTGTTTTGGAAGAAAGCCTATTTGGTTTTTTCTGAGGATATTATGTTTGTTAAGAAAATCAAGTAATCTACTATTTAGAATACTGCAGAATAACTTCCCTAGACAACTGTTGACACAGATGCCGCGGTAGTTATTTGGGTCTGATTTGTTTCCACTTTTATATATGGGGGAGATTAGTCCTTGGCACCAGATATCGGGAAAACAGCCTGAGCGTAATATGATGTTGAATAGTTTGAGTATCGCACCCTGCATCTCCATATTGCTGAACTTTAGCATTTCATTTTTGATGTTGTCTGGGCCACAGGCTTTCTTTAGGTGGAGAGATTTTGTTTTTGTGGCCAGTTCTTTCCATGTGATTGGGGAGTCTAGAGGGTTTTGGTTGTCTTTAATTGTTGCTTCTAATGTGTGGAGTTTTTCTGTGACCTGATGTTGACTTGGGTTTGTTTTGTTTATTGGGATGTCTTTGTAGAGGTTTTCAAAATGTGTTCTCCAGATGTCGCCATCTTGGATTGGTAATGCTTGCAATTGTGTTGTACTCAGGTTATTCCACATTTCCCAGAATTGTTTTGGATTGGTGGAGTTTTCAATTTCTTCGAGTATTTTGTGGGTATAGTTTTGTGTTTTGTTCCTAATGGTGTGTTTATATCTTTTGAGTGTTTCATTGTATCTAGTACGTAGGTCCGGATTGTTTGGTTGCCGATGCTTTTGGTTTGATATTTTTCTCAGGTCTTTTCTGGCATTTTTGCATTCGTGGTCAAACCATTTCATATTTTTATTTTGTCTTTTGTGACGCTTCCTCTTCTGTTTCACGAGGTCGGCTTTTACAGCTGCCTCATGGAAGATCATAATTATATCCTCTATGGCCGTGTTTACACCATCTCTGGTGATCTCATATAGATTTTCTTTAAATTTTGAAATTTTACTTGTGAGATCAGGTGAATTTAGTGCTGTGATGAATTTATCTCCACTGTCTGGGGCCCATCTGTATGTCTGGTTTATTTTATGTAGCTTACTGTGTTCCTTTTTTGTGTCTGTAGTTTGGGCAGAAAGTTTAAGGTACACATTTATTATTTGGTTATGGTCTGAGAGGGGGGATTGCTGCCTGACAGTGAATGCATTGATATCGCAGGGGTCCAGGTCAGTGATTGTATAGTCCACCACACTAGACCCAAGAGTTGAGGAGTATGTGAGTCTCCCTTGGGAGTCCCCTCTGAACCTACCATTAACTATGTACAGGCCTAAGGCTCGGCAGAGTTGCACTACCTCCCTACCGCTTTTATTTATTTCACGATCAAGGTTGTTCCGATTTGCGATGGCTGGTGTGACATCTAAAGGGGTCTGGCCAAACACATGGTTGTTTCCCTGTGGGTCTATGAAGTCAGGTTCACAACCGGTCCTTGCATTTAGGTCCCCACATATTATCACCTTTCCTTGGGCCTGGAAATGGCTGATTTCCATGTGGAGAGTATCAAATAACTCCTCTTCGAAATATGGCGAATCTATTGGAGGTATGTAGATCGCACATAAGTAAACATCTTTTTTTGCTATACCTATATTTTTATCTAGTTTTAGCCATACGTGTGATTTCCCCTGTTTTACCGGTGAGATGTGTTTGTCCAGTTCTCCCTTATACCACACCAATATTCCCCCGGAGGTTCTGCCCTTGCGTGTTTTAGTGTTCTTTACTGAGGGCACAATGATTTCATGGTACATTGGAGGACAGTGGGTCGGCATGTCCTTTTGGCACCATGTTTCTGTTAACACAATTATATCAATGTCTTTTATAGCTTTTAGGAATTCAGGGTCTGTACTCTTCATCCCAAAAGTTGAGGAGCGGAGGCCCTGGATATTCCAGCAGCTTATGTGGAAAGAGTGTGAGAGAGGAGACTGTGAGAGACTTTGCTCCTCTATGGTCTTTCTCATCTTGTGGATGGTGGACTCGTGTTCCGTTTTTAGCTGTTTGAATTCCTCCTTCAAATTCTTGGCCAGTGTTTCTCTGTATTCGTTGAAATCAAGTTCTAGTTTGGCCAGATTCTCTTTCATCATTTTGTTTTCGTTGAGAGGTGTGGGGGGGGGGTGGAGATGTACAGGGAGGTGTTTTCCTCTGCTGGTCTCTCTTCTTCCTCCACTTGGCTCTCATCATCCTCTGTTCGACTCTCTTTTGCTTCCTGTCCATTGGTCCTCTTTGTGTCTGCCTTTGTTTTCAACTGGGGGAATTCCTTTTCGAAGGTGTCCAGATTTTCCACATTCCCCTGTATCATGATCTTTCTATTTTTGTTGTAGTAGCTTATGGTTAGCAGGGGGTCATCTTTATCTAGGTTTCCATCTTTACATATTTTCAGTCTGCCTCCACTGCCAATACCTTCACTGGAGACGTATGTGTAGTGTTTTTGTAAAGTCTCCTTCCAGGAGGTGACGTATTCGGTGTAGAATATGAGGTTGTTCTTCAGCTTAGTCCCTTTGTGTGTGGTATAGTCAACGTAGAGGATTTCTGGGTTATTTTTTAGTGTTGTGTACTTGTATTTTTCCTTTGCTTTATTTTTTGTGCATTGCTCAGGATATATCATTTCCCTGCTCATTGTAGTCGTTTGTTTTTTGTCTCAGATAGATAACTTTTTTTTTTTCTCTTTTTTGTGTCGTGTTCCACCTTAGCCCACTTTTAGGTCCAAAATTGGGAGTTTTTCAGGGGTTCATCTTTGATATAGCTGCTCTTAAAGGTTTATCTTTCTCTTTTTCTCACAGGCTCTTGGTTCGGGTAGTTTATCGTTTCTCTCGGGTTTCTATTCCTTTTCCTCGCGGGTTTGTTCTTTTTTCAGGTTTTTTTTTTTTTTTCGAGCTAAATTTAAATAAAATTAAACTTTTTCCGAACTAACTTTAACTAAAATGAAACTTAGGTAGAGTTAGGTAAAACTTATTTCTCCGGCTTTTTCTCTCCAGCTGGTGTTTCCTCTCCTCTCTCTCTCTCACGCTCTCTCGCTCCGTCTCTCTCTCTCTAGGTGCAGTTACCTCTCTTTGCTCCTTTTCTCCTTTCAGCCGTTTCCCTTCATTCAAATTTCGCGCTCTCAGCTCTCAGCTTCCAACGCTCTCTCCGGGCTTCTGCCCTGGCCCCAGCCTCTCGGCTCGGCTGTGCTGTCCCGGCCCGGTGTTTGTCCGAGTTTCTCCGACCCCGGAGTTTCTCGGGTTTCAGGCCCCGGGCTTGCTCGCTCTCCGGGCTTCTGCCCTGGCCCCAGCCTCTCGGCTCGGCTGTGCTGTCCCGGCCCGGTGTTTGTCCGAGTTTCTCCGACCCCGGAGTTTCTCGGGTTTCAGGCCCCGGGCTTGCTCGCTCTCCAGGCCCGACCCGATCCGGCACCCCTACCTCTCCACTCGCCTCTTTGACTGGCTCGGGCCGCTCCTCCCGGTCTGGGTCTACTCCTGTTGCTGCTCGCTCTCCTTCTCTCCGGTGCCTCGCTCGGCCCGGTTCCTCGGGCCTTTCTCCGGCTTCAGGCTCCGTGCTCCGGTTGCTGCTCGGGCTCTGCTCTCTCTCTCTCACACTTCCAATCTCTCTCTCTCTCACTCACTCCCAGTCTCTCTCACACTTCCAATCTCTCTCTCTCTCACTCACTCCCAGTCTCTCTCTCTCTCACACTCCCAGTCTCTCTCTCACTCCCAATCTCTCTGTCTCTCACACTCCCAATCTCTCTCTCTCACACTTCCAATCTCTCTCTCTCTCTCACACTTCCAATCTCTCTCTCTCTCTCTCTCTCACACTCCCAGTCTCTCTCTCACTCCCAATCTCCCTCTCTCTCACACTCAATTCAATTGAATTCAATGCAAATCGCTTTATTGGCATGACAAGTTACATCTTATGTTGCCAAAGCATCGGAAAACATTCATGTTTGTTCACAAAAATACAGATCTATCCATACAGTGTATAAACAGATATATCCCTGAGTGTATAAATATATACTTTCATATAATTTATATATACTCTTTTATATTTGCTGGTTGTCCCTCTGTTTATGGCAAGCTGTAACATAGTGTGCCGCTAGTGTTATGCAATTTCTCTCTTCCCCTGGTAGGTATGGGAGTTTTTGGTCGTCATTCAAATTTCAGAATTCCGGGCATATTTTTGTGAATTTTGGGTAGAAATTCTCCCTTATGGCCTGATATTTTCTACAAGCTGTGAGGAAGTGCATCTCTGTCTCCACCACTCCCTGACTGCAGTGAGAGCATATCCTGTCCTCTCTTGGTAGCTGGGTCTGTCTGTGTCTACCTTTTTCAATCGCCAGGTTATGTTCACTAGGTCTGTACATTGTCAAGGTTTTTCTCAGTTTGCTATCCTTTACCATGGTCAGGTAATCGGCCATGTTGTATTGTCTGTTTAGGGCCAAGTAGCAATTGAGTTTGCTTTGGGTTTTTGTTGTTTCTGCCCAATATGACAGATATTTTTCCTTTTGCTTCGCGACGATTGTGTTGGGTCGAATTCTTTGTGTTATGCTGTCACTGTCCTGGGGCTGGTTATTGTTAGTAGTGTTAGTAGTTACTTCACTGAGTCCCAGGACTAGTTGACTGAGGGTATTCTTCTTTATGGTCCTCTCTTGGCATTTCAGGGCTTCGTAGTGATAGCATTGGGGGTTGCTCATTTCTAGGTGTTTCCAAAATTTGGTGGCTCTTTTTTGGATAGTGATTATTAATGGATATTGGTCTAGTTCTGCCCTGCATGCATTGTTTACGGTTTTCGTTTGAGTCCGGAGTATACTTTTACAGAATTCTGCATGTAGGATCTCAATTGGGTGTTTGTCCCATTTTGCAAATTCTTGTTGTGTGAGCGGTCCCCACACCTCACTGCCATAGAGTGCAATTGGTTCAATTACTGATTTGAAAATTTTGAGCCAAATGCCAATTGGGATTTCTATTTGGATTGATTTTTTAATGGCTCTCTCTCTCTCTCTCTCTCTCTCTCCCAATCTCTCTCTCTCACACACTCCCAATCTCTCTCTCTCACTCAGTCTCTCTCTCTCTCACACTCCGTCTCTCTCTCTCTCACGCTCCCAATCTCTCTCTCTCTCACACTCCCAGTCTCTCTCTCTCTCACACTCCCAATCTCTCTCTCTCTCACTCCCAATCTCTCTCTCTCACACTCCCAGTCTCTCTCTCACACTCCCAGTCTCTCTCTCTCTCTCTCACTCCCAGTCTCTCTCTCTCTCACACTCCCAGTCTCTCTCTCTCACACTCCCAATCTCTCTCTCTCACACACTCCCAGTCTCTCTCACACTCCCAGTCTCTCTCTCTCTCACACTCCCAATCTCTCTCTCTCTCTCTCTCTCTCTCACACTCCCAATCTCTCTCTCTCTCTCACACTCCCAATCTCTCTCTCTCACACTCCCAGTCTCTCTCTCTCTCTCTCACACTCCCAATCTGTCTCTCTCTCTCACACTCCCAATCTCTCTCTCTCACTCCCAATCTCTCTCTCTCACACTCCCAATCTCTCTCTCTCTCACACTCCCAATCTCTCTCACACTCCCAATCTCTCTCTCACACTCCCAATCTCTCTCTCTCACACTCCCAATCTCTCTCTCTCTCACACTCCCAATCTCTCTCTCTCTCTCACACTCCCAAACTCTCTCTCTCTCACACTCCCAGTCTCTCTCTCTCTCACTCCCAGTCTCTCTCTCTCTCACACTCCCAATCTCTCTCTCTCACACTCCCAGCTTCTCTCTCACACTCCCAGTCTCTCTCTCTCTCACACTCCCAATCTCTCTCTCTCTCACACTCCCAATCTCTCTCTCTCACACTCCCAATCTCTCTCTCTCACTCCCAGTCTCTCTCTCTCTCTCTCACTCTCACTCCCAGTCTCTCTCTCTCACAATCCCAATCTCTCTCTCTCACTCCCAATCTCTCTCTCTCTCTCACACTCCAAATCTCTCTCTCTCTTACACTCCCAATCTCTCTCTCTCACACTCCCAATCTCTCTCTCTCACACTCCCAATCTCTCTCTCTCACTCCCAATCTCTCTCTCTCACACTCCCAGTCTCTCTCTCACACTCCCAGTCTCTCTCCCTCTCACACTCCCAATCTCTCTCTCTCTCACACTCCCAATCTCTCTCTCTCTCACACTCCCAATCTCTCTCTCTCTCACACTCCCAATCTCTCTCTCTCACACTCCCAATCTCTCTCTCACACTCCCAGTCTCTCTCTCTCTCACACTCCCAATCTCTCTCTCTCTCACTCCCAGTCTCTCTCACACTCCCAGTCTCTCTCTCTCACACTCCCAATCTCTCTCTCTCACACTCCCAATCTCTCTCTCTCTCTCTCAGTCCCAATCTCTCTCTCTCACACTCCCAATCTCTCTCTCTCTCACACTCCCAATCTCTCTCTCTCTCACACTCCCAATCTCTCTCTCTCTCTCACTCCCAATCTCTCTCTCTCTCACACTCCCAATCTCTCTCTCTCTCTCACACTCCCAATCTCTCTCTCACACTCCCAATCTCTCTCTCACACTCCCAATCTCTCTCTCTCACACTCCCAATCTCTCTCACTCCCAGTCTCTCTCTCACACTCCCAATCACTCTCTCTCTCACACTCCCAATCTCTCTCTCTCTCTCACACTCCCAATCTCTCTCTCTCTCTCACACTCCCAATCTCTCTCTCTCTCTCACACTGCCAGTCTCTCTCTCTCACACACTCCCAGTCTCTCTCACACTCCCAATCTCTCTCTCTCTCTCACACTCCCAACCTGTCTCTCTCTCTCTCACTCCCAATCTCTCTCTCTCTCACACACTCCCAATCTCTCTCTCTCACACTCCCAATCTCTCTCTCTCTCACACTCCCAATCTCTCTCTCACACTCCCAATGTCTCTCTCACACTCCCAATCTCTCTCTCTCACACTCCCAATCTCTCTCTCTCTCACACTCCCAATCTCTCTCTCTCACACTCCCAATCTCTCTCTCTCTCACACTCCCAATCTCTCTCTCTCACACTCCCAATCTCTCTCTCTCACTCCCAGTCTCTCTCTCTCTCTCTCTCACTCCCAGTCTCTCTCTCTCACACTCCCAATCTCTCTCTCTCACTCCCAATCTCTCTCTCTCTCACACTCCCAATCTCTCTCTCTCTTACACTCCCAATCTCTCTCTCTCACACTCCCAATCTCTCTCTCTCTCACTCCCAGTCTCTCTCTCTCACACTCCCAATCTCTCTCTCACACACTCCCAGTCTCTCTCTCCCACACTCCCAATCTCTCTCTCACTCACAATCCCAAACTCTCTCTCTCTCACACTCCCAATCTCTCTCTCTCTCTCACACTCCCAATCTCTCTCTCTCTCACTCCCAATCTCTCTCTCTCACACTCCCAATCTCTCTCTCTCTCACACTCCCAATCTCTCTCTCTCTCACTCCCAGTCTCTCTCTCTCACTCCCAATCTCTCTCTCTCTCTCTCACACTCCCAATCTCTCTCTCTCACACTCCCAATCTCTCTCTCTCTCTCTCTCACTCACTCCCAGTCTCTCTCTCTCTCACACTCCCAGTCTCTCTCTCACTCCCAATCTCTCTCTCACACTCCCAATCTCTCTCTCTCACAGTCCCAATCTCTCTCTCTCACACTCCCAGTCTCTCTCTCTCTCTCACACTCCCAATCGCTCTCTCTCACACTCCCAATCTCTCTCTCTCACACACTCCCAATCTCCCTCTCACACTCCCAATCTCTCTCTCTCACACTCCCAATCTTTCTCTCTCACACTCCCAGTCTCTCTCTCACACTCCCAGTCTCTCTCTCTCACACTCCCAATCTCTCTCTCTCAAACTCCCAATCTCTCTCTCTCTCTCTCACTCCCAGTCTCTCTCTCTCTCACACTCCCAGTCTCTCTCTCTCTCACACTCCCAATCTCTCTCTCTCACACTCCCAATCTCTCTCTCTCACAATCCCAATCTCTCTCTCACACACCCAGTCTCTCTCTCACACTCCCAGTCTCTCTCACACTCCCAATCTCTCTCTCTCACACTCCCAGTCTCTTTCTCTCTCACACTCCCAATCTCTCTCACTCTCTCACACTCCCAATCTCTCTCTCTCACACTCCCAATCTCTCTCTCTCACTCTCACTCCCAGTCTCTCTCTCTCACACTCCCAATCTCTCTCTCTCTCACACTCCCAATCTCTCTCTCTCACACTCCCAATCTCTCTCTCTCACACTCCCAATCTCTCTCTCTCTCTCTCACTCGCACTCTCTCTCTCACACTCCCAGTCTCTCTCTCACACTCCCAGTCTCTCTCTCTCTCACACTCCCAATCTCTCTCTCACACTCCCAATCTCTCTCTCACACTCCCAATCTCTCTCTCACACTCCCAATCTCTCTCTCACACTCCCAATCTCTCTCTCTCACACTACCAATCTCTCTCTCTCACACTCCCAATCTCTCTCTCACACTCCCAATCTCTCTCTCTCTCACTCCCAATCTCTCTCTCTCTCACACTCCCAATCTCTCTCTCTCTCTCACTCCCAATCTCTCTCTCTCTCACACGCCCAGTCTCTCTCTCTCTCACACTCCCAATCTCTCTCTCTCTCACACTCCCAGTCTCTGTCTCACACACTCCCAATCTCCCTCTCTCACACACTCCCAATCTCTCTCTCTCTCACTCCCAGTCTCTCTCTCTCACTCCCAATCTCTCTCTCTCACTCACTCCCAGTCTCTCTCTCTCTCACACTCCCAGTCTCTCTCTCACTCCCAATCTCTCTCTCTCGCACACTCCCAATCTCTCTCTCTCACACTCCCAATCTCTCTCTCTCACACTCCCAATCTCTCTCTCTCACTCACTCCCAGTCTCTCTCTCACACTCCCAGTCTCTCTCTCACTCCCAATCTCTCTCTCACACTCCCAATCTCTCTCTCTCTCACTCACTCCCAGTCTCTCTCACACTTCCAATCTCTCTCTCTCTCACTCACTCCCAGTCTCTCTCTCTCTCACACTCCCAGTCTCTCTCTCACTCCCAATCTCTCTGTCTCTCACACTCCCAATCTCTCTCTCTCACACTTCCAATCTCTCTCTCTCTCTCTCTCTCACACTCCCAGTCTCTCTCTCACTCCCAATCTCTCTCTCTCACACTCAATTCAATTCAATTCAATGCAAATCGCTTTATTGGCATGACAAGTTACATCTTATGTTGCCAAAGCATCGGAAAACATTCATGTTTGTTCACAAAAATACAGATCTATCCATACAGTGTATAAACAGATATATCCCTGAGTGTATAAATATATACTTTCATATAATTTATATATACTCTTTTCTTATATTTGCTGGTTGTCCCTCTGTTTATGGCAAGCTGTAACATAGTGTGCCGCTAGTGTTATGCAATTTCTCTCTTCCCCTGGTAGGTATGGGAGTTTTTGGTCGTCATTCAAATTTCTGAATTCCGGGCATATTTTTGTGAATTTTGGGTAGAAATTCTCCCTTATGTCCTGATATTTTCTACAAGCTGTGAGGAAGTGCATCTCTGTCTCCACCACTCCCTGACTGCAGTGAGAGCATATCCTGTCCTCTCTTGGTAGCTGGGTCTGTCTGTGTCTACCTTTTTCGATCGCCAGGTTATGTTCACTAAGTCTGTACATTGTCAAAGTTTTTCTCAGTTTGCTATCCTTTACCATGGTCAGGTAATCAGCCATGTTGTATTGTCTGTTTAGGGCCAAGTAGCAATTGAGTTTGCTTTGGGTTTTTGTTGTTTCTGCCCAATATGACAGATATTTTTCCTTTTGCTTCGCGACGATTGTGTTGGGTCGAATTCTTTGTGTTATGCTGTCACTGTCCTGGGGCTGGTTATTGTTAGTAGTGTTAGTAGTTACTTCACTGAGTCCCAGGACTAGTTGACTGAGGGTATTCTTCTTTATGGTCCTCTCTTGGCATTTCAGGGCTTCGTAGTGATAGCATTGGGGGTTGCTCATTTCTAGGTGTTTCCAAAATTTGGTGGCTCTTTTTTGGATAGTGATTATTAATGGATATTGGCCTAGTTCTGCCCTGCATGCATTGTTTACGGTTTTCCTTTGAGTCCGGAGTATACTTTTACAGAATTCTGCATGTAGGATCTCAATTGGGTGTTTGTCCCATTTTGCAAATTCTTGTTGTGTTAGCGGTCCCCACATCTCACTGCCATAGAGTGCAATTGGTTCAATTACTGATTTGAAAATTTTGAGCCAAATGCTAATTGGGATTTCTATTTGGATTGACTTTTTAATGGCTCTCTCTCTCTCTCCCCCAGTCTCTCTCTCTCACACTCCCAGTCTCTCTCTCTCACTCCCAGTCTCTCTCTCTCTCACACTCCGTCTCTCTCTCTCTCACGCTCCCAATCTCTCTCTCTCTCTCTCTCTCTCTCTCTCTCACACTCCGTCTCTCTCTCTCAGTTCAGTTCAAATGCTTTATTGGCATGAAAGTTTACAGAGAACCATATTGCCAAAGCTTACATAGCAAAAAGGTACAGTTTTCCAACATTCTGTAGGTGTCAATCGAATGACATTTGTTGGGTATATACAATATTACTTTTAAACAATATTAATTTTAAACAGTCTTTCTACTTCATTTGGTACGTTCAATATTAATTTTAAACAGTCTTACTTTTAAACAGTCCTCAGGTTGTGACATGTTGTTACATATTTAGCCCCAAGGTATGGTCTGTCTCCTTCTCCTAGGACTAATCTCAATTTTGACAGATCATCCAATTCCTTGAAATCTGGGGTTGTTTGGCTTAGCTTGTTGAATAATATGTTTCTTGATGTGTTGAATTTTTCGCATTTTAGGAGGAAATGCATTTCTGTTTCAACCTCGCCAGCCAGACATTGATCGCATATTCTATTCTCTCTAGGCTGCCAGGATTTCTTGTATCTGCCTTTTTCAATTTCCAGTTGGTGGTCGCTTAGTCTGTACCTGGTGAGGGTCTGTCTCTGTTTTGTGTCTCTGATGGTCGTGAGGTAGTCTGCCAGTTTATATTCTCTTTTTAGGGCCCGGTAACATTCTAATCTGCTTTGGCTTTCGGTTATTTTGTTCCAATGTTCCAGGTAGGTTTCTTTGCATTTTTTAATGATTTGGTTCACTCGGATTGGTGTTTGGACGGCTGTGTTGGTCTGGGGCTGGTCAGGGTCCGGCTGAGTACTTAGTTTCAGTAGCAGCTGACTCAGGGGACTCTTTTCTGGGTTTAGCTCTTGGGTCTGAAAGGCTTTGAAATGAAGGGTGTCTGGGGAGCTAGATTTGAGGTGATTTAGGAAGTTTAGTGCTCGTTTTTGGATGTTTATTATCAGTGGGTATCTGCCTAGTTCGGCTCTGCATGCATTTGTTGGCGTTTTTCTTTGGGTGCGAAGGATGCTTCGGCAGAATTCTGCATGTAGGGCTTCTATTGTGTGTTTTTCCCATTTAGTGTAGCTTTGGTGATTTAGCGGGCCCCATACTTCACTACCGTACAGTGCAATGGGCAGGATTATGCTGTCAAAAATTTTGAGCCAGATTTTGATTGGGATTTGGATGTTGTAGAATTTTCTTTTTATTGCATATAGGGCTCTTCGGGCTTTTTCTTTTAGTGCATTCACTGCTATGCTGAAGCTCCCTGATGCTGTAATAGTTAGACCAAGGTAGGTGTAGCTCATAGTGTGTCCTATAGTGGTATCACTGAGGGTAAACTGGTATTTGTTTTCCTGACATCTGGGTCTTTTCTGAAAAATCATGATGTTGGTTTTCTTTAGATTTACTGTTAGAGCCCAATTTTGGCAGTATTTGTCGAGTAGGTCTAGTTGTTGCTGTAATCCCTGTTCTGTGGGAGACAGCAGAACCAGGTCGTCCGCATAGAACAGGGACTTCACTTCTCCATCCAGGAGACGGAGACCTGGTGACTCGCTTTGCTCCAGCATGTCTGCTAATTCATTTATGTATATGTTGAACAGGGTCGGGCTCAAATTGCAGCCCTGCCGGACGCCTCTTCTCTGGGTGAAGAAATCGGTGCGTTTGTCTCCAATTTTGACCCCGCATTTGTTTTTCAGATACATTGATTTAATAAGGTCATAGACTTTGCCCCCTATTCCACACTGAAGAAGTTTATAATAGAGCCCTTCGTGCCATATAGAGTCAAAGGCTTTCTTGAAGTCGATGAAACAGGCGAATATTTTCCCATTTTTTGTTTGGTGTTTATGTTTTTCAATGAGGGTGTGAAGGGTATAGATATGGTCGGCGGTGCGGTGTTTTGGAAGAAAGCCTATTTGGTTTTTTCTGAGGATATTATGTTTGTTAAGAAAATCAAGTAATCTACTATTTAGAATACTGCAGAATAACTTCCCTAGACAACTGTTGACACAGATGCCGCGGTAGTTATTTGGGTCTGATTTGTTTCCGCTTTTATATATGGGGGAGATTAGTCCTTGGCACCAGATATCGGGAAAACAGCCTGAACGTAATATGATGTTGAATAATTTGAGTACCGCACCCTGCATCTCCATATTGCTGAACTTGAGCATTTCATTTTTGATGTTGTCTGGGCCACAGGCTTTCTTTAGGTGGAGAGATTTTGTTTTTGTGGCCATTTCTTTCCATGTGATTGGGGAGTCTAGAGGGTTTTGGTTGTCTTTGATTGTTGCTTCTAATGTGTGGAGTTTTTCTGTGACCTGATGTTGACTTGGGTTTGTTTCGTTTATTGGGATGTCTTTGTAGAGGTTTTCAAAATGTGTTCTCCAGATGTCGCCATCTTGGATTGGTAATGCTTGCAATTGTGTTGTACTCAGGTTATTCCACATTTCCCAGAATTGTTTTGGGTTGGTGGAGTTTTCAATTTCTTCTAGTATTTTGTGGGTATAGTTTTGTGTTTTGTTCCTAATGGTGTGTTTATATCTTTTGAGGGTTTCATTGTATCTAGTACGTAGGTCCGGATTGTTTGGTTGGCGATGCTTTTGGTTTGATATTTTTCTCAGGTCTTTTCTGGCATTTTTGCATTCGTGGTCAAACCATTTCTTATTTTTATTTTGTCTTTTGTGACTCTTCCTCTTCTGTTTCACGAGGTCGGCTTTTACAGCTGCCTCATGAAAGATCATATTTATATCCTCTATGGCCATGTTTACCCCATCTCTGGTGATCTCATATAGATTTTCTTTAAATTTTGAAATTTTACTTGTGAGATCAGGTGAATTTAGTGCTGTGATGAATTTATCTCCACTGTCTGGGGCCCATCTGTATGTCTGGTTTATTTTATGTAGCTTACTGGGTTCCTTTTTTGTGTCTGTAGTTTGGGCAGAAAGTTTAAGGTACACATTTATTTGGTTATGGTCTGAGAGGGGGGATTGCTGCCTGACAGTGAATGCGTTGATATCGCAGGGGTCCAGGTCAGTGATTGTATAATCCACCACACTAGACCCAAGAGTTGAGGAATATGTGAGTCTCCCTAAGGAGTCCCCTCTGAACCTACCGTTAACTATGTACAGGCCTAAGGCTCGGCAGAGTTGCACTACCTCCCTACCGCTTTTATTTATTTCACAATCGAGGTTGTTTCGGTTTGCGATGGCTGGTGTGACATATAGAGGGGTCTGGCCAAACACATGGTTGTTGCCCTGTGGGTCTATGAAGTCAGGTTCACATCCTGTCCTTGCATTTAGGTCCCCACATAGTAGCACCTTTCCTTGGGCCTGGAAATGGCTGATTTCCATGTGGAGAGTGTCAAATATCTCCTCTTCAAAATATGGCGATTCTATTGGAGGTATGTAGATCGCACATAAGTAAACATCGTTTTTTGCTATTCCTATATTTTTATCTAATTTTAGCCATACGTGTGATTTTCCCTGTTTTATCGGTGAGATGTGTTTGTTCAGTTCTCCTTTATACCACACCAGGATTCCCCCGGAGGTTCTGCCCTTGCGTGTCTTAATGTTCTTTACTGAAGGCACAATAATTTCATGGTACATTGGGGGACAGTGGGTCGGCATGTCCTTTTGGCACCATGTTTCTGTTAACACAATTATATCAATGTCTTTTATAGCTTTTAGGAATTCAGGGTCTGTACTCTTCATCCCAAAAGTTGAGGAGCGGAGGCCCTGGATATTCCAGCAGCTTATGTGGAAAGAACGCATTTATATAGTTCAATAAAACGAAATAAAATGGACCTATTTTGTGGGATGAGTGTGGAAACACTATTTTCTATACTGCTAAATGATGATTTAGTATAAATTTCATGAGGCATGCACATATATCTATCTAATAGTAGTAATAATACTGATAAGATAACAATAATGATAATGATAAATAACAATATTAATAATTTCTCCGGCTTTCTATCAGGCTGTTCAGCATCGTCATGATCTTTCTCAGTTCTTGGTCTACAGTCTGTGGTCTAGAGGGTGGTCTTGGGTCAGGTATAAAAGCACGGTTCTGTTGTTGGTTTTGTAAAGGGGGGTGGGGGACATTGGTGGTCCTGTTTGGGTTACGGCTCCCAATGGTAGAGGGGGTGGGAGGGCTGCGTCTTTTGGCAGTGTTTATGAGGTTTTTTGCAAAGACCCACATCCGCTGTTTGAGTAGATGTATTTCGTCATAGAGGTCCCTTGTGTTGATGTTTGGATGATGGGCCAGGTAGACGTTGGGGAAGACAGAACATCTCGTGTCGATCTCCCTGTTGGTGTTGTGGATTATATAGGCTGGGGTGTCCTTTCTGGGCAGTAGTGTGGAGATCACGATCCGCGCCTCGCGGAATTCCTTGCTGGCCTTTTCCGCCATCCTGCTCACCGCCCTAGCAGTGCCTTCCCGTAGGGTGCGTAGGTCGTTTGTGCCTGTGTGGATCACAAGCCATTTGGGGCTTCCAAGGGATTCTTTGTTCAGGATCTTCATTGCATGTTCTGTGTTGCTGCACCATTTTTTCAGGACTTGATGACCTGGGAACAGCCTCTGGGGGTCCAGAAACTTTCCGTTGGAGTCGGTCAGCAGGACCGCCTGAGGGGCTGGTTTTTCAGACTGGGTAGCAGTAGTCTGGGCAGGACTCGACTGATGGCTGGTTGTTGGCTGGGTTTCTGGGATATGTTGTGTGGCAGGAGCGGGGTTTGAGGCTTTCGGTGTGTCCTCGTGTGGGGGGGCATCTGACGGGTTCTGCGTCCCTGTGTGTGAGGACTGGGTAGCGGTAGTCTGGGCAGGACTCGACTGAGGGCTGGTTGTTGGCTGGGTTTCTGTGGTGAGCTGTGTGGCAGGAGCGGGGTTTGTGGCTTTCGGTGTGTCCTCGTGTGGGGTGGCATCCGACGGGTTCTGTGTCCTTGTGTGTGTTGTTTTTTGGACCTTAAGAGGTTTGTGTTGCCTGCTGAGCCTTTCTACGGCCTCCGTCATTTTGTTTAGTTGGGTATGGAGTTCTTTGATCTTATTTATTTGTTCCTCTACGGTCTTTCTCAGATTGTGGATGGTGGACTCGTTTTCCATTTTCAGCTGTTTGAGTTCCTCCGTCCAGTTCTTGGTCTGTGTTTCTCTGTATTCGTTGAATTCGAGTTCTAGTTTGGACAGACTCTCTTTCAGCAGTTTGTTTGCGTTGAGAGGTGTGGGGGGGGTGGAGATGGTCAGGGAGGTGTGTGTCTCTGCTGGACTCTCTTCTTCTTCCTCCGCTTGGCTCTCATCATCCTCTGTTCGATTCTCTTTTGCCTCCTGTCCATTGGTCCTATTTGTGTCTGCCTTAGTTTTCAGCTGGGGGAATTCCTTTTCGAAGGAGTCCAGACTTTCTACATTCCCCTGTATCATGATCTTTCCTTTTTTGTTGTAGTAGCTTATGGTTAGCAGGGGGTCATCTTTATCTAGATTTCCATCTTTACATATTTTCAGTCTGCCTCCACTGCCAATACCTTCGCTGGAGACGTATGCGTAGTATTTTTGTAAAGTCTCCTTCCATGAGGGAATGGAGTCGGTGTAGAATATGAGGTTGTTCTTCGTCTTAATCCCTTTGTGTGTGGTATAGTCAACGTAGAGGACCTCTGGGTTACTTTTTAGTGTTATGTCCTTGTGTTTTTCCTTTGCTTTATTTTTTGTGCATTGCTCAGGATATTTCATTTCCCTGCTCATTGTAGTCGTTTGTTTTGTCTCAGGTAGATAACTTTTTTTCTCTTTTTTGTGTCGTGTTCCACCTTATCCCACTTTTAGGTCCAAAATTGAGAGTTTTTCAGGGGTTCATCTTTGATATAGCTGCTCTTAAAAGTTTCTCTCTCTCTCTCTCACAGGTTCCTGGTTCGGGTTGTTTATCGTTTCTCTCTGGTTTCTATTCCTTTTTTTTTTTTTTTTTTTTTTTTTTTTTCTTTTTTTTCTTTTTTTTTCTTCGGGTTTGTTGTTCTTTTTCTAGGTTAACTAAATTTAGGTAGATCTAGGTATAGCTTTTTTCCTCCGGACCCGGAGTTTTCCTCTCTCTCAGGCTGTTTCTGCTCTGGTCCCAGCCCCTCGGCTCGGCTGTGCAGTCCCGTCCCGGCCCGGTGTTTGTCCGAGTTTCTCCGACCCCGGAGTTTCTCGGGTTTCGGGCCCCGGGCTTGCTCTCTCTCCGGGCTTCTGCCCTGGTCCCAGCCCCTCGGCTCGGCTGTGCAGTCCCCGCCCGGCCCGGTGTTTGTTCGAGTTTCTCCGATCCCGGAGTTTCTCGGTTTTCAGGCCCCGGGCTTGCTCGCTCTCCGGGCCTCTGCCCTGGTCCCAGCCCCTCGGCTCGGCTGTGCAGTCCCGGCCCGGCCGAGTCTCTCCGACCCCGGAGTTTCTCGGATTTCAGGCCCCGGGCTTGCTCGCTGTCCAGGCCCGACCCGATCCGGCACCCCTACCTCTCCACTCGCCTCCCTGACTGGCTCGGGCCGCTCCTCCCGGTCTGGGTCGACCCCTGCTGCCGCTCGCTCTCCCTCTCTCCGGTGCCTCGCTCGGCCCGGTTCCTCGGGCCTTTCTCCGGCTTCAGGCCCCGTGCTCCGGTTGACAGAGTCACACACCGTTCTCTCTGGTTCTCGCGGTCGCTCTCTCTCTCTCTGTCCCCGGGCCTCACTGTGTCTCTGGGCCGGTCTCTCGGTCTCGGTGAGCCGGGCTGTGTCCCGGGTGTCTCCGGGCTCTCGGTGTCCTGGTGACGGGTCGCTCGGTCTCTCGGTCTCTCCGGTGCCTCGCTCGGCCCGGTTCCTCGGGCCTTTCTCCGGCTTCAGGCTCCGTGCTCCGGTTGCTGCTCGGGCTCTGCTCTCTCTCTCTCCCTGTTTTGGAGTTCTCTCTCTCTCTCACTCCCAGTCTCTCTCTCTCTCACACTCCCAGTCTCTCTCTCTCTCACACTCCCAGTCTCTCTCTCTCTCACACTCCCAATCTCTCTCTCTCTCACACTCCCAATCTCTCTCTCTCACACTCCCAATCTCTCTCTCTCTCACACTCCCAACCTCTCTCTCACACTCCCAATCTCTCTCACACTCCCAATCTCTCTCACACTCCCAGTCTCTCTCTCTCTCACACTCCCAGTCTCTCTCTCTCTCACACTCCCAGTCTCTCTCTCTCTCACACTCCCAATCTCTCTCTCTCTCACACTCCCAATCTCTCTCTCTCTCACACTCCCAATCTCTCTCTCTCTCACACTCCCAATCTCTGTCTCTCTCACACTCCCAATCTCTCTCTCTCACACTCCCTATCTCTCTCTCTCTCTCACACTCCCAATCTCTCTCTCTCTCACACTCCCAATCTCTCTCTCTCTCACACTCCCAGTCTCTCTCTCTCACACTCCCAGTCTCTCTCTCTCTCACACTCCCAATCTCTCTCTCTCACACTCCCAATCTCTCTCTCTCTCTCACTCACTCCCAGTCTCTCTCTCTCTCACACTCCCAGTCTCTCTCTCACACTCCCAGTCTCTCTCTCTCACACTCCCTCTCTCTCACACTCCCAATCTCTCTCTCTCTCACACTCCCAGTCTCTCTCTCTCACACTCCCAGTCTCTCTCTCTCACACTCCCAATCTCTCTCTCTCACACTCCCAATCTCTCTCTCTCTCACACTCCCAATCTCTCTCTCTCACACTCCCAATCTCTCTCTCTCTCACACTCCCAATCTCTCTCTCTCTCACTCCCAATCTCTCTCTCTCACTCCCAATCTCTCTCTCTCACACTCCCAATCTCTCTCTCTCTCACACTCCCAATCTCTCTCTCTCTCTCTCACACTCCCAATCTCTCTCTCTCTCACTCCCAATCTCTCTCTCTCACACTCCCAATCTCTCTCTCTCTCACACTCCCAATCTCTCTCTCTCTCTCACACTCCCAATCTCTCTCTCACACTCCCAATCTCTCTCTCTCTCTCACTCCCAGTCTCTCTCTCTCTCACACTCCCAGTCTCTCTCTCTCTCACACTCCCAGTCTCTCTCTCTCTCACACTCCCAATCTCTCTCTCTCTCACACTCCCAATCTCTCTCTCTCTCACTCCCAATCTCTCTCTCTCACACTCCCAATCTCTCTCTCTCTCACACTCCCAATCTCTCTCTCACACTCCCAATCTCTCTCTCACACTCCCAATCTCTCTCTCTCTCACACTCCCAATCTCTCTCTCTCTCACACTCCCAATCTCTCTCTCTCTCACACTCCCAATCTCTGTCTCTCTCACACTCCCAATCTCTCTCTCTCACACTCCCTATCTCTCTCTCTCTCTCACACTCCCAATCTCTCTCTCTCACACTCCCAATCTCTCTCTCTCTCACACTCCCAATCTCTCTCTCTCTCACACTCCCAGTCTCTCTCTCTCACACTCCCAGTCTCTCTCTCTCTCACACTCCCAATCTCTCTCTCTCACACTCCCAATCTCTCTCTCTCTCTCACTCACTCCCAGTCTCTCTCTCTCTCACACTCCCAGTCTCTCTCTCACACTCCCAGTCTCTCTCTCTCACACTCCCTCTCTCTCACACTCCCAATCTCTCTCTCTCTCACTCCCAATCTCTCTCTCTCTCACACTCCCAGTCTCTCTCTCTCACACTCCCAGTCTCTCTCTCTCACACTCCCAATCTCTCTCTCTCACACTCCCAATCTCTCTCTCTCTCACACTCCCAATCTCTCTCTCTCACACTCCCAATCTCTCTCTCTCACTCCCAATCTCTCTCTCTCACACTCCCAATCTCTCTCTCTCTCACACTCCCAATCTCTCTCTCTCTCTCTCACACTCCCAATCTCTCTCTCTCTCACTCCCAATCTCTCTCTCTCACACTCCCAATCTCTCTCTCTCTCACACTCCCAATCTCTCTCTCTCTCTCACACTCCCAATCTCTCTCTCACACTCCCAATCTCTCTCTCTCTCACACTCCCAATCTCTCTCTCTCTCACACTCCCAATCTCTCTCTCTCTCACACTCCCAATCTCTCTCTCTCACACTCCCAGTCTCTCTCTCTCTCACACACTCCCAGTCTCTCTCTCTCACACTCCCAATCTCTCTCTCTCTCACACTCCCAATCTCTCTCTCTTTCACACTCCCAATCTCTCTCTCTCACACTCCCAATCTCTCGCTCTCACACTCCCAATCTCTCTCTCTCTCTCACACTCCCAATCTCTCTCTCACACTCCCAATCTCTCTCTCTCTCTCTCTCACACTCCCAATCTCTCTCTCTCTCACACTCCCAATCTCTCTCTCTCACACTCCCAATCTCTCTCTCACACTCCCAGTCTCTCTCTCTCTCACACTCCCAGTCTCTCTCTCTCTCACACTCCCAATCTCTCTCTCACACTCCGTCTCTCTCTCACTCCCAGTCTCTCTCTCTCTCTCACTCCCAATCTCTCTCTCTCTCACACTCCCAGTCTCTCTCTCTCTCTCTCTCTCACTCCCAATCTCTCTCTCTCTCACACTCCCAACCTCTCTCTCTCACACTCCCAATCTCTCTCTCTCTCCTTCCCTCTCTCTCTCTCTCTCCTTCCCGCTCTCTCTATCTCTCTCTCCTTCCCTCTCTCGCTCTCTCTCTCCTTCCCTCTCCCTCCCCTCTCTCCCCCTCTCCTCCCTCCCCCTCTCCTCCCTCCCCCACCTTCTCCCCCCTCCCTTCCCTACCCCCCTCCCTCCCCCCTCCTGCTCCCCTTCCCTCCCTCCCCCTCCCTTTCCTCCCCTTCCCTTCCTCCCCCTTCCCCTTCCTCCCCCTTCCCCCCCAGTCTCTCGCTCTCTCTCTCTTCCCCCCCCAGTCTCTCGCTCTCTCTCTTCCCCCCAGTCTCTCGCTCTCTCTCTTCCCCCCAGTCTCTCTCGCTCACTCTCTTCCACCCAGTCTCTCGCTCTCTCTCTTCCCCCCAGTCTCTCGCTCTCTCTCTCCCCCGTCTCTCGCTCTCTCTCTTCCCCCCAGTCGCACTCTCTCTTCCCCCCAGTCGTGCTCTCTCTTCCCCCCCAGTCGCGCTCTCTCTTCCCCCCCAGTCGCGCTCTCTCTTCCCCCCAGTCGCGCTCTCTCTTCCCCCCCCCAGTCGCTCTCTCTCTTCCCCCCAGTCGCTCTCTCACTTCCCCCCCAGTCTCGCTCTCACTTCCCCCCCAGTCGCTCTCTCACTTCCCCCCCCAGTCGCTCTCTCACTTCCCCCCCAGTCGCTCTCTCTCTTCCCCCCCAGTCGCTCCCTCTCTCTCTTCCCCCCCAGTCGCTCCCTCTCTCTCTTCCAACAACAACATGCTCTCAAAAAAGCCTCAGCACCGCCGGGCACCCCCAGCTTGTATATATATATGATATGGGCCGAGGTTATGATCTGAAATTGTTGAACTCTATGTTGAGTCCGGAAGGCTGTAAAAATGCCTAATCGAAAGATGAGGTGCTGTTCCTCGAGCTTACGCTGAGCTTCCGTGGAACAATGCAAGAGGCCGAGGACGGTGAGGTCCGAGTTGGAGTGGAGCGGTGAATTAAAATGACAAGCAACCGGAAGCTCGGGGTTCCCCTTATGGACTGAACGGCGGTGTTCCACAAAGCGGCCACCCAATCTGTGTTTGGTCTCTCCAATGTAGAGGAGACCACATCGTGAGCAGCAAATACAGTATATTAAATTGCAAGAAGTACAAGTAAATCGCTGTTTCACCTGGAAGGGGCGTTTGGGGCCCTGGACAGGGGGGAGGTATAAGGGCATGTGTTGCATCTCCTGAGCTTGCACGGGAAGGTGCCGGGTGAAGTGGAAGGGGTGTTGGTGATAGCGGAGTGGACAAGGGTGTCACGGAGGGAGCGGTCCCTACGGAATGCTGAAAGGGGAGATGAGGGGAAGATGCGTTTGGTGGTGGGATCATGCTGGAGGTGGCGGAAATGGTGGAGGATGATCCGTTGAATGTGGAGGCTGGTGGGGTGAAAGGTGAGGACAAGGGGAACTCTGTCGTGGTTCCAGGAGGGAGGGGCAGGGGTGAGGGCAGAAGTGCGGGAGATAGAACGGACACGGTCATTCTCTTCCCTTCTTTCCTTAAGTTGCTGATTCAGGCCAGTGTCCACAGCCCTCAAGTACATCACCCAAATGATCTTCCTTCTTTAAGAGCCCAATCCTATGCTCACCCAACATCAGACATATATTTTGCAACAGAAGCCACTGAATCAGATGAAGGACCCCTAGTTAAATTTTCCTCCTCAGCACAGGGACACAGAGGTCAATTGTAAAAGGACACACTGATAGACCTGAGATCAGCTAACTCAACAGAGGCCAAGGATCAAATCTCGGACATTCCTGGTTTGTATGGTTTAGTATAACACTGGGTAATACAATTGTCCATTAAGTCATCAGGGAGCTTAACAATTACATTCCTAACCAGCTATTTATTTTGCAGGGATTAATAACTTAGTTGTACTGGGAGTTTGTACCACCTATACATTTACTCTGGGGGGAAAAAGTAACTCCTCTAGTCTTTCATACAATCATAGAATGCTATAACATAGAAGAAGGTCATTCGGCCCATCGTGCCTGTGCCAGCTCATTGAAAGCTATCCAATTAGTCCCACTCCCCTGCTCTTTCCCCACAGCTCTGAAAATGTTTCTACTTCAAGTAATTATCCAATTCCCCTTCGAAAGTTATTTTTGGATTTGCTTCCACCACCCTTTCAGGCAGTGTATTTCAGATTACAGCAACTTGTTGAGTACATTTTTTTTCCCTCATGTTGCCACTGGTTCTTTTACCAATTACCTTAAATCTGTGCCCTCTGGTTACCGACCTTTCTGCCACTGAAAACAGTTTCTCCTTATTTGCTATATCAAAACCCTTCATGATTTTGAACACCTCTATCAAATCTCCCCTCAACCTTCTCTGCTCTGAGGAGAACAAGCCCAGTTTCTCCTAGTCTCTCCAAGTAACTGAAGTCTTTCATCCCATTCTGGTACCACTCAAGTAAATCTCCTCTGGACCCTCACTAAAGCCTTGACATCCTTCCTAAAGTGTGGTGCCCAGAATTGGACACTGAAGTAAGATTTAAAAATGAGCGTAACAGGGCACGTTTAGTAGAACGCAATTGCGCAGCAAAATGTTTAAAGATGAAATGTACTAATTACTCGTATGTTTAATTGCAGAAATGACCATACCAGTTTAGAGAGATGAAACTTACAAAAAGAGACAATGACATAACCCTTTTCTGGAAAAACGAAACTTAGTAGTGGTCAAGAGAGAGAGGGTCTCGTTTCTCAGAAATCACATGACCTGATGACTAATTTCCAAGAAATCAGAGGGGCCACAGGCCCATACAGTGAAAAGTGAAACTTATGTTATTGGTTACCTTGTAGAAGTTAGGCACACCTAATTAGTGATTAATGTATAGACTTTTAAATCGATTGGACCTCTGGAGTAGGAGGTCTCGGAATATGTGTATAACTGTGTAAACCTCAAGAGATTCGGTGGAGTTGGAGCCTTGTGTTGGGACGCAAGAGCCATAGCTCCCCAGGCCTGAATAAACCGTTTTTACTTCAATTATTGGGTCTGTCTTTCTTACAACAAGCCAGTGTTGTCGACTGTGTATATCACTCAGTCCACACTTTGGGGGCTTACATCAATTGGCGACGAGGATGGGATATGCGTTCTGAACCAGACTCTCGGACAGCGTTAACCTAAGACGGGTGAGTATGTTTTAATTACCACCTGTAAAATTAGGGGTTAATCGCTGGCGAGACGTTGAGTCAGAATCGACGTATAAAAGAACTATAAAAAGAAAGACACCTTTAATTGAAGGCGGTTAAAAAGTAAACTGCAGTAGGGGTAGGGGCAGGTAGTTCCCTACCAACCTTTGGGGCAGGTAGTTCCCTAAGGACCGTGAGGCGGGAAAACCTCGGTAGGGGCAGGTAGTTCCCTACCAACCTTTGGGGCAGGTAGTTCCCTAAGGACCGTGAGGCGGGAAAACCTCGGTAGGGGCAGGTAGTTCCCTACCAACCTTTGGGGCAGGTAGTTCCCTAAGGACCGGTGAGGTGGTGATACCTCAGTTAGGGGCAGGTAGTTCCCTAAAATCCGTGAGACGGCAAAATCTCAACAATTGAATGAATGGGTGCACCGTGGTGAGTGAATGAGATAAAACCCTACGGTCATAAAGAGGTTAGAACGGACAAGGGTGAGGTCTGTCCCAAGCACCTAGCCTGAGCCTGAATTAAGAGGACAGTAGTCCCACGTGACGGCCAGGATCAAGTAGGACGCCGGGAGCTACAGACCCCACAGTACCGAAACCTCGGGACTAAAGGGTTGGTGTGTGTCTAACGAAACGAAGTGACTAATAGAAAGCAAGAAACTAATGAAGGTGACGCTATGGGGCGAACAACGTAGCGTACAAACCTAATTCCTCAACATCGTGAATTATGCGTGAAACATAGCAGTTAGTTATGACTAAGAGGGTGGAAGAAGAATCCTCAAGGGACCTGGATTCTATAACCCGACTCCTGGAAAATAAAAAGAAACAGTGCAGAGAGCCAAAGGCTTGGTGGGGAGGAGCTAAAGATAAAGAGGCAACAGATAATGTAAGGAATTGAAACAGAAGGGAGAGATAAAGAAGGAAAAAGATCTAATTTGCAGGCGAACCAATTTGAAACCCCAGCAAAAAACAAAAAAAACAAACAGGGATTTGGAAACTAGGGAAAGCTGTTGAGTCAGATTTAAAAAGGAAGGAAAAGATAAACTTAAAGCTTTACCAACATGGAAGTTATTAGCATCTGTACCAAGACAAGTAAAACACGAGATTTGCTGAGTGAAAGGAACCTTAGACATATGCTGGAATTACAGTTTGTATAAAAATGTGTGAGTGTGGATGTTTTCCTGATTAGGAATGTTTAAGAGGATTCAATATTCCTTTGTCTGAAAATCTGTCCGTTAAGAAAAAGAACTGTCTGCTGTGTGTTGTAGCTCCACCCACTTCTCTGTGTTAAAGTAAAAGCATTTAACCCCTTTGTCTTGTCGGGGATTTTGGAAGTTTAAGAATGTGCAAATAAGATTGTGCCCTTAGAATGAAAAAAAAACCTATTACAATTTGAGTTAAGCTGAAGTGTAAAAACTGAGAAGAGCAACAAAAAGTTTGTTTAATGAAAGATTAAGTTTCAGTCTAAGATCTAACCTTGGAGTTATGAGGTAAATTAACCTATTAAAACCAGACTTTCATTGTGGCCACAGTGAAATTCTGGTTGATGTAAATTGGTGTAGTCCAAATTGAATAAGATAACTCAACTCCGCAAGAATATCCGATAGTGGCAGGTCCCTTTACAATATTTAATTGACTATGGTACTGGAAGCCTTATAGAAGGCGGGACTAGAGTTAAACCTTAGAAAGGTATAGGTAGGGAAGGATGAAGTAGTCGACCTAGGATACATAGTGACACAAGGGAAGAGACAAATGCCCAAAAACAGATGGGGCATTAGGACTGGCTGCGTGCTTTGATTGCTCGCAAGCTTCTAGGGATGGCAGCAGGAAGGGACCGCGCCAGAGAGGGGAGGGGGATCCGAGGATGTTTGTTGACGTATTGGTAGGGGGCCGACAGTGAAAAAATGTTAATAGACACAGGAGCCACAATCTCATTGACAGACTTACCCTTGCCCCGAACGAAACTTTCAGTTAGTATGGCAGGAATCGGTGGACGAAGAATCAGGGCTTATAAGAGCGAAACAGTCTTACTAGAAATTGGATGTATAATAATACCTACCCAGTTGTGGGTATGCGAGAACACCGAAGGAACAATCCTAGGGATAGATATACTGCGAGAAGTAGGAGCTTTAGTCGACCCTAAAGCGAATGAAGTGTACTGGCCCCCAGATTATAAGTCAAACAAACAGGCAGGCCCGGGAAACAAAGTAGAAATGGCCCAGCCTATACAGGATTTGATCAAAGGGGGGTAGCCAAAGGAAAATGTGTAAACCTATATAGATAGTCGGAATGCCTTTGGGGTGGTGTCTGATTACATGATAGCGGGAGTAGGCAGGGATATATGACACCAGAGACAAGAATATAATCAAGGAATGAGTAGGAATCTCTCTCCTACCCAAAGAGTGCATAATAATAAATTAAAGCACAGAAAAGGATGGGCAGCTAAACGAGCAATTGAGAGAGGGAATCTGACCAATGAAGCCCAAATGTTCATGTTGAATCAAAGTGTGAAACCACAACTGTCTTTCAGTCAGGGATGTTTTTTTGGGTTGCGTGAAGTGATGCAATAATGTTTAGCTCCACCTTCAAAAGCCTGCGAAGGAGTTAACCCTTTCCACTGACAGCTGTTTGAGTTCACGAAGCAACAACTTCAGTATTACTGAATAGAATTTAAAGATATTGGACATTATTAAATTTAAGTTTCTTAATGTTGAGCTGATATTTACCCACAGTGATAGAAGGATAATGTTAAGCTGATATTTCCCCACAGTGATAGAAGGAAAATTAGGATTTGATAAATGGAAGTTATCTTATAAACTAATTGCAGCACCGTCTCAAACGGCCGGGAGACTGCTGGGGAGGCTGTCCTGTTACCCAAAGATAAATCTGGACAGATAGTTAGAGACATGAGGCCAAAGACCAACAGATTATACGGGATCGAGAACAGGATACACGGGACGACCAGAAGGAGGTCTTTGCAATAGACAGCAAAGTGATAGCAGAAATAATACCAGCCAAACCAGGGCTAGCACCCAGATGGTCAGGACCTTATGAAGTATTAATGAATAATGACACATGTGCTCATGTAGATGGGTCTGGAACGGGTAAAGGAAGGTGGAAACACTGGACTCAGTTAAAAATATATAAGAAAGACAATGAGTAAACCAGAGATGGTGCCCTTTTTGACAGAGTGAGGAGTATACTAGAAGATATAAAGAATGGGAAGGGGAGTTACTACATATATCAATGATAGGGCTGTGTATGATGATAATATTACATGCCATAGTTTGCATCTTCAGGTATGTCTGGGGACAGAGCCACAGAACAAGAAATGAACCAGATGTACAGCATTTTGAACTGATAAAATGGATAAGAGCAGAATAATTCTAACTGGCTGGTGACGACCAGCCCCTTTTTGTAATTACAGGAACATTGGACGTCCGGAATGAGATGGAGCGTCCTCGCCTTGATTCTAGGGATAAATATAAGTATTGCCATTATCGAGGGGGATTAGTAATAAGGAGAACACAGGATGAGGTGTATTCTAGTGTAGCACATAGAGTTACTAAGCTTGCCATTAATATGAGTACTTTTGAGATACAAAACAAACCTGGAACTCCCTGTGGGTAAAACAATTAGAGGATCCACAGGAGAAAAAAATCTATCTTACAAAGATGTAAGAAACGGGGAGTATTGGAAACGACCGGAGCAGGGTATGCGGCCGGGTTAGCAACAGTTAATAGCTTGGACATAGAAGGATAAACGAAGGAGTAGAAGAATTACAAGCAAAAATAGAGAAGTTACTAAAACAAGCTACTGGAAATAGCCAGCAATTGACACTGGCAGGGAAACCAAACAATAATGCAATTGTCGGGGGTGGAAGAGATAGTAGCCCCCCATGCAGAAACAATCAATACAATTATTGATAGACTTAATAATGCTTCTCGCCAAACCGATAAGGAACTAATATGTGCCACGTAGGGCTCATGGCTATTGTCGAATGCTCAGCATAACATGAGGCAAATAAATAATGGACAGATCCCTGATTGGATTACTAATAAGGATCTGGAACCTTGGATTGACACAAATAAAAGCCTATGTAAGGAATGTAAAATGGGACAAGTATACCGGGCAGGCGATTGTCTGACCCCATGGACTAAGATGATTGGCTTTGTACTGGCCATCCCACAATTCCCAGAAGGGGGACAACCCCGATACGATGTGATTAATATAGGAGAAGTACAAAGGGAAAGTGGGTTAAATATCATGATGTCCCTACCAAGGCGCTTTGGGAAAGGGATGAAGATAATAAACAGAAGAATGAAACCTAAAGGGGGGTGGTAGTGGACGGGTGCCACCACAAGGGAAGGACATGGGTGTGCACACACCCCCCCCACCGAGGGAGACACATCCGAGTACGGATTTACGAAAATTACCAATTGCACCCTCGAGGTTCACCCAAGGGGATACACTGGACCTGGGTAGCATCAAGGAACAATGGGACCTGTTGTGTCACCACAATTGAACAGAAATATGAATATCAAGATATGGCTTATACCATTCCCCAACCAAACCGTTGTTTTGGTCTAAAGATACCTACACAGATAGGAAAACCTGGTCATTTGATAATATGGGACTTACTAAAAAGGGTTGAAACTTATGTCATACCAGAGCCCAAGGCAATTCCTAAGTTAGAGGAAGCTTGGCAGAAGTTACGGCAGGAAACGAAGGAAATTTTAAAGTACTATCATAAAATAGAAGAAGGCTTAAAGAAACAACAGAAAGACATTAGTACAACATTAGAGGAAACTCACCCACTTCCTCATATTTTGATAATTGGGGACCAGGATGGTCGGGGACTTTGGGCGCCTCGGTGGTACAAGCCATAATGATATTTCTCTTGATTGTTATTCTGATATATTGTGTATTTTTATTTCTCCAGTGCCTTTGTGCCAGAATGAGTAAGGCCGAAAGTGGTGCGGTGAAAGAAGTAGAGCCTGAGGAGGGGCAGGTAGCGATGTTAAGAATGGACAACTCCCCCGCCTCTCCAAGGCAAATGGTGTAAGACGCGATGAGAAGCCCTGAAATTATATGGGATTAATTGGGCATGGTAATTAAAGACCGGGCCGGCCAACCGTAAGATGGAGGTGGCAGAAGGAGGGTGGCAGAAGGAGGGTGGTGAATGAGGACTGGTGTGTGATGACAGTCTCGAATTGGCACGTCACACACCCCACGTGGGAATGAGGGACAGGCTTGAGCAGAAAAGCCTCAACCATTAGTGCAGGGTCTAAGGGGCCCCGGGAATGGTTACACCAGAAGGAGTGCATAAAGGGAAGCCCACCCTAAAGGAAAGCCCACCGTAGAGGAAAGACCACCATACCACAGAGGGGGGAAGTCGGCCTCCCAATTGATAGGACATATACATGTATAACCTAGACTGGTAGAAGGCCAGGGAGTGCACGCTCTGGCAGACACCAGGCAGTGGACATGCATGTTGACCTGTTTTGGAACAATTGTCCAAAAGGTCAAAAGGAGGGACTGAAGTAAGATTTAAAAATGAGCGTAACAGGGCACGTTTAGTAGAACGCAATTGCGCAGCAAAATGTTTAAAGATGAAATGTACTAATTACTCGTATGTTTAATTGCAGAAATGACCATACCAGTTTAGAGAGATGAAACTTACAAAAAGAGACAATGACATAACCCTTTTCTGGAAAAACGAAACTTAGTAGTGGTCAAGAGAGAGAGGGTCTCGTTTCTCAGAAATCACATGACCTGATGACTAATTTCCAAGAAATCAGAGGGGCCACAGGCCCATACAGTGAAAAGTGAAACTTATGTTATTGGTTACCTTGTAGAAGTTAGGCACACCTAATTAGTGATTAATGTATAGACTTTTAAATCGATTGGACCTCTGGAGTAGGAGGTCTCGGAATATGTGTATAACTGTGTAAACCTCAAGAGATTCGGTGGAGTTGGAGCCTTGTGTTGGGACGCAAGAGCCATAGCTCCCCAGGCCTGAATAAACCGTTTTTACTTCAATTATTGGGTCTGTCTTTCTTACAACAAGCCAGTGTTGTCGACTGTGTATATCACTCAGTCCACACTTTGGGGGCTTACATCAGACACAATACTCCAGCTAGGGCCTAACCAGTGTCTTATAAAGATTTAGCATAACTTCCTTGCTTGTGTACTCTATGCCTCTATTTCTAAAACCATGGATTCCGTATGCCTTTTTCACAGTCTTCTCAACATGTCTTACCACCTTCAAAGATTTGTGTACATACACCCTCAGGTCTCTCTATTCCTTCACCTTCTTTAAAATTGTATTATTTCGTTTATATTGCCTGTCCTCTTTCTTCCTACCAAAATGAATCACTTCACACTTCTCTGCATTAAATGTCATCTGCCATGTGTCTGCCCATTTCACCAATCTGTTGATGTCCTGCTGAAGTCTGTTACTATCCTCCTCACTGTTCACTATATTTCTGAGTTTCGTGTCATCCGAAACTTTGAAATTATATCCTGTATACCCAAGTCCAGGTCATTAATATATATCAAAAAGAGCAGTGGTCCTAATACTGATCCCTGGGGAACGGCACTGCACACTTCTCTCCAGTCAGAAAAACAACCGTTCACCACTACTCTCTGCTTTCTGTCTCTCAGCCAATTTCGTATCCACGCAGCAACTGCCCCTTTAATCCCATGGGCTTCAGTTTTGTTAACAAGTCTATTATGTGGTACTTTATCAAATGGATTTTGAAAGCCCATATACACAACATCAACCGTACTACCCTCATCGACCCTCTCCATTACTTCATCAAAGAACTCAAACAAGTTAGTCAAACACGATTTGCCTTTAACAAATCCATGCTGGCTTTCATTTATTAACCTATATTTTTCCAAATGCCAATTAATTTTGTCTCGGATTAATGACTCTAAATGTTACCCCACCACCAACGTTAGGCTGACTGGCTTGTAGTTGCCGGGTTTATCCCTCTCCCCTTTTTTGAACAGATGTGTTACATTTGCAATCCTCCAGCCCTCTGGCACCACTCCCTTATCTAAGGAGGATTGGAAGATTGTGGCCAAAGCCTCCACAATTTCCACCCTTACTTCCCTCAGCAACCTAGGATGCATCTCATCCGGACTGGGTGACATTTCTACTTTTGAGCACTGCCAACCTTTTTAGTACCTCCTCATTATCTATTTTTATTCTATCCAAACTCTCTACTATGTCCTCCGTTAATGTGACATTGGCAGTCTTCTCCTATTTAGTAAAGGCAGATGCAAAGTACTCATTTAGTACCTCAGCTATGCCCTCTACCTTCACAAAATTTCCTTTTTGGTCCCTAATTGGCCCTTTTACTATTTATACGTTTATAAAAGACTTTTAGCTTCCCTTTTATGTTAACCACTAATTTTTTCTCGTACACTTTCTTTGCCCCTCTTATTTCCTTTTTCAGTTCTCCCCTGTACTTTTTGTATTCAACTTGGTTCTCTACTGAATTATGAACCTGACATTTACCGTAAGCCTCCTTTTTCTGTTTCATTTAGTCAAACAGGGAGTTCTAGCTTTGGATGCCCTTCCTTTCCATCTCATGGGAATGTGTCTAGTCGGTACCCAAACTAACTCCTCTTTGAAGGCCTCCCATTGCTCAATTACTTTTTTACCTGGTAATCTTTGATTCCAATCCTGGTCTAGATCCCTTTCAACTCACTGAAATTAGCTCTCCTCCAGTTGAGTATTTTCACATTTGATTGTTCCTTCTCCTTAACTACTCAAAAACTAATGATATTGTGATCACTATATCCCAAATGCTCCCCCACTGAAACATGCTCCACTTGCCTCACTTCATTTCCCAGAACTAGATCCAGCACTGCTTCCTTCCTTGTTGGGTTGGAAAAATACTGATCAAGAAAGTTCTCTTGTACACATTTCAGGTATTTCTCCTCCTCTTTGCCCTTTACACTGTTATTTTCTCAGTTTATATTAGGATAATTGGTGTCCCCCATTATTACTACTCTAAAGTTCTAGCATCTTTCTCCAATTTACCTGCAAATTTACTTCTCTATCTCCTTCCCACTATTTGGTGACCTATAGTATACACCCAGCAGCGTAAGAGCTCTTCTATTGTTCCTTAATTCTAACCAAATAGATTCTGTCTTTGAACCCTCAAGTAAATTATCCTTTCTTGTGTTGTAACAGTATCTTTCATCAATACTGCCACCCCACTCAGTAACAACTTGTATTTATAAAGCACCTTTAATGTAGTAAAAAGTCCTAAGGCGCTTCACAGGAGCATTATCAAACAAAATTTGACATTGAGCTACATAAGGTGATATTAGGGCATATGAACAAAAGCTTGGTAAAATAGGTAGGTTTTAAGGAGCATACTAAAGGAGGAAAAACAGGTAGAGAGGCGGAGAGGTTTAGGGTGGGAATTCGAGAGCTTCGGTCCTTGGCAGCTGAAGGCTCGGCTGCCAATGGTGGAGCGATTCAAATCGGGGATGCTCAAGAGACCAGAATTGGAGGAGCACAGATATCTTGGAGGGTTGTAGGGCTGGAGGCGATTACAGAGATAGGGAGGGGCTAAGCCATAGAGGGATTTGAAAACAAGGAAGAGAATTTTAAAATCGAGGCGTTTCTTAACCGCAAACTAATGTAGGCCTACAAATACAGGGACTTGGTGCGAGTTAGAACATGGGCAACAAAGCTTTGGATGACCTCAAGTTTACGGAGGGTCGAAAGTGGTAGGCCAGTCAGCAGTGCATTGGAATAGTCCAGTCTAAAGGTAAAGAAGGCATGGATGAGGGTTTCAACAGCAGATGAGCTGAGGCAGTGGCGGAGTTGAACGATGAGGTGGAAATAGGCGGTCTTATTGGCATGGATATGTGGTCGGAAGTTCATCTGAGGGTCAAATTTGACACCAAGGTTGCGAACAGTCTGGTTCAACCTCAGACAGTTGCCAGGGAGAGGGATGGAGTCGGTGGTTAAGGAAATGAATTTGTGGTAGGGACCGAAGACAATGGCTTCGGTCTTCCCAATATTCAGCTGGAGGAAAATTTCTGCTCATCCAGTACTGGATGTCGGACAACCAGTCTGACAATTTAGAGCCAGTGGAGGGGTCGAGGGAGTTGGTGCTGAGGTAGAGCTGGGTGTCATCAGCATACATGTGGAAACTGATGCTTTGTTTTTGGATGATGTCACCGAGGGGCACCATGCAGATGAGAAATAGGAGGGGGCCAAGGTTAGATCCTTGGGGGGATACCAGAAGTAACGGTGCAGGAGCGGGAAGAGAAACCATCTTGATGATTCTCTGGCTACGACTGGATAAATAAGAATGGAACCAGGTGAGTGCAGTCCCACCCAGCTCATAATCAACTTTATTGTCATTGTTAGTGCACAAGTGCAGTACAACGAAATGTAGGCTTGCGGCTCCCGAGAGTGTACATTTAGATTAAGACATTTAAACATTCAACATTCATTTGGCTTGTAATACATTAACATAAACATAATAAAGTGCATTGGCAGATGTGCAGGCTTTAGAGTTTATTTGTGGAGTTCAGTAGGATGACAGCCCTGGGAAAGAAGCTGTTCCTAAATCTGGTCGTTCGGGTGCGAATGCATCTGTAGCGTCTCCCAGATGGCAGGGGGGCGAGCAGACTGTGGCTGGGGTGGGTAGGGTCTTTGATGATGGTCAGTGACCTCCGTAAACAGCGTTTCTGGTATATGTGCTCTATGGTCGGTAGCCGGGTGCCGGTAATGCGTTGGGCAGTTTTGACTACCCGCTGCAGGGCTTTCCGGTCATAGGAGCTACAGCTGCCATACCATACTGTGATACAGTTCATCAGGATGCTCTCTATTGTGCAGCGGTAAAAGTTAGAGAGGATCAGGGGTGACAGGTTACATCCCTTCAGCCTCCTTAGGAAATATAGGCACTGCTGGGCCTTCTTCACCAGAGAGGAGGTATTGAGGGACCAGGAGAGGTCTTCCGTGATGTCGACTCCGAGGAACTTAAAGCTGTCCACCCTTTCCACCACAGCCCCATGGATGTGGATGGGGGTGTGACTTCCGCCTTTAGACTTCCTGAAGTCCACAATGATTTCCTTGGTTTTCTTGATGTTAAGGGCCAGGTTGTTATCGGCGCACCACTTCACGAGATGCTGGACCTCCTCCCTGTAGGCTGACTCATCGTTGTTGGTGATCTGGCCTACCACCGTGGTATCATCCGCAAACTTGATGATGGTGTTGGAACCATGAACAGCCACACAGTCGTGGGTGAAGAGGGAGTAGAGGAGGGGGCTCAGCACACATCCTTGTGGGGCCCCCGTGTTCAGGGTCGGGGGGGGAGGTGTGGTTACCTAATTTGACAGACTGGGGTCTGTTTGTTAGGAAGTCCAGGGTCCAGTTGCAGAGGGAAGTGTTCAGGCCAAGAGTGTGGAGTTTGGTGGCCAGCTTGTTGGGGACGATAGTGTTGAATGCTGAGCTGTAGTCTATGAACAGCATTCTGATGTAGGTCTCTTTACCGTCTAAGTGATTCAGTGCAGAGTGTAGAGCAGTTGTGATTGCATCCTCCGTTGATCTGTTTGCATGATAGGCAAACTGGTGTTGGTCAAGGGAGGCAGGAACACTGGCTTTGATGTGAGCCAGGACCAGTCTCTCGAAACACTTCATTATGATGGGTGTGAGTGCGACAGGTCGATAGTTGTTCAGACACGTCACAGCTGTTTGCTTTGGCACAGGAATAATGGTAGCGGTCTTGAAGCATGTAGGGACTACTGCCTGGGCCAATGACAGATTGAAGATGGCGGTGAAGACATCAGCCAGCTGATCACATTCCTTGAGTACCCGTCCAGGGATGCTATCGGGTCCAGCAGCCTTACATGTGTTCACTCCGCGTAGAACACCCCTTACGTCGGAGGTCGACAGAGTGAGCACCTGGTCTTCCGGGGGTGGCAAGGCTTTGGTAGCCGGCTCCCTGTTGTCCCTATCAAAGCGAGCATAGAAGTTGTTAAGCTCCTCCGGAAGGGAGGCATCGCTAACCGGGGGGCTGGTGTTTTTACTCTTGTAGTCAGTGATGGACTGGATGCCTTGCCACATGCGCCGGGGGTCCGAGTTGTTGTGGAAATGATCCTCAATCCACAGTGTCTGTTTCCTTTTGGCAGTCCTGATACCCTTTTTTAGGTTGGTCCTAGCTGCACTGTAAGCCGCCGCGTCGCCAGATTTAAATGCTACGTCGCGTGCTTTCAACAGCGAGCGGACCTCCCCGTCCATCCAGGGTTTCTGGTTGGGGTATGTCCTGATATTTTTATGGGTTGTGACGACCTCGATGCAACTGTTGATGTAGAATAGCACTGTGGATGCGTATTCCTCAATGTCATTATGGGCAAACATGCTCCAATCAGTGCGTTCGAAGCAATCCTGAAGCTCCGAGACTGCCCCCTCTGGCCATACTTTCACTGATCTCACTGATGTTTTCACTCTTTTGATGAGCGGTTTGTATGCCGGGGCTAGAAACAGGGAGAGGTGGTCAGACTTCCCAAGGTGGGGGCAGGGAATGGCCTTATAAGCATCTACAATGCTCGTGTAGACTTGATCCAGTGTGTTCTCCCCTCTTGTGGGGCAGGAAACATTCTGGTGGAATTTCGGGAGTACAGATTTTAGGTTTATGTGATTGAAGTCCCCCGCGACGATAAAAGCTCCGTCTGGGTGCGCAGTTTGTTGTTCGCTGATGGCCCTGTAGAGGTCCTTCAGTGCTAGTTTGGCATTAGCGTGTGGTGGGATGTAGACCGCAGTGATGATAACAGCCGTGAATTCCCGAGGCAGGTAGAAGGGTCTGCACCTTACCATGAGGAATTCCAAATCAGCCGAACAGGATCTATCGATTATGTCCGTGTTAGTGCACCAGGCATTGTTAGTGTAAATGCACAAACCGCCTCCCTTGCTCTTACCGGAGTCTGCAGTTCTGTCGGCGTGGAAGACCATGCGTCCTTCTAGCTGGATGACCGTGGAGAGGCGTTGGAGGAGGATGGTGTGGTCAACCGTGCCAAAGGCTGCAGACCGGTCGAGAAGGACAAAGATGGATGGTTTACCTTTGTCACAGTCATATAGGATGTCATTTGTGACTTTGATAAGATCTGATGCAGTACTGTGGCAGGGATGGAATCCTGATTGGAGGGATTCAAGCATGGAAAGATGGGCACGCATTTGGGAGGCAACAGCATGTTCAAGGACTTTGGAGAGAAAAGGGAGGTTGAAGATGGGGTGGTAGTTTGAAAGGATGGAGGGGGTCAAAGGTTTTTTTGAGGAGAGAAGTGATGACGGCAGATTTGAAGGAGAGGGGGACAGTACCTGAGGACAGAGAACCGTGAATATCAGCTAACATGGGAGCCAGGAAGGGAAGTTGGGTGGTTAGCAGTTTTGTGGGGATAGGATTGAGGGAGCAGGAGGTGGGTCTCATGGAAAAGAGGCCATGAGGGGTGATAGGAGAGAAAATAGAGAAAGATGTGAGTTCAGAGCTAGGGTGGGGGAAACCTTAGAGGAAGTTTGGCCCAGAGGGGAAGGGAGGGGAGCGGCAGAGGCAGCTGATCGGATGGTCTCAATCTTAGTGACAAAGAAGTCCAGGAGCTCCTCGCACTTGTTATTGGAGGTGAGGGTGGAGGAGACAGGGAAGAGGGGTTTAAGAAGACAGTTTGCAGTAGAGAAAAGAAGCCAGGGGTTATCTTTGAATTCCAAGATAATCCTTGTTGTAAATCTCATCATCATGAAGAAACAACTCATGAAATAACACTGGACGGCCAGCTGGTGGCGCCGTCCAAGGAGTATAAATACTCGGGCGTGGGCCCAGCTTGCTCAGGGACATTTTGTAAGACAGGAACTAGTGAAGTACAACTAGACCTCCATGTTTTGAAACAAGTTGATTAAAGCCTTGCTTTATACATGAACCAAGTGTGTAGTGAGTTTTATTACGTCAATCCTGAAATAATGAGCAGTCTTGGCAGACAAGAAGAGGACCTGATAGTGCTTTATGTGCTCCAGCCAGATCTGGCGGTGAATAGCTAAACCAGTTGTCCGCCATATCCGGCAAGTCTGCATCCCATGTGCTTAAGGGAGTGGAGATGAGAGCAGTTCCAAAAAAATGGCCAGGTGAGAGAATATAAGAACATAAGAACATAAGAAATAGGAGCAGGAGTAGGCCAATCGGCCCCTCGAGCCTGCTCCACCATTCAATAAGATCATGGCTGATCTGATCCTAACCTCAAATCTTCTATCACTCTGCATCCACCCGAACCCATGTGATCTCCCGGGAGAGGCGAAAAACCAGATAAAGACCCAATGGCCAATTTGGGAGAAAAAAATCTGGGAAATTCCTCTCCGACCCATCTAGGCGATCGAAATTCTTCCAGGAGATCACTCTGTCCCTATATTTTCTACAGTACTTACCTTCTGTAAAGGCGATCTCCACCCCAGCCAGGAACAGGAATAAAACCATCTCCTGAAATCTAACAGAATTAGAACACAGTAGGAGCAGAACAAGGCTACACGGCCCCTGGGCCCACTCCACTACCCACAGGGCCATGACCATTCCGAACCTAGACTCATGTCCAATTTCCTGCCCGCTCCCCGTAACCCTTAATTCCCTTTACTTCTAGGAAACTATCTATTTCTGTTTTAAATTTATTTAATGATGTAGCTTCCACAGCTTTCTGGGGCAGCAAATTCCACAAACCTACCACCCTCTGAGTGAAGAAGTTTCTCCTCATCTCAGTTTTGAATGAGCAGCCCCTTATTTTAAGATTATGCCCCCTAGTTCTAGTTTCACCCATCATTGGGAACATCCTCACCGCATCCACCCGATCAAGCCCCTTCACAATCTTATATGTTTCAATAAGATCGCCTCTCATTCTTCTGAACTCCAATGAGTAGAGTCCCAATCTACTCAACCTCTCCTCATATGACCACCCCCTCATCCCCGGGATTAACCGAGTGAACCTTCTTTGTACTGACTCGAGAGCAAGTATGTCTTTTCTTAAGTATGGACACCAAAACTGTATGCAGTATTCCAGGTGCGGCCTCACCAATACCTTGTACAACTGCAGCAATACCTCCCTGTTTTTATATTCCAACCCCCTAGCAATAAAAGCCAACATTCCATTGGCCTTCTTAATCACTTGCTGCACCTGCATACTAACTTTTTGAGTTTCGTGCACCAGGACCCCCAGATCCCTTTGTACTACAGTATTTTCCAGTTTCTTGCCATTAAGATAATAACTTGCTCTATGATTTTTCCTGCCAAAGTGCATAACCTCACACTTTCCAGTATTGTATTCCATCTGCCAAATCTCTGCCCACTTACTTAGCCTGTCTATGTCCCTTTGCAGGTTTTTTATGTCCTCCTCACTCACTACTTTCCGTCCCATCTTTGTATCATCTGCAAACTTTGATATGTTACACTCGGTCCCCTCCTCCAAATCATTAATATAGATTGTAAAGAGTTGGGGACCCAGCACTGACCCCTGCGGAACACCACTAGTTACTGGTTGCCAATCTGAGAACGAACCATTTATCCCAACTCTCTGCTTTCTGTTAGAGAGCCAATCCTCCACCCACGCCAGAATATTACCCCCAATCCCGTGATTTTTTATCTTGAGCAATAATCTTTTGTGTGGCACCTTGTCAAATGCCTTTTGGAAGTCTAAATACACTACGTCCACTGGTTCCCCTTTATCCACCCTGTATGTTACTTCCTCAAAAAACTCAAGCAAATTTGTTAAACATGACTTCCCCTTCATGAAACCATGCTGAGTTTGCCCTATTAAATTATGTTTATCCAAATGTCCCGTTACTGTCTCCTTAATAATGGACTCTAACATTTTACCAACCACAGATGTTAGGCTAACAGGTCTATAGTTTCCAGCCTTCTGCCTACTACCCTTTTTAAATAAGGGTGTTACATTAGCAGTTTTCCAATCTGCCGGGACCTTTGCTGAGTCCAGTGAGTTTTGGAAAATTATTACCAATGCATCCACAATCCCTACCGCTACTTCCCTCAAGACCCTAGGATGCAAGCCATCAGGTCCAGGGGATTTATCCGCCTTGAGTCCCATTATTTTACCAAGTACCACTTCCTTAGTGATTTTAATTGTATTTAGTTCCTCCCCCCCCTAGAGCCCCCTGTTTGTCCAGTGTTGGGATATTCTTAGTGTCCTCTACTGTAAAGACTGATACAAAATAATTGTTCAGTGTTTTTGCCATCTCCATGTTTCCCACCATTAATTTCCCGGTCTCATCCTCTAAGGGACCAACATTTACTTTAGCCACCCTTTTTCTTTTTATATAACTATAGAAACTTTTACTGTCTGTTTTTATATTTTTTGCTAATTTACTTTCATAATCTATCTTCCCTTTCTTAATCAATCTTTTTGTTATTTTTTGCTGTCTTTTAAAGACTTCCCAAACTTCCATCCTCCCACTAGATTTGGCTACCTTATATGCCCTTGTTTTTAGTCGGATACTATCCTTAATTACTTTACTTAGCCACGGATGGCTATCTTTTCTTTTACACCCTTTTTTCCTCAGTGGAATATATTTTTTTTGGAAGTTGTAAAATAACTCCTTAAATGTACACCACTGGTCATGTACCGTCTTACCCTTTAATCTATTTTCCCAGTCCACTCTAATTAATTCCGCTCTCATACCTTCATAGTCTCCTTTATTCAAGCTCAGCACGCTTGTTTGAGATCCAACCTTCTCACCCTCTAATTGAATATGGAATTCAACCATGTTATGGTCACTCATTCCAAGGGGATCCTTTACTAGGACATTTTTAATTAATCCCGTCTCATTACACAGGACCAGATCTAAGGTTGCTTGCCCCCTGGTCGGTTCAGTTACATACTGCTCAAGAAACCCATCCCTAATACACTCAATGAACTCTTCCTCAAGGCTGCTCTGCCCAATTTGATTTGTCCAGTTAATATGATAATTAAAATCCCCCATAATTATAGCTGTTCCCTTATTACAAGCCTCAACTATTTCCTGATTAATACTCCGTCCAACAGAGTTGCAACTGTTCGGAGGCCTATAGACTACACCCACTAGTGTTTTTTTCCCCTTATTATTCCTTACCTCCACCCAAACTGTTTCACTATCCTGCTCCTTTGACCCAATATCATTTCTCTGTATTATAGTGATTCCTTCCTTTATTAACATAGCCACCCCACCTCCTCTCCCTTCCTGCCTGTCCTTCCTGATTGTTAAATAACCTGGTATGTTTAATTCCCAGTCATGGTCACCCTGCAGCCATGTTTCTGTAATGGCCACAAGATCATACCCATATGTCATTATTTGTGCCGTTAACTCATTCATTTTGTTACGAATGCTACGTGCATTCAGATAAAGAACTTTCAAATATGTTTTGTAACACTTAGTTCCTGTTTTTTCCCTTTTTATTACTTTACTTTTTACTCCATACCTTCTGTCCCTTCCTGACACATTCTGTATAATGTTTTTAATGGGGACTAGGGCATCAAAAGTGGAGGTGAGGGAGTGGTTGAGCAGATCGGCAGCTGCAGAAATGTCGTGGTGAATGGAGGGCCAAAGGCTAAACAGTTGGGATTTTGAAAGTGCAGTTATAGCTGAATTGGGAGAGAGTTTTTTCCAGGGGCAGACACAGAAGGAAGTAGGGTTGGGAGGTGGAAGGGGGATGTGGGTTGAGAGCGATAGAAGGAAGTGCTCAGAGATGGCCTTATCTGTGACTGACATGATGGGAGTAGCGAGGCCACGTGAGATGGCAAGGTCAAGGGGGTGGCTGTGAATATGGGTAAGGGCATTTATATTTTTTCCTGAATACATTCTAGCCAGGATTATTAAGTGCCCATTCCGCCCCTTGTTTGAGCTAGATCTCTATTATTGCCATTATATTGTGGCGGTTCCACCGGGTGTCCCTTACACATATAATGTATATAATTCACTTTAACCTAACTGTACGTGTATTACTTACCTGTTTGGGCCATTGCCCCATTAACTTACCTGTGGGGGCCGTTGCCCCTTTAAGACGCGCCCTAGCGCGCTGACGTCACATCATGCATTGCGTGACGTACGCGCGACAGCCGCCGGCACAGCCCGGCCTACCGCGACTTCGGCCTCAACGGCCAGCCTCCGCACCGGGTGAACGCGCCGGCGTATCGGCGCGGGTCACGTGACCGCCCCAAGCGCGGGCCAACGCGCTAGCATCAGGACGCGGTCACATGACATCCGAAGAGCGGGAAAACGCGACTAAGCGTGATGACATCATCACGCTCTCCCGAGGACTACGGACTCAGTCCTCGTGGAGTCCCCGTCAGGGTAAGACCTATCTCGCATTGCTCCTGTATAAAGCCAGCTCCAAAGATGTGCGGGTTAGGTTGATTGGCTATGATAAAATTGACCCTTAGTGGAAGGGGGATTAAATACGTGGGGTTACGGGGATAGGGTGGGATATGTGTTGGTGTAGGGGTTATGGGGATCGGGTGGGATATGTGTCGGTGCAGGCTCGATGGGCCGAAATGGCCTCTATCTGCACTGTGGGGTTTCTGTGATTCTGTGATTCTTACCTGTTGTATTTCGTCAGTTCCAGTTAATAAACAACTTAGTGATTATTCATCCGAACTCGAACTAAATTATTTAGTAGGCATTCGTCCCAAGAGGGCAACACGAATACCTACAATTGGTGACCCCGAGACCGTGAACATTTTTCACGGCCGAAGCGCAGCCAACAACACCTCCAACGACGTGAGTACGGGCGCTCATCAATTCCTACACTACAATTGATGACCCCGTATCCGTGAACGTTTTTCACGGAAGAAACGCGCATCCTGAACCTCGTCTTCACAGACGACGAACAACCGACTCCATGGACAGTTTTCACGGAGGAAGCACGCAGCCTGAACCTGGCGACCCCGTCTTTGCGAACATATTCGCAAGGGCAGCACAGCCTGGAGGTGATTCCGTTTTTCACGGACAAAAAAAAACAGCCGGACCTCCATTTTGCGAACGTTTTTCGCAAAAGAAGCACGCCATGGAAGCACCAGCCGTTTAGCTGTCGCTGCCGCACTTCAGGGAGAAACAACCATCCTCGTGCTTTGGCAAGGTAGAAGTCCAGTTCGCCGGGACCATCGACGCGGAGCAGACCACGCATTTGCTTACTGCCCCCGTGGTCGACTTTTCTACCGCCATGCGGGTCGTCCGCCCCTACGTCCAACGCAACGGCAAGTATAAATCTCTCCAAGCGCGGGGTACAGCATGTTCGGGCCCACAAGATTGGAGCACGCCTGGCGGGGATACCATGAGGACTCACCCCCGCGAACCACGAGGACTCGCTCCTCTTGAAACGCAAGGACCCATCCCTCGCAAACCTCGAGGACCCATCCCTCGCAAACCTCGAGGACCCATCCCTCGCAAGCCACGAGGCTCCACCCCTCGTGCAACACGAAGACTCGTTCCCCGCCGACGACGCACCAGCCCGTCGGCCTGCTGGTTGTGTTACCTATCATACTTGCTGGTGAGTAAGAGAAGCGTGCCGCCTTCTCGGCAGTAGTTTCACTAAGTCAACAGAAACGACAAGCAGCGTTGCCGCCCTTCCGGCAGATTCCCCCACCGACCGCGACGACGACCCGGTCTGTCCCACCCTTTCTCTGGTCCATCAGCACAAGGGTCCGGAAGCGATTCCTCTCCATAGAGCACGTGCTAGAAGCAGGTTTTAAGCTACAGAAGGTCGAAAACCTGCACTCTGATTTTAACGACCTGACAAGAGCCGAGCGAATAGCCTTCCTACAGGAACAGTGAAAGAAAACCTACCGAAAGCAGGTTACTATTCCTTCTACTGTTTCATTACTGATATCAGGACTTGTAATATCCATATGTTCTGCAAAACTGCGTTTACTGGCTATAAACGAGGCTTTTGCAACCAAAGAGAGCACACTGCTCTCCTGCAGATTGAGAGGGTTTATTGCCGCAATGAAACGGACCTTTACCTGGGCACGAGAGGTGCCTACATCTACAAAGCTAAGAACAGCACTGTCACTCCTGGTGGTAAACCACACAAGACTCGTGCTCATTGAAACAGTGGCATGGTCCGTGCCAAGTCCAGCAGTAACCTGCCTACCAGGGCTAGGGGGCACAGGATTCGTGCGAAGCTGTACCCATCAAGGATTTGAAGCACAGCTGCACGTCAATTGACAATAAATAACAAATGTTTCCTCGTCTGCTTAGTTAACTTCCAGTTCCTTTAGCACCGCAAGGCACAGATTTGAACGTAATGTTGAGATGAGACATCACCGATGACTTCTGTCCGCTCTACTGTTTAAAATGGCGTTCCCGGAAGCCTCTCAGAGACTTAATGCAATGACGGTGACCATTTTCTTCGGAAGACGCACTCGGAACGTTAATTGCCCAAAAGAGCGTCTACGTAGCAGTCTCGCTCAGTGAATCCTTCCGGTTGGCTTGTGTGGGAAATATTGCGATGAATCCGCAGCTCAGCCTCCTTACACCATCGCTACAGCCAACGAGACTCACAAACCATCCTTTTTAGGATCTGCCTTTGACATGCGTGTGATTGATTGCCCAGTCCTCAACAGACAAGTAGGGCAAGATTCAGAGATGGTGCTCAAGATGCACACCCCCTTGCTCAATCGCTTCCTCAATGTTGCTGCCTCACCAGTTTTCCGTTTCAAACGCTTTGGCAGGGGCACTCAAGGGGTTAAATTGTTGTGTTACCCTGTGGACAGTGGCTTTTCTAATTGCCTTCCTCATGAAGAACTCGATTCGGTCACTCCCATCAGTGATGAGGATTCGAAAAAGTGCAGCTCAACACAGGCCAGTGAACCTTTTAGTCCTACTATCATCCTAAACGCTCCTTCCCACTTCGAAGCATCTGAAATTCAAAAACGAATAAAGCTTCAATCAACATGCTCCGTATTGCAGAGCCATACATTACATGGGAATATCCAAATCTGAAGTCTGTCCGTGAATTGATTTACAAACGTGGTTTCGACAGATCCAACACCAGCGCATCGCTTTCACTGCCAATGCCTTGATTGCAAAGCAGCTTGGAAAGTATGACATAATTTGTATTGGCGATCTGATCCATGGGATCTACACAGTCGGCAAGAACTTTAACATGGCCAACGATGTCTTGTGGCCCTTCAAACTGTCCTCGCCACGTGGTGGCATGACTGAAAAGACAATACCTTTTGTTGAGGGTGGTGCTGCTGGTAACAGAAAAGACCGAATCAACAGAATGATCAGAACTAGGAACTAAGGGCCTGCCCGTCTCCAACTCCGACGCTCGGACAGCACCTGACGCGGGCCGACATTTGCCATCCTAGCCCGTTACATGCCGATGCTGTTTTTCAGCCACTCGCTCACTGCGGCCGCCCATTCCCCCTTAACAAACGTAAACATCTACTGACGCAGCAAACATCGAGGACGGGTCCAACGGACAGCCCGCGGCCGCGATCGGCCACGTGAAAGTTGCAGTCCACACCGAGCACTGCTCTGCGCAGCAACGGCTCACTCTCCGTTGTGCGATCGTTGTAGCACTATGGTACGCACCGTTCTGTGCGTGCCAGGCTCCCAACGATTATGCTCACCTGTCGGCGAGTTCACCAACCTCACCCGTAAAGTCCTTCTGGATCGCCCGGTTGGCGTTCCTGCAGAGTTCGTCAGAACAAGGACTTCTACCATCAACAGAGCGATCACCCGCGTCCACCCGACCTGCCCATCACTCTGACATGGCCTGCTGTTTCGCACGTTTCCACGGTCCTTCGCCTGACGGATACGTTTTATTCGCCATGACGTGCGTAAGGATCCGCTGATGACCAGCATCTTCAGACCTCGCCCGCCAAGTCGAGACAGCACGCCCACTGAGACCAACTGCTCGTCAGACCATCTCATCTTTGGACTTTCATTAAAGCGAATTCTGGGGGGGCGCATGTGGCGGTTCCACCGGGTGTCCCTTACACATATAATGTATATAATTCACTTTAACCTAACTGTACGTGTAATTACTTACCTGTTTGGGCCATTGCCCCTTTAACTTACCTGTGGGGGCCGTTGCCCCTTTAAGACGCGCCCTAGCGCGCTGACGTCATGCGTGACGTACGCGCGACAGCCGCCAGCACAGCCCGGCCTACCGCGACTTCGGCCTCAACGGCCAGCCTCCGCACCGGGTGAACGCGCCGGCGTATCGGCGCGGGTCATGTGACCGCCCCAAGCGCGGGCCAACGCGCTAGCATCAGGATGCGGTCACTTGACATCCGAAGAGCGGGAAAATGCGACTAAGCGTGATGACGTCATCACGCTCTCCCGAGGACTACGGACTCAGTCCTCATGGAGTCTCCGTCGGGGTAAGACCTATCTCGCATTGCTCCTGTATAAAGCCAGCTTACCTGTTGTATTTCGTCAGTTCCAGTTAATAAACAACTTAGTGATTATTCATCCGAACTCGAACTAAATTATTTAGTAGGCATTCGTCCCAAGAGGTCAACACGAATACCTACAATATCATAATCCCTTAGGCTTGTCAATTTTGTACTCATGTTCTGCACATACTGTCCAAACTAAAGGCCCTGAAATTCTGGGCTGTAACGTCTACTGCCAGAAAGGTGGTGGTGTGGGACTCCTTCCCACTGACAGCCAAAGCAGTAGGTCTTGTACCAAATCCTGCGTATTGGGTCATTTAAATCATTGGGGCAGGTCACCTGCATCTGCATGTGTGCAACAGAGGCACCTACTCTAATCGACTTGAGGAAAATTAGAGCTATACATTGCTGCTCCAATGATGGAGCAAGAGAGCCTGAACAAGCCAAAGAGAAATTACATTTTTTTATCTCGCCGAAGGGAAAAATGGCCAGTAATATTCCCCTATGTCGGTAAATCTTTCGGGGGGTTTTGAAGGCCCACAGCTCTCGGGTGCTGTAGGTTCTGCATGGCCTCCGGAATTCAGGTATAACTCAGAAACAACCCCCTCCCCCGCCATGCCCTTAATGTGGGTGGAAAAATTATTTGCTCCTTCCGTCTGGAATTTGGGTGGGTTTTTACAGAGGGTAGTAACCTAGTGGATTCAGGTTGTGCCCCAAATTGTGGTCGACCCTGCAAGCCATCTGCCCAACTTCCACCCTTGCTCCTCATCAGCATTGGGGTATCAGAATTTAAGTACATCTACTTAACAAGAATGCTGCGACAAAAGCTGTACTCTTTCCCCTTTATAGTAACTGTATAGCTCCCACTCTCTTTCTGCTTTCTAAGTTTGTGGCCATGAATGTGTAAAAATTCAATAGAAAAGGGAATAGTGTCAGTGTACTGGCAAACAGAAAATGTAATTCCTATCTTCAAAAATGGAAATAGAACTAATCCAGGGAATTATAGACTAATTAGTCTAGCATCAGTGGTAGGAAAGATACTAAAATCTTTGCTGAAAGATTGGATAACAAGACATCTAGGGGGAGAAATTGGGTATAGCCCCGTTTGGGGCGTTAGAATTGGCGCTGCGCAAATTTTATCGGCAGGCACAACTTATCGCCACCTCAAGCGATATTGGGTTGCTGCGCCCCTAAAGGTGATTGCGGTGTTGATTCAGGCGCTGCACAGGAGTCTTAAGGCGCTAATCCGGCGGCGCTACTCAATATGTCGGCGGCCGGGCGCAGCACAGGTGCTGTCAATAATTGATTACCCCGAGACATGCTGGCGCCGGCCAGCTCTTAAAGGGGCGGGTCAATTAGGAGCAGCAGCCACACTCTGCGCCTTGTAGGCCTCAAAATCGGCGCTGTGCTTTCTGTGGCGTTCCAAACTTTGAACATTTGGAGAGGGTGAGGCAGAGAGCGGAGCGCTTTACCGATGGGGCATTGGATGCTTTGGTTGGCGAAGTGGAGCGCCGGCAAGCTGTGCTGTACCCCGACAATGGCAGGAGGCCTCATTAGAGCGAGTACCGCAGGGCTTGGAGGGAAGTTTGTCAAAGAGTCACCTCAACCAGCGTGGTGGCCAGGACTCCTGTACAATGCAGGAAGAAGTTCAACGACCTCACTCGGGTCGTTAGGGTGAGTGCCTTTTTCGCCATCTTCTTCATCCCTCCATCTGCACCTGACATTATGGCCAGAGGGTGCGCGAAGCCCCAATGGCCATCTGTCAGCCAGCACCCATTGCCCTTTCTGGAAACACACACGCACATTCAGCTCAATGCATAATGGAAGGGCTATTCTACCATGGGGGGCATGTGATGTCAGCTCAATGCATAATGGAAGGGCTATTCTACCATGGGGGCATGTGATGTCCGCTCAATGCATAATGGAAGGGCTATTCTACCATGGGGGGCATGTGATGTCAGCTCAATGCACAATGGAAGGGCTATTCTACCATGGGAGGCATGTGGTCAGCTCAATGCATAATGGAAGGGCTATTCTACCATGGGGGGCATATGATGTCAGCTCAATGCATAATGGAAGGGCTAATCTACCATGGGGGCATGTGATGTCAGCTCAATGCATAATGGAAGGGCTAATCTACCATGGGGGCATGTGATGTCAGCTCAATGCACAATGGAAGGGCTAATCTACCATGGGGGCATGTGATGTCAACTCAATGCATAATGGAAGGGCTAATCTACCATGGGGGCATGTGATGTCAGCTCAGGCCAGCATGTTTCATCACTTCCCGTCCTTTCTCCTGCAGGCCAAGCTAGCCAGGAACCAGAGGGAGCAGCTTCGCACCGGAGGAGGCCCTCCTCAGCTGCAGACACTGATGGACCTGGAGGAACGAGTCCACCAGATTGTTGGAGGCCGGATGACTGGTCCTGTCACCACTGGAGCTGCCGACCCCATTGTGCACAGCGATGGTAAGGTCATCACCTTTTTGAACTCTCTCCTTCCACTTCTGCCCCCCACCAGCATGCTTTTTCACTCTGGACCCATGTCAGAGCATTGCAGCACTCATGCATCCCTTGCTGCCACCCTGTCCTTTCGCTAAAGCCACTCTTCAACCTCCCTGCTTTCAGATGCTGCATCACCAGCTTGGGAGCTGAGCCCTCAAGCTGCCACTGCCACTGACTCCAGAGGCGACGAGCAGGAGGAAGCTGGACCATCCCTGCCACCCTCAGGCGAGCCAGCCCCTCTGCAGACTGGGGAGACTACTTCCCTGGAGGGGAGCAGGGGGGAATGCTCTGAGGAGGAAGCAGTTCCAGGAACCAGCGGGCTGCAGCAACACAAGGGGGGTAGGGAAGCTCGGGGGCCGTCTCCCCGGAGGGCGAGTCAGGCCGCGAGTACTGCTGCACAGAGCGCAGAAGAGGTGCGTTCCCTCGCAGAAATGAGCGCCCAGGCTCGGCTCAGGCACACTGAGCTCATGGCTGCAGTGGCAAGGATGCCTGAATCCATCGAGACACTGGCAAGGAGTGTCCAAGACTTTGGGGCAGCACAGGCAAGGAGTGCGCAGGACTTCGGGGCAGCACAGGCAAGGAGTGTGCAGGACTTTGGGGCATCACTGGAAAGGACTGTCCAGGGCTTCGGGGCAGCACTGGAAAGGACTGTCCAGGGCTTGGCCGAAGCAGTGGAAAGGACTGTCCCGGCCTTCAGCGAAGCACTGGAAAGGACTGTCCAGGGCTTCACCGAAGCACTGGCACCTACCACGCAAGTGCTGAGTGCTGCCACGCAGTCACTCGCTGGTCTCATGCAGACGCATATTGAGGCCACGCGACCAATGACTGCTGCCACCCTCGCTGGATCAGGCGGGATTACCCGGGGCCCTTGCAGCACCACAGCAGGGCATCAATCTGTGGACCAGCCGATTGGTGCGCATGCTGCGGTGCTGCCCCGTCAGAGTGCCAGTGTGTCGGTCGACCAGGGAGCTGCTGTCTGCTCTCAGGATGTCAGCATTCCTGATGCCACCGCTGGCACGTCTCCACTGCAGCTGCCACCACCTGCAGGACAGACTGCTTCCACCCATGCACAGTTGGAGCAGTCAGCAGCCGGGCCCTCCAAGGCCAGATGTCGTCCAGGACGTCCCTCAGGGGCATCTGCGCTTTCGGACAGCCAGCAGGCCTCCCCCAGCCTTGATGCAGCCACTGGGGTCCCATTACGGAGGAGCTGCAGGGAGGGAAGGGGCTGATCTCGCAAGAGAAGTAGATCACCATCAAGGGGGAAAGAGTAGAAGGTGCAGCTGAGACGTCTTATTTGTAGAAATCAAGGCCGTGGATGCTGGTCTGAATGTTAGTAATGTTTTGGATAGTCTCCCAGGTGTGCGAGTCACTTATGTGTTAGTGTGTTACTTTTGCTTTCTGTTGCCATTGCTTTGTCATGTTGGAAGGAAGCACATTTAGCAAAATAAACAACTTTTTAAATTTACATTGGCCATGTCTGATATTTACATTCACTGCCCTTCATAGGCTCTGGGTTATCCGGGTGGTTCCATTCCTCCTCATCGAATGGCACCAAGCATTCCGTCAGAGGGGCCTAGAAGTGGCTTGTTATCAGCCTCTGACGGACGGCCCTTCCAGTTTGTACCTCCCTCCCGTCTTGGTCCTCCTCCTCCTCCTCCTCCTCCGCTGGTGCTTCAATGGCTGGTGGCATTGGCTGGGTGCGTAGGATGGCGAGGTTATGCAGCATGCAACAGACTACGACGAAGTGGGAGACTCGCTCTGGTGAGTACTGCAAGGCGCCTCCGGAATGGTCCAGACAGCGGAACCGCTGCTTCAGCACACCGATTGTGTGCTCCACAGTGTTCCTCGTCGCCTGATGGCTCACATTGAAGCGCTCTTCAGCAGGAGTGCTGGGCGAATGGAGCGGCGTCATCAGCCATGGGCACAGAAGATAGCCCTTGTCACCGAGAAGCCAGCCTCCTGGGTGAGCCGGGGCCTCAAATAGGTCTGCAACTGAAGTCTGGCGCAGGATGAAGGCGTCGTGGCTGCTGCCAGGGAACTGCGCATTGACTGCGAGGATCAGCTGTCGGTGGTCACAAACCAGCTGAACATTCAAGGAATGGAACCCCTTGCGGTTGCGGAACTCCTCCGGATTCAAAACAGGCGCCCGCAAAGCCACGTGCGTGCAGTCAATGCTGCCCTGCACCATGGGGAAATCCGCTATTGCTGCGAAGCCCTCTGCGCGCTCCCGCTGCTTCTCCAGTGTCACACGGAAGGAGATGTACTGCCGCCTCCTTTTAAATAGGGCATCTGTTACCTGACGGATGCAGCAATGCACCGCAAACTGCGATATGTTAGCGATGTCCCCAGTTGCGGGCTGGAAGGAGCCGCTCGCATAGAAATTCAGGGCAACAGTCATCTTGACAGCCACCGACAGAGAGGTCCTGCACCTTATCTGAGGCTGCAGATCTGGCTGAAGCAGGTGGCACAGCTCAGTCACCACCTCCTTTCTGACGTGCAGCCTTCTAAGACACTGCTCCTCTGACATGTTCAAGTAACAGAACTGCTGTCGGAAAACCCTAGCAGCGTAAGGTCTGGTGTGGCGACGTCTGTTGGCCCTCCTCCGTCTGGCCATTCCTGCCCCTCTCTCCCTGCGTCTCTGTGCCCTTTCCAGATGGTTCAACAGCAGGACATTCCCCTCCAATGCAGCCCCCATAATAATAGCGCACAATAAATTGTAAACGTTGTAAATGCTCACCAGCAGCAAGGTGATGGTCAGAAGGCTGAAGTTCCTCTGGCCGGTGCTGGCTCACTGGTGCAATGGCTCTCAGAGTGCAGCTCAGCAACTCTGTGAAAGTCTGGAGGAAGTTGTGCTCCTAAAATGGCTGCCGCTTTTATACCAGTGCAGTCCCCTTTAAAGAGCGCCCCCCTAGCCCAAGAGCGACTGGGGAACGTTCCAGGTAAGCAGTCCTTATTAGCGCCAGGCGGAACGGAGGGGCGCAACACTGAATTTCCAGTCCGGGGCGCCCAAAAGGCGTTGCACACTGAAATGATGTCATGATCTGCCTGCGCCTGCGAGCGGGCGCTAAGGTTTAGCGCCGGTGCAGAATGCCCACTCAATATGGGAGGAGGCGCTGGGTTCACTGCGCCCGGCTGAAAATTGGCTAACGCCCCACTTCTCGACCTCTTTAGGCGCTAATTGGAGGCGCTGCCAACCGAATTTCTCCCCCCTAGAGTCATAGGGCTAAAAATTCGGTGGCGCCGCGTTTGGGGCACCAAGCTCGCCTGGGCGCCGGAATTTGCGCTCTGGGCGGAGCCACTTGCGCCCTCCCGATATTCAGTTGGAGCGCCCCAAGAGGGACTCGGGGTGCTGCTCGAGGCTCCCTGCGTCCCGCTTGGGGCGCTCAAACTGAATATCGCAACGCTAGGTGCCGCAGCGCCACATGCTGCGGCACGGCGTGCTGCGGTATTGCAGGCCTTCCTCCCCTTCTTAAGGGGGAGGGGCCTGCACCAGCACGATCACCGATCGCGAGTGCCGGCAAAAGAGCCCGGCACCGAGGAGAAGTGCCGGGCTCTCGGGACACAGCCGGCACTGCCCGGGGGGGGGGGATCAGGAGGCCGGGGAGGGCGGCGTGAGGAGGTGCTAGCGGGCGGCCACTGAAAAAAATGGCCGCCCCGCACCTCCACCTTAATTTGCGCCACTTCCGCCACAGGTAAGCCCCGTGAACCGGTCGCGATTTGCGACCAGCGTTACAGGGAGGGGCGCGACCCAATATCGCGTCCAGGGCAGTAGTGGGGCGCTGCGCACACCGATGACGTCATCGGTGGCGGCGCAGCGCTACAGGCCAACGCCGCCAGTAGTGCCCCGCTAAATTTTGCAGGAGGTGTGGCCAGTGGCGCTAAAGCCACTGAGTGCCCTCTTTAGGCGCTAACTGGTGGCGCAGCCCACCGAATTTCTAGGCCTCAGAGTCATAACGGCACAGAAGAAAGCCATTTGGCCCATCGAGTCTGTGCCGGCTCTCTGTAGAGCAATCCTGTCAGTCCCATTCCGCCGCTCTATCCCCGTAGCCCTGCAAGTTTATTTCCTTTGAGTGCCTATCCAGTCTCTCCTTGAAAACATTGAGGGGGAGAAATTGGGTTGAGCCGCAAACGGGGCGCCAAGCTCGCCGGGGCGCCAAGCTCGCCTGGGCGCCAGATTTTGCGCTGCGATCGGAGCAGCAGCAATTGCCGGAAATTCAGCTTGAGCGCCCCAAGAGGGACACGGGGCGAGGCTCGAGGCGCTCCGCGTCCCTCTTAGGGTGCTGAAACTGAATATCGCAGCGCAACGTGCCGCAGCGCCACACGCTGCGGCACGGCGCGCTGCGGTACTGCAGGCCTTCCTCCCATTCTTAAGGGGGAGGGGCCTGCACCAGCGCGATGAGCGATCGCGAGTGCCGGCAAAAGAGCCCAGCACCGAGAAGTGCCGGGCTCTCGGAAAACAGCCGGCAATGCCACGGGGGGAGAACAGGAGGCCGGGGACAGAGGTGCTGGCAGGCGGCCGCCGAAAAAAACGGCCGCCCCGCACCTCCACCTTAATTTGCGCCACTGCCGCCACAGGTAGGCCCCATGAACCGGGCGCGATTAGCAAGCGGCGCTACAGAGGCGGTCGCTGCCAAATATTGCGATCGGGGCGGTAGCGGGGCGCTGCGCACACCGATGACATCATCGGTGGCGGCGCAGCGCAACAGGCTAACGCCGCCATTAGCGCCCCAGCTAAATTATCACGGGAGGCATGGCCAGTGGTGCTAAAGCCACTGAGTGCCCTCTTTAGGTGCTAACTGGTGGCGCAGCCCACCAAATTTCTCCCCCTGAGTGTCTCCGCTTGCATCACTTCCGTCGGCAGCGAATTCCAGGTCATCACCACTCACTGTGTAAAAAAGTTTTTCCTCACATCCCCCTGTATCTCTTGCCCAAAACCTTAAATCTGTGTTCCCTAGTCCTTGTACCATCAACTAGTGGGAACAGCCTTTCCCCATCTAGCCTATCCAAACCCGTCATAATCTTGTACACCTCTATCAAATCACCCCTCAACCTCCTTTGCTCTAATGAAAACAAATCCAGTTTCTCCAACCTGTCTTTGAGCTAAGATCCCCCATCCCCAGAATCATTCTGGTAAATCTCCTCTGCACCCTCTCAAGGGCCTTCCCATCCTTCCTAAAATGTGGTGACCAGAACTGGACACAATACTCCGGTTGTGACCTAACCAGCGCTTTATAAAGGTTCAGCATAACTTCTCTACTTTTGTACTCAATACCTCTATTTATGAAGCCCAAGATCCCATATGCTTTGTTAACCACACTCTCAATATGTCCTGCCACCTTCAGGGACCTATGCACATTAACTCTCAGGTCCCTCTGTCCCTGCACACTCTTTAAAACTGTGCCATTAAGTGTATATTGCCTCTTCCTGTTCCTTCTGCCAAAATGCATCACCTCACATTTCTCTGTATTAAATTCCATCTGCCACTTATCTGCCCATTCTGCTAGCCTTTCTATGTCCTGTTGCAGTCGATTGATATCATCATCACTGTTTGCCGCACCCCCAAGTTCGGTGTCATTGGCAAATTTAGAAATTCTACTCTGTATTCCAATATCCAGGTCATTTATGTATAAAAAAAAAGCAGTGGCCCCAACACTGACCCTTGGGGAACACTACTGTCTACCATCCTCCAGTCTGTAAAATAGCCATTTACCACAACTCGCTGTTTTCTGTGTATTAGGGATGGGTTTCTTGAGCAGTATGTAACTGAACCGACCAGGGGGCAAGCAACCTTAGATCTGGTCCTGTGTAACGAGACGGGATTAATTAAAAATGTCCTAGTAAAGGATCCCCTTGGAATGAGTGACCATAACATGGTTGAATTCCATATTCAATTAGAGGGTGAGAAGGTTGGATCTCAAACAAGCGTGCTGAGCTTGAATAAAGGAGACTATGAAGGTATGAGAGTGGAATTGAGTAGAGTGGATTGGGAAAATAGATTAAAGGGTAAGACGATACATGATCAGTGGTGTACATTCAAGGAGTTATTTTACAACTTCCAAAAAAAATATATTCCACTGAGAAGAAAAGGGTGTAAAAGAAAAGACAGCCATCCGTGGCTAAGTAAAGAAATTAAGGATAGTATTCGACTAAAAACAAGGGCATATAAGGTAACCAAATCTAGTGGGAGGATAGAGGATTGGGAAAACTTTAAAAGACAGCAAAAAATAACAAAAAGATTGATTAAGAAAGGGAAGATAGATTATGAAAGTAAATTAGCAAAAAATATAAAAACAGATAGTAAGAGTTTTTATAGTTATATAAAAAGAAAAAGGGTGGCTAAAGTAAATGTTGGTCCCTTAGAGGATGAGACCGGGAAATTAATGGTGGGAAATATGGAGATGGCAAAAACACTGAATGAATATTTTACATCAGTCTTTACAGTAGAAGACACTAAGAATATCCCAACACTGGACAAACAGGGGGCTAAAGGGGGGGAGGAGCTAAACACGATCAAAATCACTAAGGAAGTGGTACTCGGTAAAATAATGGGACTCAAGGCGGATAAATCACCTGGACCTGATGGCTTACATCCTAGGGTCTTGAGGGAAGTGGCGGTAGGGATTGTGGATGCATTGGTAATAATTTTCCATAACTCCCTGGACTCGGCAAAGGTCCCGGCAGACTGGAAAACTGCTAATGTAACACCCTTATTTAAAAAGGGCAGTAGACAGAAGGCTGGAAACTATAGACCGGTTAGCCTAACATCTGTGGTAGGTAAAATTTTGGAGTCCATTATTAAGGAGACAGTAACAGGACATTTGGATAATCATAATTTAATAGGACAAAGTCAGCATGGTTTTATGAAGGGGAAGTCATGTTTGACAAATTTGCTGGAGTTCTTTGAGGAAGTAATGTACAGGGTGGATAAAGGGGAACCAGTGGACGTAGTGTATTTAGACTTCCAAAAGGCATTTGACAAGGTGCCACACAAAAGGTTATTGCTTAAGATAAAAAATCACAGGATTGGGGGTAATATTCTGGCATGGATAGAGGATTGGCTATCTAACAGAAGGCAGAGAGTTGGGATAAATGATTCATTCTCAGACTGGCAATCAGTAACTAGTGGTGTTCCGCAGGGGTCAGTGCTGGGTCCCCAATTCTTTACAATCTATATTAATGATTTGGAGGAGGGGACCGAGTGTAACATATCAAAGTTTGCAGATGATACTAAGATGGGAGGGAAAGTAGTGAGTGAGGAGGACATAAAAAACCTGCAAGGGGACATCGACAGGCTAAGTAAGTGGGCAGAGATTTGGCAGATGGAATACAATACTGGAAAGTGTGAGGTTATGCACTTTGGCAGGAAAAATCGTAGAGCAAGTTATTATCTTAATGGCAAGAAACTGGAAAGTACTGAAGTACAAAGGGATCTGGGGGTCCTGGTGCATGAAACTCAAAAGGTTAGTATGCAGGTGCAGCAAGTGATTAAGAAGGCCAATGGAATGTTGGCTTTCATTGCTAGGGGGATAGAATATAAAAATAGGGAGGTATTGCTTCAGTTGTACAAGGTATTGGTGAGGCCGCACCTGGAATACTGCGTACAGTTTTGGTGTCCATACTTAAGAAAGGACATACTTGCTCTCGAGTCAGTACAAAGAAGGTTCACTCGGTTAATCCCGGGGATGAGGGGATGGACATATGAGGAGAGGTTGAGTAGATTGGGACTCTACTCATTGGAGTTCAGAAGAATGAGAGGCGATCTTATTGAAACATATAAGATTGTGAAGGGGTCGGATCGGGTGGATGCGGGGAAGATGTTCCCGATGATGGGTGAAACTAGAACTAGGGGGCATAGTCTTAGAATAAGGGGCTGCTCTTTCAAAACTGAGATGAGGAGGAACTACTTCACTCAGAGGGTGGTAGGTCCATGGAATATGCTGCCCCAAAAAGCTGTAGAAGCTACATCATTACATAAATTTAAAACAGAAATAGACAGTTTCCTAGAAGTAAAGGGAATTAAGGGTTACGGGGAGCGGGCAGGAATTTGGACATGAGTCTAGGTTCGGATCGGTCATGGCCCTGTGGGTAGCGGAGCGGGCCCAGGGGCCATGTAGCCTGATCCTGCTCCTATTTCGTGTGTCTAATTATATTAGATTCAGGAGATGGTTCTGTGATAGTGGATTGGCGGTTAGGATCAGATCAGCCATGATCTTATTGAATGGCGGAGCAGGCTCGAGGGGCCGATTGGCCTACTCCTGCTCCTATTTCTTATGTTCTTATGTTCTTAAGCCAATTCCTTATCCAAGCTGCCACTGACCCACCTATTCCATGAACCTCAATTTTGTTAACCAGCCTTCTATGTGGTACTTTGTCAAACGCCTTCCGAAAATCCATGTAGACAACATCCATTGCATTCCCTTCATCAATCTTCTGTGTTACTTCATCAAAAAATTCAATTAGATTAGTCAAACACGATCTTCCTTTTACAAACCCGTATTGGCTCTCCTTAATTAGGTTAAACCTCTCCAAATGCCTGTTAATTTTTTCCTTGATTATTGTTTCTAAAACTTTACCCACCACTGATGTGAAACTGACTGGCCTGTAGTTACTAGGATTGTCCTCACACCCTTTCTTGAACAATGGTGTCACATTTGCCACTTTCCAATCCTCAGGCACCTCCCCCGCATCTAAGGAAGATTGGAAAATTATGGCAAGCCCTTCCACTATCTCCTTCCCCAACCTAGAGGTGAAAAATATAATAAAAAATAGTCAGCATGGATTTTTAAAAGGAAGGTCATGTTTAATCAACCTTATTGAATTGTTTGAAAAAATAACAGAGTGGGCAAGAATGATGCAGTGGGTGTGGTATGCATGGACTTTCAGATGACCTTTGATAAGGTGCCACATAAGAGACTCATGACAAAGGTCAAGGCATGTGGAGTTAGGGTCTAGATAGCAGAATAGATTGCAATACGGTTACCAAACAGAAAATAGAAGGTAGGAGTTAAGGGAAGTTTCTCGAAATGGTAGGAAGTGAGAAGTGTTGTCCCACAGGGATCCACTCTGGGACCACTGTTCACCATATACATAAATGATTTGGACTCAGAAATTGGAGGTATGTTGTTGCAATTTGTAAATAATACCCAATTTGGGGGTGGGAGGTACAGCTAATAATGTGGAGAACTGCATTAAAATACAGGTGCAGTTGAGTCGAATGGCCTGTTTCTGTGCTGTAAATTCTATGTATTATGCAAAATGGAAATGAAAATCAGGATAGATGTATAACAGGCAACTGATCCAATATCGCCCGTTTTACGTTATCGTCCAAAATCAAAATGAACCCCTATGTATTCTATTGTAGGTTTGGGACATGTATGGGGTGACAAGTAGCTCAGTCCTATATGTAATGCACCCCTGTCCTTATGTGTATGTGTCTTCTGGGACTAATGCCATTTTGACCTCCATAGAAGTAACCTATATTGTATGTTGAACTGCTTTGAAGAAAAAACATTTAAAATGTTACTTCATTCTATTGCATGTTCCAAATGAGTCATTTCAGTGTGATTCAAAATATTATAAGGTCAACAAATGTATGAATATCATAATCACTAAAAAGAAGAAATTACATTTCTAAAAAGAAAAAGCTCCTGGAACTGTTAACCTTAACTAAATATTAAGCATGCACTGAACAGGTTAATTTTCTAAATAGTATCAGACCAGGTTTCCTGAGATCAGCCAGTGGAAAGCAGATACTGCATAAATATTGAGCTCTTCCATCTTGCCTGGTGTAGCTAGAAGAAGCTTGTAAAAGTCAGAAATAATGGAACTTGGAATCTAGGTTTTCTCGGGTGGAAGGGCACAGTTTGAGGTTGCAGTCAGAGAGCCATTGTGTAACTGTCTTCACCGAGAGAAGCTGGAGCTGAGGCGAGTCTAGACAGTCATGACCTGCAGAAAGCAGCTTTTATGGAGAGAGGTCAGACATGATACTGAATGGATAAAGAAAAGCCTCTGGGGAGTGTTAAAATTAAATCCAGATTGTCCATCGGACATCAGATTTTTTTTTTAACTTTAATCCCACAATGAATTAAACAAATAGATTGGAAGTGGTGTGGGCAGCAATAATGTACCATCATCAACAACAGAAAAGCTGGTATTAACAGATAGAACAGACAGCAAAATAAAACAGACTGTTTAAAGAGCCATTTTACCTCATTAGCTTGTACAGCCACTAATCTATATAGCATGGTTCAAAAGGTCTCTAAGGGAAAACCAAAAAATCCCTTTAAAGGCAAAGTAGCACATTTACAGGCTGTCACCATCACATATTGTAGCAGTCGACGCAGACTTCATGGATTTTTGGATTTTTAACCCCTATTAAAAACTGGACAGGCTGTTTGGGGGACGGGGGGAGCAGTGTAAAACCCACTCAAGCTGGAGATGACTCATTCGTATGGAAACAAACTGTACCTGGGAACAATGGCCCGAGAGGCCACTCCCAAGTCTTGATTAACAAGGCTGACGACTCATTGTTCTAGTCAAGATGAAGTCGTTAAGTTAATCGGCAGGAAGATCGAAAAGAGATCAAAAACCATTTCAAACCATTCAAGAGATCGAAAACCCATTCCCCCAGGCCATGTGTCCATTAAAACCACAGACAACGGTTTGTGTATTGGAGGTGTATAAAAGAGAGCAGTTTGGATAGCTCTCTCTCTCTCTCTCCTGCCCTCCACACAACGTAACATCAAGAAGAGCAGAGCCTTGCTCTTCCAACCGAGACGAACGTCGACTAAGGCTGGGACTCGCATGCCACAAGGCCGGTATGGAACCAGGTAGCCGAGACGTACGGGAGGAAGCTGCAAGCAAGATAAAAGGGGCAATCTAGGTGAGCATTGCCAAGCCTACACACCCACAAGATCACTTAGCTGTGTGAGGGGGTGCCTGTATGTTCCTACCAAACCAGAGGGGGTTTAACGTTGGAAGGGTCCTGTGATAGTTTATTTCACGGGAGGGTGTTTTTTTGGCCGTGGTAAGTCAGCACGGCAGGGGCTTGTTGGACAAGTCAGGGTTGTACTGTTTTAGGCACTTTACAGCCTTCCGGACTCAATATCGAGTTCAACAATTTCAGATCATAACCTCGACCCCCATTACATTTTAACTTATTTTTTATCCCCACCTTTGTTTTGGCCCTTTCCCCCCCCTTTTTTTTCTCTCTCCCACATGGCAGCCGTCTCCCATTCTGCCAGCACATTTCACACCTAATCTAGAGCCGTCTTTTGTCTCCACTAGTCCTATCACCATCTCGTCTCGTTTTGAATACCTCTTAATGTCTCTTCACTTCTCTTTTGTTCTCTCCCAGCCTGGCCTCTCAGTCTATTTCATTTCCTGTGCCTTTCCAGTCTTGACAAAGAGTTTGACTCGAAACGTTGACTCTATTTTCTCTCCACGGATGTTGTTGCCTGGTCTGCTGAGTTTTTCCAGCATTTTCTGTTGTTATTTTGTACTGTTTTAAACTGTACTGTTGTATTCACACCGCTTGTACTGTATGCGAGTGGAGTGGTTTTTGTTAACCTTAATAAACACTGTACGGGTGAGCCCAAAAACACTGTCCGTGTTCAAATCTGTCCTCCGTAATCCCTATCGTCCACAACTTGTAGTAAGGGGGTTTGCGTGCTTGCTACGGGTGGGGCAAAACCACTTACAATAGTTGGCGATTGCGGCAGGGGCCATTGGAAATTGGCCACCGCAAAAACCGGTTACAATATTTAATAGCTGTCATGTTCCTGGACTGCTATGCTAAGACTTTTTTGTTCTTTGGAGAATAAAGCTAAGAAGAGTAATACAGCGCTAGCTTTTACTAACTGATAAATGTGATTTGTCATAGCAAAAACATACAGTCCGCAACAATGGAGTGTATTGTTTAGGGCATTGACTAATAGTTATGTTATTGTAGCAGAGAAAGGTATAAGGTAATTGTCATATTTAAATAATAAGTGTCCTTTTTTTTGCTGGGCCTCTCCTTATGTTATAAGCTAACAGTAAGCAACATCTTGTTTGAACTAACATTTCAAATGATTTCCCTCCCAATCGGGATTTGGGAGGGAAATCCCCCCCCCCCCCCAACAACCAGATTGCTAGAAAATCAATAAACTCTGCAATGGAGTTTTCTTTCTTTACATAAGTTAAAACAAGGGTGCTGTTGAAATATCGGCACTGCTTTGAGTTGGATACCTGATCAGTGTCAGTAGTGGCTCATTGGTAGCCCTCTTGCCTCTGAATCAGAATGTTGTGGGTTCAAGTCCCACTCTAGGCTGTCACTTCAGTACAGTACTGAGAGGTGCCATCTTTCAGATGAAATGTTAAACCAAGACCCCATCTGCCCTCGCAGATAGATGTAAAAGATCTCCATGGTATTGTTTCGAAGGAGAGAAGGGGAGTTATCCCCGGTGTCCTGGCCAATATTTATCCCTCAACCAATATCACTAAAACAGATTAACTAGTCATTATCACATTGCTGTTTGAGGGACCTTGCTGTGTGCAAAATTGGCTGCTGCATTTGCTACATTACAACAAAAAAGTACTTTGTTGGCTGTAAACCACTTTGCGATGTCCTGAGGTCATGAAAGGCGCTATATAAATGTGAGTGAGTTCTTTATTACTAGACATTAAGACACTTTTCTCTCACATCTATTCTTTCACTAAAATTAGTAAAAACAGGAATATTGGGCTTAAATTCTAAAGTTCCCAGGTAGTCATCATTTTAAAATTCGCTTTGCATTGGTTGCAGTAGAAAGGCCTGAAGCCGTGTGAGATTACTTCCTCAAAGTATTTGACTTGGGCTTTATACCTGGATTGCTCTGCAGTGTCAACATGAAGCTAAACCCACTTTACATGAATAAAAACTATGGTATAACTATGAAGGTTTTCTGCATTTTATGATAAAATGTGGAATTTAGGTACTGATTTCAAATGATCAGCAGTATACATCCAGAAATCTTTGAAACGGTGAGGTAGATTATGGCCTAGAAATTGGCCCCCTTAGCGCATCCTGTTATCGCCTCTGGGCACGATAATGGGGCGCTAATGACTTACCAACCGGGCGCGGCGAAATGAACGACTCCCACTAAAGTGGCCGAGAGGTTTGTGGCAGTGGTAACACATTGCGCCATGATCTCCTGTGCCTGGAGATCGTGACGTCATTGTCCTGCACATCGCCCCGGTAGCGCCCCAGACCCGAACTTTGGTTCCACCCCCTGCAGCATTGCCGGGCGACAACACCGACAGCTGCAGAAGGCGTTGTTCGGGAGGCCGTGCACTTCGGGGGCGCAAGTTAAAGGGGATGTTGGCGTGGAAAGTATAAAAATTGTTGCAATGCATTATTTCAATTTTCTCCATTTTTCTTGGGCCGCAATCGATCAGCCCAGCACTCTGCTGGAGTGCATGAGGCTGATCGGGCCGGATTGCGGCTGCCATCACGGTCCCAATGCAGAGCCTGCAGCAATGGCCCTTCCCTTTAAAGGAGGTTAGGAGCCTCGGATCTCGGCAACGCTGTACAGCGATGCACCACTACCGCCCCGCCTACGTCCTTTAGCGCGCCAGGAAGGAAGTGGAGTGCTTGATTTAGCACTCCATTTCCTTCCTGGAGCGCTAACACCGAATTTAGTGAAAGCTGAGAATCATTAGCGCCTGGTGCTAATTCTTTCAGCTTTCTAAAGTTAGCGCCCCAAACGGGGCGCTCCCGAATTTCTCCCCCTTTGACTTTGTTCAACAGTGTAAAATGAGTGATAGCAAAATCGAGAGAGACGTAAAACAGGCTGCCAGTTTGCTATCGCCTGTCACACAAAATGTAAATCTACCCTGGTGATACTGTAGTGGACATTAGAAATGAAGACGGTTAATTTGTACACGGTGAGCTGCACCACTTCTACAGCAGTGGAAAAAGATTTGTCCCCACCAGTGGTCTGGAAAGGTATTTACATGAATTTCCTGGGTCAACTTATTTGCATATCCATTGATGTACTGATTGGCGTAAGTCTTGTGTAAACCGGGTATAGTTTGCTGGAATGCATGGAAATTAAACTACAGTCTTTAAAAAAAACAGTTCTGCCTGAACACTCGAGCAACAGACTGAGTGACAGGTAAGGAAGGAGCATTGCTTGATACTTAGTTAATTTCACTGCATGCCTCATCAATCTTTTTCTCATACTTTGCAAGATTTATTATGACAGGAACAAGCAATCAAACAAAGCAGCAGGTCATGGAACTCGAGCACAGAAGAAGAACCCAGAATTTTCCAGACTTGGACCTGCAAGCTTTTCTCAAAGAAACTGAATTAAGGAGACACAAACTACTGGGCGTAAGTGACAGCAAACCTTCCAGGAATCTCACTCATACCACATGGACAGAAGTGGAACTGGGTTGAGTGCCAGCTCTCATGCCCCAGGACTGCAGACTACTGCCGCAAAAAGTTCAATTAACTCACCAAAGCAGGCAAGGTAACAGACCAGCCACTCTCCCTTTTTTTCTTTGCCCACCATGGGCACCAGCACATTGCTAGCAAAATTGAAGCCCATGGGATTAAAGGGGCAGTGGTAGCATAGATATGAAATTGGCTAAGAGGCAGAAAGCAGAAGGTAGTGATGAATGGTTATTTATCAGACTGGAGGGAAGTATACAGTGATGTTCCCCAGAGGTCAGTATTTGGACCTCTGCTCTATTTGATGTATATTAATGACCTAGGGGGAGAAATTGAGTCGCGCCCCAGCGGCCGAAATTGAGTGGTAGCGCCCCAAGAGGGAAGCGGGGCGCTACTGGAAGCGCCCCGCCTCCCTCTTAGGGTGCTGCAAGGGAATATCGCGGCGCGATGTCAGCTGCAGCACATCGCGCCGAGGTATTGCAGGCCTTCCTCCCCTTCTTAAAGGGGAGAGGCCTTGCGCAGCATGGCCCGAGGCCCAGCTGGGCCACTGGGGATCGGAGTGCCGGCAAAAGAGCCAGGCACTTGAGAGAAGTGCCAGGCTCATGGAGCGCAACTGGCACTCCGCGGGGGGGTGGATCAGGAGACCGGGGACGGCAGCGGAGGCAGGTGCTGGCAGGCGGCCAGCAACAAAAATGGCCGCCCGGCACCTCGCCTTTAAATAGCGCTGCCCCGGCCGCAGGAAGTCCCCCCTGACCCTGTCGGACATAGCATCCAGCGGTAAGTCGGGGAGCTACTGAAGATCGCGGCCGGCGCGCTGCGCACAGCGATGACGTTATCTCAGGTGGCGCAGCGTCGTGGGGCACTAATGGTTACTGCCGCCGCTAACCTCCCGCTGAATTTCGCGGGAGGCATTGGCGGCGCCATGCCCGGGCGCTAGTTGCTTTGGGAGGCGCAAAGCAACCGAATTTTTCCCCCCTGGACTTGGGTATGGGGGCAAAATTTAAAAGTTTCCAGATGAGACAAAATTTGGAAATGTAGTAAACAATGAGGAGGATAGTAACAGACTTCAGGAGGATTATAGATAGAATGGTGAAATGGGCAGACACATGGCCAATGAAATTTAACGCAGAGAAATGTGAGCTGATGCATTTTGGAAGGAAGAATAAGGGGAGGCAATATAAACTAAATGGTAGAATTTTAAAGGGGGTGCAGGAACAGAGAGACCTTGGGGTGTACGTACACAAATCTTTGAACCTGTAAGAACAAATTGATAAGGCTGTTAAAAAAGCATATGGGCTCGTTGCCTTTATAAATAGAGGTATAGATTAAAAAAGCAAGGAAGTTATGCTAAACCTTTATAAAACACTGGTTAGGCCTCAGCTGGATTATTGTGGTCAATTCTGGGCACCAGACTATAGGAAGGATGTGAAGGCCTTGGAGAGGGTGCAGAGGAGATTTACTAGAATGTTACCAGGAATGAAAGACTTCAGTTCAGTCCTGAAACCCCCTCCCCCAACTTAACTGAGTGCCCCCTGCTGCCCCAAATTCCTCTCCTGCCCGCCAGCCAGCTGCCGCTTCCCACCTGTTTCAGGCGGGCAGCTGATCGGCAACATGCGGATGAGGCATGAGCTTTATTATCACCCAGACCTCATGCTGCCACGGTTAGGAGAGGGTTTGGTGCTCGTCTCGCCTCACCTGCACGATTCCCACTCCAGCTTAAAATCGGGTCTTTTGTTGAAAATTTTCCCACATCTAAAACTTGACAAAATATGTCAAGTAACTGAGACACTTGACTCTTTCTGCATTCTTATGTATTTGCACTATTTTGATTACTATTGATATTGGTTCTGTGTTATGTGTATATTGGTGATATTATTAAATGTGATATGCTCTGTAATGTTATTGGGATATGTTATGGATGAATAATAGTTACTTCATTGAGTAGCTCTTTTGAAAATCAAAATGTGTTGGCTTTTAAGAGAAGTAGGGTCCTGTTACATGAGAGTCTTGTAGTGTATGTACCTTTAAGGGGAGAACTACTTTTTACAGCTCCTGTATACTGTAGTACCGGCAGTGACCACACCTGTATATAAACCCTGTGTAGGGATCTGTACAGTTAGTTTTAGAGTAACCCTCATCCAGTAAACACCTGTTGATTGTTCCCTGCAGTCTCTTGTCTAATTATTGAAGGACACACAACATCAAGATACACGGATCTAACAAGTCTTGTCAGTGCATTTGATTAATTTTCAGAACGAGTTCCAAATACTGATCTGGGTGTGATCCAATTTCTAGGCCCTAGTATTTTAAAGGATCAGTTTAATTAAGGTACACTTATACAAATGCTAGAAGCATTCATAAGAAGATGACTAAACTTGGGGCTTTTATGGCAATTGGGAACTGCAATGTAATAGGAATTTTGGAAATATGGTTAACCCCTGGTGGTGGTAATGAACATAACTTACAAGGGTTCAAAGTATGCAGAAAGGACAAACTACACAGGAAAGGTGGCGTAGCTCTATATGGTAAATTTTAACACTTTATACACCAGGAGCGCATATCAAGAATTCAGCGCTGGGAAAATCCAGCAGGGCTTGCTGACCTCCATGCTCAAATGCCTGAAATGCTCTGCACCGGGCATGTAAATTTGTGAAATCTATTCATATGACAGGGAAACCTGGGAGGGAAATAAAGTATACCCATTGGTACAGGATAAACTTCCCAGTGAGCTTGTCTGACTATAAATGTTATGGATACCGCAAAAGTTAACTTGCATCTTGACCTGGTAATACCAGGTGACTCAGATAGCATCCTGTGAATCGAAGAAGGCAATCCTGGGTGACAGCAGCCATAATGTGATTAAAGTTAAAGTCATCTGGAATAAGCCAGTACTGTAAACTAATATCCAACTTTAAAAGGGCAAACTTCCAAGGAATAAGGAAAAAGCTTAAATAAATCAACTGTGGAGGGGATGGGTGATAACCAAGAAAAATCTGGTTATGGGCGAATGTCCTTTAAGAGCATACTACTAAACATGCAGGATTAGCACCGTACCAAGGACTAGTAAGTGCAGACTAAATAAATTTGACCCTAAATGGATTACTCAGATAATTCAAAGAGACATAAGTAAGAAAAACAAACACTACAAAGTCTATATGAAGGAAACGATTGGAAAGAATACAGGAACCTCCAAAAAATGTCAAAGAGTCAGAGAGCCAAATAGGGAACTAGAAATGAGCAATGCAAAAATAGAACATTTTTCCTCTCTTCTAATAGCTGAGAGTTATCAAAAGAGAATTGAGAGTCCTTAAAGAAGCAGACAGGCATGAAACTGAGGATGAACTAAAATGGTTAGCATATTAAATAATTACTATCTGGAACTATTCACTAGAGTAGATACCAGTAGAATGCCATCCATCATAGGAGGTTTTACATCTACACTTGACTTTGATATCACGTGTGAGGAGGTCCTAAATAGGATCAAAACCAATAACTCCCCATGGCTAGACAGTGTATACCCAAGTATGCTAAATCAGATTATGGTCGGAAACCTTGAACTGCTGACATTCATCTTACGGAAGTCAATAGGCAGAATTTCCCTTGGCCTCTATGGCAGTTTTCCCCAGTGATAGACTCAGCACCTACCATGTCCATATATGACAGAACATAGAAATAGCAAAGCAAACAGAATGCCGAGCTATGATCAAATCAGCAGAGCAGAACGCTGAGGTCTTGGTGCTGAAGCTGTATAGCACTCTGGGGTAAGGGTGTATCTTGGATACTATATTTAGTTCTGGTCACCAAAGCAGAGGGAAACAATCGAGTCATGGAATTGGTGTAGAGAAGGGTCACAAGGCTGATTCCTTGTGTGAGACAGTGGAGTTACAAGCAAAGGTTAGAAAAACACTGGCTTTTCAATCTTGAAAGGAGACAAATGATAAGGCATAAAAGGCACATAAATTATTAAGTAGAATGGAAAGGGTTAGTCCAAAGCAATATTTCAAATTAAACCACAATTACTGGACAAGCGGTGCATAAGTATAAACTGATCAAAGGCAAGTTCAGGATTGATGTCGGGAAGCACCTCTTACTGTAAAGAATGATTTGTACCTAAAATCATCTTCCGAGTATGGTGGTGGAGGCAAAAACTCTGAAATAATTCTAAAGTAATTAGATGCTGTGGTGAGAGGACTGTACGTTTTAATGGAAGGATGAGTTAGATAGGTTGAATGGCCTCCCTCATTGGTACTTCCCATTGTGAATTTTTCTGATCTTGTGACTTATCAAGGTGCTAACTAAGCTGCAAATGAGTTAAGATCATGAAAAAGTTGTAAATAACGCGGTTGAAATTTAAAAAATGATAAACTGCTTTTACATTGGGCTTAGAAAGGTGCTTGTACTGCCAGTTTCAGATGTGTCCGTCACATCCACAGAGACCAGTATAAAAACAGCTATAGCTGGACAAAATATTCACAAAACAAGGCTCCCATTGTGGAATTGATCCTTACTGCTAGACCCAACAATCCCCATCAGACCCAAACCAACCAGCCCCATCAGATCTAAACCGCTATCCTCTCATTAAATATGAAGTGTTTCAGTTTCGATGAAGTGTGTAATTATCATGGCAGCCCAGTTGTGCACCCTCAGCATCAAAAAGCTTATAATTTTCAAAGTACTGCTGTGAATGTACACAAAGTGCATTGAAAATATTGTAATGTTAGCTTCAAAACTCTACATTGAAAATACAATAAAGCTAAATTGTCACAGCACACAAAATAATCTCGTATAATTGTGATTCATAGCTATTCCCTCATTTTATTCATCTGCTGTATATACACATGCCTGGAATTTCCGCGTTTTTTGCCTGAAATCCACGAAACTAACGGAAAAGATCCGGAATTTTAAGCACAAATTACGTTCAGCACAACCCGAGTTTCCGCGATCTTTTGCACTAGTTTAAAAAAATCACGCTAGAAGCTGGCTCCGCCCACAAAACTGGCCACACATTTGCAGGCCTTCGAGGAGACTCTTAAAAATTAAGCTGATTCTTTTGAGCATAAGCACACTAATAGGCATATTTCAAAATCTTTTGAATATATATTTTTAATTTACTAGGAAACTGACTACTGCACCCCAATATAACAGCAAATGGTTCTGTATATATTTTTAAGGTCATTTTCATTTATTTAAAATTGAGTTACTCACAGGATGTGGACTAGACACTGATTTAAATCATTATTTTTTGTGATAAACCCATTTTCAGCTACATTAATCAAACTCCACCAAGTTATCACTCCTAAATATATCTAGGGATATTTTTTTAAGCAATTTTTTTTAAAAACTGCTTTCTAAAATGCTGCCCAATTGTGCTGGCTCATGGCAGATTTTTTAAAATTTGTTTATGGGATGTGGGCGCCGCTGGCAAGGCCAGCATTTATTGCCCATCCCTAATTGTGCTTGAGAAGGTAGTGGTGAGCCGCCATCTTGAACCACTGCAGTCCGTGTGGTGAAGGTACTCCCACAGTGCTGTTAGGTAGGGAGTTCCAGGATTTTGACCCAGCGACGATGAAGGATCAGCAATATATCCAAGTCAGGATGGTGTGTGATTTGGAGGGGAACTCTGAGGTGGTGGTGTTCCCATACGCCTGCTGCCCTTGTCCTTCTAGATGGAAGAGGTCGTGGGTTTTGGAGGTGCAGCCGAAGAAGCCTTGGCGAGTTGCTGCAGTACATCTTGTAGATGGTACACACTGCGGCCACGGTACACCGGTGGTAGAGGGAATGAATGTTTAAAGTGGTGGATGGGGTGCCAATCAAGCAGGCTGCTTTGTCTTGGATGGTTTTGAGCTTCTTGAGTGTTGTTGGAGCTGCACTCATCCAGGCAAGTGAAGAGTATTCCATCACACTCCTTACTTGTACCTTGTAGATGGTGGAAAGGCTTTGGGGAGTCAGAAGGTGAGACACTCACCGCAGAATACCTAGCCTCTGACCTGCTCTTGTTGCCACAGTATTTATGTGGCTGGTCCAGTTAAGTTTCTGGTCTATGGTGACCCCCAGGATGTTGATGGTGGGGGATTTGGCGATGGTAATGCTGTTGAATGTCAAGGAGCGGTGGTTAGACTCTCGCTTGTTGGAGATAGTCATTGCCTGGCACTTCTGTGGCACGAATGTTACCTGCCACTTATCAGCCCAAGCCTGAACGTCATCCAGGTCTTGTTGCCTGTGGGCATGGACTGCTTCATTATCTGAGGAGTTGTGAATGGCGCTGAACACTGTGCAGTCATCAGCGAACATCCCCATTTCTGACCTTATGTTGGAGGGAAGGTCATTGATGAAGTAGCTGAAGATGGTTGGGCCTAGGACACTGCCCTGAGGAACTCCTGCACCTCTGGAATTCAGCTCCTTTGTCCATGTTTGGACCAAGCCTGTAATCAGGTCAGGAGCCGAGTGGTCTTGGCAGAACCCAAACTGGGCATCAGTGAGCAGGTTATTGGTGTGTAAGTGCCGCTTGATAGCACTGTTGATGACACCTTCCATCACTTTGCTGATGATTGAGAGTAGACTGATGGGGCGGTAATTGGCCGGATTGAATTTGTCCTTGTTGTGGCCAGGACATACCTGGGCAGTTTTCCACATTGTCGGATAGATGCCAGTGTTGTAGCTGTATTGGAACAGCTTGGCTGGAGGCGCAGCTAGTTCTGGAGCACAAGGCTTCAGCACGATAGCCGGGATGTTGTCGGGGCCCACAGCCTTTGCTGTATCCAGTGCGTGCAGCTGTTTCTTGATATCGTGTGGAGGGAATCGAATTGGCTGAAGACTGGCTTCTGTGATGGTGGGGACCTCAGGAGGAGGCCGATATGGATCATCCACTCGGCACTTCTGGCTGAAGATGGTTGCAAACACTTCAGCCTTGTCTTTTGCACTCACGTGCTGGGCTCCACCATCATTGAGGATCATTTTGCTTTCGACGATATGCAAATGCGTTTGAGCAGAAATTTGAGAAAAAAACACGTCTCAAAACTAGCACAATTTTGGGCACAATTTGCACCCAGATCGCCAATTACGCCCAAAGCAGAATCTCTACTCCATGCTAACCAAATGAAGACCAACCAACTTTGAGTTGTAAGTTTTCATTGAAGTTAAGAATTATATACGCACACATTTATGACTGCAAAAGTCCATTTGAAATCCAAATATTCAATATCGGCTGCATTTCCTCAGTGCACCATGGCTTCAAAGAACTTCAACAGGTTAGCTTTCCTCTAATGAAAGCAAGTTTAGTTCTGAAAGTGTAGCCAAGTGATATTAGTGGATGAACACTTAATGCATTCATGTGACATTAATCTTTCTGCTATTTTACTGCAGGTGTTAAATCCATTTATTTTAAATGGGTTAACCTCCCCCCTCCCTTTAGAATAGCAGATAGAGAAATATAAAACGAGGGTGGTAAGCATTTCTCCACTGATATTAGAAATAGTGATTCCTAGGCTTCTTTCTTCATAACGTTTTCCGAAGTGTAGACAAAATTGTAGGCAGACATACAGAATGACCCCCCATCATTGACACAGGGTGTACTGCTCCTGGATGAGCTATGTTCCACTCTCAGAGGAGCACTGTCTTATGGGATTCAACCTAAGTAGGGAGGCCATCGGTGACATATGCTACCTCTTAGAACAGAACCTACAGACATGATTAACTATTAGGAATGCTGCAAAAGCAAAATACTGCGGATGTTGGAAATCTGAAATAAAAACTGGAAATACTCAGCAGGTCATGCAGCATCTGTGGAGAGAAAAACAGAGTTAATGTTTCAGGTTGATGACCTTTCGTCAAAACTGCAAAAAGTTAGAGATGTAACAGGTTTTAAGCAAGTACAGAGGCAGGGAAAGGGGGCAGGGGAATGAAAGTACAAAAGGGAAGGTCTGTGATAGGGTGGAAGGGACAAAAGGGATAATGGTGCAAGGCAAAAGGAGATGGTAATGGGACAAGTAAAGAAATAAAAGATGGGTCTAGAGGAGGTGTAAATGCGAATATCAGAATCATCAGCAACAGCTGTCATTCGAAAAAATGGTGACAGAGGTTATGATCTGAAATTGTTGAACTCAGTTTTGAGCCCAGAAGGCTGTAAAGTGCCTAATAGAAAGATGAGGTGCTGTTCCTCGAGCTTACATTGCGCTTCATTGGAACAATGTAGGAGGCCGGAGACTGAGAGATCAGAGTGGGAGTGGGGTGGAGAACTAAAATGACTGGCGATCGGAAGCTCAGGGTCAAGCTTGCGGACTGAACGGAGGTGTTTCGCAAAGCAGTCACCCAATCTGCATTTGGTCTTCCCAATGTAGAGGAGACTGCATCATGAGCAGCGAATACAGTATACTAAATTGAAAGAAGGACAAGTAAATCACTGTTTCACCTGGAAGGAGTGTTTGGGGCCCTGGACGTTGGGAAGGGAAGAGGTAAAAGGGCAGATGTTGCATCTCCAGCAATTGCACGGGAAGATGCTGTGGGAAGGGAAATGAGTGTTGGGGGTGATAGAGGAGTGGACCAGGGTGTCGCGGAGGGAACGGTCCCTTCGGAATGCTGAAAGGGGAGGGGAGGGGAACATTTGTTTGATGGTGGAATCATGCTGGAGGTGGTAGAAATGGCAGAGGATGATCCGTTGAATGTGGAGGCTGGTGGCGTGGAAGGTGAGGACAAGGGGAACACTATCATTGTTCTGGGAGGGAGGGGAAGGGGTGAGAGCAGAAGTGCAGGACATGGGACAGACACGGTCAAGGGCCATGTCCACCATGGTAGAAGGGAATCCTCCGTTGAGGAAAAAGGAAGACATAAGAACATAAGAAGTAGGAGCAGGAGTAGGCCATACGGCCCCTTGGGCCTGCTCCGCCATTCAATAGGATCATGGCTGATCCGAACCTAGACTTCTTCCACTTCCCTGCCCGCTCCCCATAACCCCTAATTCCCTTATCAGCTAGGAAACTGTCTATCTCCGTTTTAAATTTATTTAATGTCGCAGCTTCCACAGCTCTCTGAAGTAGCAAATTCCATAGATTTACTACCCGCTGAGTGAAGAAGTTTCTCCTCATCTCAGTTTTGAAACGGCAGCCCCTTATTCTAAGATTATGCCCCCTTGTTCTAGTCTCACCCATCAGTGGAAACATCCTCCCCGCATCCACCCGATCAAGCCCCCTCACAATATTACATGTTTCGATAAGATCGCCTCTCATTCTTCTGAATTCCAATGAGTAGAGTCCCAACCTACTCAACCTTTCCTCATAAGTCAACCCCCTCATCTCTGGAATCAACCGAGTGAACCTTCTCTGAACTGCCTCGAGAGCAAGTACATCTTTTCTTAAATATGGAAACTAAAACTGTACGCAATATTCCAGGTGTGGCCTCACCAGTACCCTGTACAACTGAAGCAAGACTTCCCTGCTTTTATACTCCATCCCCATTGCAATAAAAGCCAAGATTCCATTGGCCTTCCTGATCACCTGCTGTACCTGCATACTAACCTTCTGTGTTTCATGCACCAGGACCCCCAGATCCCTTTGTACTGTAGCACTTTGCAGTTTCTCTCCATTTAGATAATAACTTGCTCTTTGATTTTTTTCTGCCAAAGTGCATAACCTCACACTTTCCAACATTATATTCCATCTGCCAAACTTCTGCCCACTCACCTAGCCTGTCTATATCCTTTTGCAGGTTTTTTATGTCCTCCTCACTCACTGCTTTCCCTCCCATCTTTGTATCGTCGGCAAACTTGGATACCTTGCACTTGGTCCCCTCCTCCAAATCGTTAATATAGATTGTAAAGAGTTGGGGTCCCAGCACTGACCCCTGCGGAACACCACTAGTCACTGATTGCCAACCCGAGAATGAACCATTTATCCCAACTCTCTGCTTTCTGTTAGATAGCCAATCTTCCAACCATGCCAGTATATTACCCCCAATCCCGTGATTTTTTTTATCTTGTGCAGTAATCTTTTGTGTGGCACCTTGTCAAATGCCTTTTGGAAGTCCAAATACACCACATCCACTGGTTCCCCTTTATCCACCCTATTTGTTACATCCTCAAAGAATTCAAGCAAATTTGTCAAACATGACTTCCCCTTCATAAAACCATGCTGACTCTGTCTGATTAAATTATGCTTATCCAAATGTCCTGTTACTGCTTCCTTAATAATGGACTCTAACATTTTACCAACCACAGATGTTAGGCTAACTGGTCTATAGTTTCCAGCCTTTTGTCTATCTCCCTTTTTAAACATATCGGAAGCACTAGTATGGAAGGTGGCATCGTCTGAACAGATGCAACGTAGATAGAGAAACTGGAAGAATGGAATAGAGTCCTTACAGGAAGCGGGGTGGGAGGAAGTGCAGTCAAGATAGCTGTGGGAGTCAGTGAGCTTATAGTGGATATTGGTCGATAGCCTAGCCCCAGAAATGTAGACAGAGAAGTCAAGGAAGGGAAGAGAAGAGTCGGAGATGGATCATGTGAAGGCGAAGGAAGGGTGGAAATTGGAAGCAAAGTTGATGAAATTTTCCAGTTGGGGGCGAAACTGCACCAATACAGTCATCAATATAGTGGAAAAAGAGGTGAGGGAGGGGTTCTGAGTAGGACTGAAACAAAGAATGTGCCACATATCCCACGAAAAGGCAGGCATAGCCAGGACCAATGTTCCCTATAAGGTGCGTGGCTCTGCGCGGGACCAGCTTTATCAATTTAAACTGAATGGGCCACGCAACCCCTTAAAGGGATCGCGCACCCAAAAAAAAAATAAGAGGGGACATTGGCTAGGACCCATACGGGTTCCCATAGCAACACCTTTTATTTGGAGGAAGTGAGTGGAGTCAAAGGAGTCAATGTGAGAATAAGTTCAATCAGGCAGAGGAGGGTGGTGGCGGATGGGGACTGGTTGGGCCTCTGTTCAAGGAAGAAGCAGAGAGCCCTCAGGCTGTCCTGGTGGGGGATGGAGGTGTAGAGGGATTGGACGTCCATAGTGAAAAGGAGACAGTTAGGGCCAGGAAACCGAAAACTTTTTAAGTGGCGGAGGGCATCGGAAGAGTCGTGGATGTAGGTAGGAAGAGACTGGACAAGGGGAGAAAAAATTGAGTCGAGATGGAAAGAAATCAGTTCTGTGGGGCAAGAACAGGCTGAAACGATGGGTCTACCAGGGCAGTCCTGTTTGTGGATCTTGGAAAGGAGGTAGAAGTGTGCTGTGCGGAGTTGGAGGCCATGGAGGGAAGATCTCCAGTGGAGATGAGGTCAGTGGCAGTCTTGGAAACGATGGCTTGATGTTCGATAGTGGGGTCGTGGTGCAGGGGGAGGTAGGAAGAGGTGTCAGAGTTGACGTTCAGCCTCACCCTTGTCAGCAGGTTTAATGACAAGGTTAGGGTTGCTGTCTTGCTGCCAGCCAAAGTCACTATTATGCTGAACTTCCACGCAGTAGAATCTTTCTAGTGCCGATCGGGGGATGTATTTGGATTGAGCTAATTTACATTGTTCTGTGCCATCAAGGATGTCATGAATGACTCACTCTATGTCATTGGATGCAGATGCAGCCAGCGCCCAGCAACAAAAATTCCCTGTACAGCACCAGTAGTTGCAGAAAAAGTAAAAGCAGTTTTTCCTCGATGATTTCCCAAGCTACAAGGTGTGACTGACTGTACATGGATTGCCTTCCATGCACCTGTGAACCGTACTGTGGAAATTTATGAACGGAAGAAGATACTTTACTATGAATATTCAAATTGTACACAATGCTCAAATGAGAATCATGGGTGCGAATGCGAGATATCCAGGGAGTTCACATGACTCATTCATTTTAATACTGTTAAGGCTCTTTTGGGAAAAACAAATATTGAATGTGTGAATCCTGGGAGATCAGAGATACCTGATGCAACACTGGCTACTCATACTTCATAATCTCAGAACCCAGTTGAGACAAACTACAGTGAGCCATACGTGAGGACTAGGAAAATCATCAAGCAATCCGTTATTAATCCTGCTACAGCCTATCTACTGGCTGGATTTGTGTATAAGCTAATACTGTACACATAAGCATTGAATAAAACAGATACTGCAAGAATCCAGTAATGTGTGAATACGATCAGGTGAAGTTCCAGTGAAGTTATGGCAGTGGAGCGAGAGCAACTCCGAGAAAATTCCCAGCCAATGTCTTCCAGGAAAGGTGATTCATCTGCTTTGCAAGTGTTGCCCAAGGGAAGGAGGAAAACAGAGAGTGTAGGAAAGATCTAAAAAAATATATATGATATAGTGATTGCCTCCAATCTAAGTCTTTCTAATGTCTTTCATAGTTTTTCTGGGGAACAGAGTGAGGTCCATTTCCTCCTTTGGCGTCAGGGTCTTGATGGTTGCTCAACCAGTGATTATGGACAGTCCTGGACTGCAAGCAGAACACTGAACATTGGAGGAACTCGTACCATAATGCAAACAGCTTCCCTGTGCCCACAACACCTTCCTCTGGACGGTATCATTTTGCAAAGGGTCTTTGTGATGAAAATACTGATTTGGAGCAGAACATGCAAGTACTAAGTGAAAGGTGTTAGATTGCTGTGCTGCAAACAGCTGCACCGTCCACTGCTTGCAAGAATGCTGTGTAAAACATAGCATGTTCTCATTCCATATCCTTGAGGGGGCAGGGTAGCTCCAAATTGTGTGTGCCACACCTTCCATGGAGAAAGAGGCAGCATGTGTGTAAAGGAAAGTCCAACTATCTTGGCACATTTTGCAGATGCCTGGAAACTCCTTCCACCTCTGCTTTCAGGTTTACTGGACTTGGGAGATAGTATTGACCTACTTTGCCACTTAATTCCATGTCGCTTCATCTACTGCATTTGCAAGATGGCAACCTTTTGCCCTAAAAAGAGCCTCCCGCTTTTGCTGCACTCCTACAGCAGGACCTTCAAGACTTCATAATTGAAAATGGTAGTTTTGTGCACAATGCTCCTTGCAGCCATGGTACAGGAATTCAAATGTTGCTTTGTGCAGGAAAAAAATGTCTTCCCTTTAAAGGGCAAGCACTCTCCCTTTAATTGCTGCTGGCTGGTTAGGTTTTACAAACGGAACTCAGTCAGTTTGCAGGCCCGAACCTCTACTCATGTATTCCATGCACGGAGAGCCTAAGCAAATGAGGGGGCCAATTTTAGCTCGCACATTTAAGTGCACCCGACCCTCCACACTATGGATATGTAGAGCCCCAATTTTTGTGGGTTTGCAAAATCAAGGCTTTAGTCTATTACCAAGCAAGGAAAACCTGGTCTTTATACTTGCTTGGATCTTTGACCCTGAAACATCCATAGTGGTAGTTGCCCTGGGAGATGGTGGCACAGTGCCTATGGCCTGCATCATAGAGGTGCCACTGCTGATTCCAGTAGTCATTTCACTGGGTCAATGGAAGGCTGCAGGACAACTAATCGTATTTCAGTGACATCTTTCAGGACAGAGATAACAGTGACAAATTATTTGTTGGACCCTTCTAAACCACAACAACAACAACTTGTATTTATATAGCGCCTTTAACATAGTAAAATGTCTCAGGGCGCTGCAAAATTTGATACCGAGCCACATGCGGAGATATTAGGGCAGATGACCAAAAGCTTGGTCAAAGAGGTAGGTTTTAAGAAGCGTCTTAAAGGAGGAGAGAGAGGCGGAGAGATTTAATGAGAGAATTCCAGAGCTTAGGGCCAAGGCAGCTGAAGGCACGGCAACCAATGGTGGAGGGATTAAAATCGGGGATGCTCAAAAGGCCAGAATTAGAGGAGCGCAGATATCTGGGGGGCGGTTGTGGGGCTGGAGGAAATTACAGAGATAGGGAGGGGTGAGGCCATAGAGGGATTTGAAAACAAGGATGAAAATTTTAAAATAGAGGCGCTGCTTAACTGGGAGCCAATGCAGGTCAGCGAGCACAGGGGTGATGGGTGAACAGGACTTGGTGCGAGTTAGGACATGGGCTGCCAAGATTTGGATGGCCTCAAGTTTACGGAGGGCTGAACACGGGAGTGTTAGATCCGTGGTTCAGTGGATAAATAATTACACGGATGCTGTACATAAACAAATAACAGGTCTTTACTGGAGGAGGGTCATCTCTAGACTGGGGTACAGAGGCATGCGCACAGCTTATATACCGGTGTGGTCACTGCCGGTACTACAGTATACAGGAGCTGTAAAAAGTAGTTCTGACTTAAAGCACATACACTACAATTCCTCCCTTTTTAGATTAATACCCCCTTAATATTCAAATAACAATTACATTTTTACATGTACATTCAATAACAAAAGTCCATTTATAGATTCAGTCTTTGGGGCGGCTTCCTGACCCTTTCGGGATAGCGCCTTTCTGGAGGTTCTTGTTCTTGGTGCAGAGGCGATTCTGACCCCTTTTCATCGGGTAGTTCATCGGGTTCCACTGTTACTGGGTCTGAAGTAGATGCTACCGGTATGTCGGGTTCATCCCCAGGTACTCGAGACATGGGGTTGACGCCTTCCTGTGACGCTAAGATCTGATCGACGTGGCGTCTCACAATGTTCTCCCCGACATCCACTGTGTACATTAATGGCCCCTGCCTTGTACATATCGTTCCGGGTTGCCACTTCTCTGTTCGATAGTCATGGGCCAAGACTGGTTGCCCTACATTGAAGCTCCTTGTCGGCTTCTCGTTGATGTGCTGGAATTGTTTGTCCTCAACATTTCTTTGCACATTTGGTCTGAGCAAGTCCAGACAAGATCTCAACCTTCGGTTAAAGAACATCATGGCCGGGGTCTGGTTGGTAACTGCATGTGCCGCGTTTTGGTAGGCTAATAAGAAATTGTCCATCTTATGCTGTAGTGGAATTTCCTCGTCGCACATGGCCTTTATCGCCTTCTTAAATGTTTGTACGAACCTCTCAGCCAATCCATTGGTGGCTGGATGATACGGGGCGGATGTGTAATGCCTTACCCCATTCCTTTTCATGAATTTTTGGAACTCGTCGGACATGAACTGTGGTCCATTATCAGAGCAGATCTGCTCTGGCAAACCGTTTCTGGCAAATATGGTCCGTAGGACTGCAATCGTTTTCTCTGTAGTGGTTGAAGACATCTTTATCACCTCAGGCCACTTTGAATGAGCATCCACTGCTATTAAGAACATTGAGTCCATGAATGGACCAGCAAAATCAATGTGCACCCATTGCCATGGAGAGGAGGGCCACTCCCATGGGTGTAGAGGGGCATGTGGTGGTGCATTTTGGACCTTCTGGCATCCTAAGCAGCTCTTAGTTAGGTCTTCGATTTGTTGATCGATTCCCGGCCACCACACATAAGCCCTAGCAAGGCTTTTCATTTTCACTCCCCCCGCAGATGATCTTCATGTAGCTCCTTTAGCACTCTCTCCCTTAACTTGGGTGGAATCACCACTCTGGATCCACACATCACTGTCCCCTGGCATACTGACAGCTGTTCTCTTCTGGATGAGAATGCTGGCAACAGTGAGTCGCCATGTGTTGGCCATCCCCTCACCGTCAATTCATATACCCGTGACAGTGTCGGATCATTGCGGGTCTCCTTCCCTATATCCGCATTTGTTACTGGCAATCGTTCAATTATCGACGAATAAAATATCGCGATAGGGTCCACTGCTGGTGCTTCCTCCACTGTAGGCAGTGGCAGGCGCGATAGCCCATCAGCGTTCCCATGCTGTTTCGTGCCTTTATATTCTATTTCATATTGATTCGCCCCTAGAAACAGGGACCATCTTTGTAACTGCTGTGCAGTCATTACTGGCACGCCCTTCTTAGGATTAAAGATGGAGACAAGTGGTTGGTGGTCAGTCAGCAAGGTGAACTTCTGCCCATGCAGATAATGGTTGAATTTTTTTACTCCCCATACTAGGCTGAGGGCCTCCCTGTCAATCTGGGCGTAGTTGCGCTCGGCTGAGGTTAGTGACCGAGACGCAAAGGCTACTGGCCTCTCCAACCCGTCTGGGAATTTGTGCGACAGCACCGCTCCAATGTCGTAGGGTGATGCATCACATGCCAAACGAATTGGTAGTGCTGGGTTGAAATGGGCCAACACCTCTTTTGATGTGATCAATTCTTTACACTTCTGGAAAGCTCGTCTACGTTCGTCATCCCACTTCCATAGTACCCCTGTTTGCAGTAGGGTGTTCAGCGGGTGTAATACTGTAGACAAATTTGGTAAGAACTTGTGGTAATAGTTTACCAGCCCGAGGAACGACCTCAGTTGTGACACATTTTCCGGTGCTGGAGCCTTGACTACTGCCTCAATCTTGTCAGGGGACTTATGTAACCCCTCTTCATCGATGACGTGGCCGCAATACGAGATCTGTTTCTGGAAAAACTCACACTTGTGGCGATTAGCTCATAGCCCATATTCCTTTAATCTGGCGAGCACCTTCTCCAAGTTAGTGAGGTGATCACCGTCATTTTCGCCCGTGACCAAGATGTCGTCCAAATAACACTGGGTCCTTGGAATCCCTTGCAGGACCTGATCCATCGCCCTTTGCCAGATAGCCGGAGCCGAGGCTACTCCAAACACCAGCCGGTTATATTGATAAAGACCTTTATGGGTGTTGATCGTAAGGTAATGTTTCGAAGCTTCTTCTACCTCCATTTGCAAGTACGCCTGGGCTAGATCAATTTTGGTGAAGCGTTTACCACCAGATAGCGAGGCGAAAATATCCTCAATTCGTGGAAGTGGATATTGCACTGTGTGAAGGACTGGGTTCACTGTCACCTTAAAATCCCCACAGATGCGGACCTTCTTTGGTTCCCCAGGCGTATTACTCAACGACCTCTTCATTACAGGAACGATGGGTGTAGCCCACTTACTCCAGTCCACTTTGGACAGTACTCCTGAACGTTCCAACTCTTCCAGCTTCAACCACTGGTCTGATCGCATAAGGCACTGGTCTGGCCTTCAGAAACTTTGGGCTTGCATTATCCTCTATTTTAATTGTTGCTGTTATTCCTTTTAGTGTTCCTTGTCCCTCCTGGAACACTTCTTTTGCGTCAGTTAGCATTTTTGACAGTCGTCCAGGTGTGACGTCATCATCCTTTTTGGCCTCTACCTTCAGTGCCTGTATGGAATGCCAATCTAAATGTATCTTCCAGATCCATTCACGTCCTAGCAGTGGTGGTCCTCCATTTGGCAATACATATATATCCATTTTAGGTATTTCCTGACCTTTATATGTCACTTTCACCCTTATTTTTCCTTTGGGGTAGACTTTTTGCCCCGTATACGTCTTCAAGACAATCTCTGTAGCTTTCAAGGGTATGTGTGAAAATAGCCGCTTATAGTCTCTTTGATTTATGACTGTTAGAGCTGACCCTGTGTCCAATTCCATTTCCACTTGGACTCCGTCTATCTTGAGTGTAACCCAGATAGTCTGGTGATCCTCCATTTCGGTTACATTATGTAGTTTCAGACAACCCAGCTCCTTGCTTCCGGAGTCTGTGTCACTTTTCTGTTCGTCTGAACCACTGTCCATCACCTGGTGTACCTTTTTGTACTTCTCCTATGGAGATTTCTTACTGTTGGTTTTCTTCCCAGACCTGCAGACTCTTGCTATGTGTCCTGCTTTCCCACACTGTCTGCACACTTGGTCCTTGAACCAACAATCTTTCTGGTCATGTGTTGTTCTGCCGCAGCGATAGCACTTCCCTGTTCCATAGGTCATTTCGTTGGTGCCATATTCTTGCGGTCTCCGTTGTATCTCTGCAGCGCCCCTTGCGGCTGCTTCGTGTGATACTGCCATATTGAAAGCTTTGTCCAGCGTAAGGTCCTTTTCTGATAGAAGCCGTTTCTGGGTTCCTTCACTTTGTAGCCCACACACAAACTTGTCCCTTAACGTGTCTGCTAGTCCCGCTCCAAACTGGCAGTATTTCGATAGCTTGCGCAGTTCCGTTAGGTACTCAGCATTGCTTTCGTCTTTGTGTTGGTTCCTTTTATGGAACTTAAATCGTTCTGCTATCAGCAGCGGTGTGGGGTTTAAGTGATCCTGTAGGATTTCTACTATGCTTTCAAAATTCTTGTTTACCGGCTTCTCTGGGGTTATTAGATTTTGCAGTAACCCATAAGTTTTTGCACCCATGGAATTTAACAGAACCAGTGCTTTATTAGCATCTGGCACTTCATTCGCCCTGCAGTACACCTCAATACGTTCCACATATGTCGCCCAATCTTCGACTTCATTGTCGAATGTAGGGATACTGCCACTCTTCGGCATCCTTGGTTGTGCGTTAACTATCCCCAATGGCACCTCCCGCGCTTCCCCTTCTTCTCCGCTGGCACAAAATGGCGTCTCTCGCGCTTTCCTTCCTTCCCGCGCTCACCCGTTTCTCTGCTGTGGCTTCGCAAAATGGCGTCTCCCGCGCTCTTCCTTCTTCTCCGTGGCTCAATGGCGCCTCCCGCGCTCTCCCTGCTTCTCCGCGGCTCAATGGCACCTCCCGCGCTCTCCCTGCTTCTCCGCGGCTCAATGGCGTCTCCCCTTGCTTCGCCCCGCGGACCCTGATCAGCCCGTGATCCCTGGCTGTGCTCTGCGCGTTCTTCTCTTGATATTTGTCGACGCCGCTCAGTCTAGAACCCGGCTGTTTCTTACCCTCTCTCTCTCCGGTTTGCAGTATTTTTCCTCGACGCCGCTCGGTGATCAACCCCCGGCTACGCCCTGCTCTCTTCACCCTCTTTCTTACCCCGTCGACGCTGCCCGGCTCTCTCTCTCTGCCGTCGGTCGGCTCCAGCCGCCGCTGCTCGGGTAGGGTCTGCTCTGGACCTGTCGTCGGTCTCTTACTGCTCGTTGTGGCTGGGGAACCAAGCCCAGTTCTCCACAGCCTCCCCAGCGAAGTTGGATCTCTGCCTGACTGCTGGGCGGTTGCTCGCGGTCGACGCCCGTGTTCCTGGACTCGACTATTTTTTTTTTTTATGTTGCAGGTAGACTCGCATCAACACTCGTCGCCACTGTTAGATCCGTGGTTCAGTGGATAAATAATTACACGGATGCTGTACATAAACAAATAACAGGTCTTTACTGGAGGAAGGTCATCTCTAGACTGAGGTACAGAGGCATGCGCACAGCTTATATACCGGTGTGGTCACTGCCGGTACTACAGTATACAGGAGCTGGATAAAGTAGTTCTGACTTAAAGCACATACACTACAGGGAGGCCAGCCAGGAGTGTGTTGGAATAGTGAAGTCTAGAGGTGACAAAGGCGGGGCGGAGTTGGGCTATGTTCCAGAGGTGGAAATAGGCGGTCTTAGTGATGGCACGGATATGTGGTCGGTACCATGTCAAAGGCTGTAGACAGGTCGAGAGGACATAAAGGGATAGTTTACCTTTGTCACAGTCACATAGGATGTGACTTGTGCCTTTGATCTTTAGTACTGTGGCAGGGGCTGAAACCTGATTGGAGGGATTCAAACATGGAGATCCGGGAAAGATGGGCACGGATTTGAGAGGCATGCAAGGGGAAATTTCCAGGGTCTGCATCCAGGCCACTGAGTCGCCTGGGCATAGCGAATATCAGAGCATTGGGCAGGTCTATGCTCATACCTGTGAAGGAGCCCACCAATTTTCCTTCCATCGATTTAAAGGAAACAAAGTTTTGGAGATTCCTTTTTTAAGTGTGCGCTCTGACCCACTGTGCCCAGACGATCTAGTGTGCCTGGGTACAAACCCACCAAACTCTGCCCTGCAGTCTCCCACAGGTGATAGCACCCTCTGGTCCCAAGCAGGCCCACTGAGGGCTACATCCTCTTGCAACTGAGGACATGGCCTAGATTTCCATCCAGAAACCCCTCTTTACCCCACTATTGCTTTCTAGATTTGCTTAATCCATAGCTGGATTGTTGAAACTTGCTGATTAATCAATTACCTTCATAATTGTTTGAGCAGTGTAATCTGTTTGGTCATTTCCATTTGTTCATGTGAACAAATACTGACAATAAATTTCCCTGTACCTAACCTTGCACATCTATCTTAAAAACCTCCACACTTTAAATGACACAGGGAATTCTTCCCCCATAACTGCAGATCTATTTCAGCTTGTGCATAAAATGGCCCAAACATGCAAAATCTGCATTCTTCACTCCATTCAAAGGCCTCAGCATCTATAAAGTTCATTACAGTCTCTTCCCAGGGGTTGATGTTACCCGATGCTATCTCCAGTGCTTTGGTACTCTTGTTTTGAAAGCCGGCATTTCCATGGGTATGCATGGCTTTAGTCATGTGCCTGTTTCAGCATGGCTGCTCTAGTGTTCTTATCCTTAACCTAACAGTTTCATTAGCAACAGGATTCAGTTTAGTTTCTTATGCTAAGTAGGTTTTTGCGATTTGAAAGTCAGGCATACTCTTGCAAGGTGTACATAGTTTACATATATGATTATAGACACTACGGCCGGAATTTCCCCCCCAAAAACGGGTGGGTTTGGAGCATGGGGACAGTTAAATTGTTAAAAATGTGAATCCCGACCTGATCCCACCTCCAACCCACCCACTTCCGGTTTTGACGGAGGTGGGACGGGGGGCGGGCAACCAATCCGCTCCCGGGGGCGGTATGCCATTTTAAATATAATGAGGCTGGAAGCCTCGTTTTTAACCTCCATTTTGATTTTAACTGCCTGGGGACGGGTTTCACACAATTCGTGAAACCCGGCAGTTAAACTGAGGTGGGGACTGCTGCATCCAGGAGATAAGTGGTTTTATACCTACCTCCTGGATCCAGGGTCCCTACCTAACCCATTCCCTGCGATTGGAGGTCCCCCCAGGCCTCCGATCCCCAACATGAGGCCTCCTCCCAACCTCCACCTATGATGCTGAGGCCAGCCACAGTCCTCCGGTGGCCGGCCCCGATCCTCTCTTCCCTCCCCCCCCCCCCCCCAGGCCCCACACCGATCCCTGACCGAACCCCCCCCCCCACAGATGCTCCGGCAGACCCCCCCCACAATTGCCATCCCAATCCCCGACTGCTGACCCCCTTCCTGTGATCCCCGACCATGCCGACTGCCGACCCCCCTCCCCCTCCACAATCCCTGACTGCTGATCCCCGACCCACCCCCCACGATTCCTCTCCTGGACCAACCCCTCGCCACTCCTCTGCATCTGAGGCCTATCCGCCCACAGCAAGCCAGCCTCTCAAGCTGGCTGGCTGCAGATGGGAACCCGAGGCCTCACATGCATATCAAGCCCTGCCGTTAAAGTTGGCTGGGCCTGCGGGGAACCCGGCCTCCCGAGTTTCCCGCCTGCCTCGGAGGCCCCCCCGCCCCCAACCTGCCTACCTGGAGAAAATTCCGACCTACATGCCAGTAGTTCTCATTGGGAACAATTACGCTTTCCTTTACATCCTACCTACAGCTGTGCACTACTGATGATATTTGCACCTAACCTGACTAAGATTTGTTCACAGTTTCCTGTAATGGATACTTCCTGGAAATCTAGCTAATCAATCACAACCCTTTGACAGCTGTCATGGCCCACATATATGATAAACTTTCTTCAGTTGCATCAATGGTCATGGACTACTTTGGTTTATTTCTTTAAGTCAGAAACCATTTGTGGACTTTTATCAACTGAAACAACATGATATGGCTGCAAACCCTGAATATGTCCATTCAGTACTCCATGACTGCTGCTTTGAGGGCGTAAAGAGGTTCATCAGCGACATACACTTTTGTGCTGTTGCCGAGCACTTTCCATTCCAAACAATGTTGGTCACTCTTCAGCCTTTGTAATGGCATTAAATACCACTAACGTGCTTCATTCGTGCATTAGAAGGTAGTTAACGCATTTTATTATAGTTGTGCTCTGATTGTTTGCTCAGACTTTTGTGACCAATAGGGAAAAGATCACATTATGAGCACCATAAGCTAAATTGGACTGAACTATTAGGTAATTACTACATCAAACCATTGACATTACCAACAAATTCTGACATTTTTCACATGGCAAGTGCAATTTCTAGAGCTTTTAAATCCTTGTTGCTCTTTCTGAACCATCTTGAATGCATCAATGTCCTTTCGAAAGTAGGGTGCCTATAAAAGCACACAACCTTCTGAAGCTCGGGTCTCATCAATCATTTATATAAGATTAAAATAACTTGTTTTGACTTAACAGTTCTAGTCATAAATTGCATGAATGTGTCAACACACAGATGGGAGACTCAGTCCAGCCACCTGGGCAGAAATTTAATTTATCTTTACCATGGAGTGTTCCATGATTCTGCCCCTAAATCTGGTGTAGTTTAGTCTGATGGGCAGAACATTAACCTACCTATTGACATTCTTGACCTCAACAGTTCATTTGACCTCAAATGAAACTCTCATCACTCCTCCTTTTCTAAGGCATACCAAACACTTAGGCCGGAATTTTCTGTACCTGAGTGGGTCGAGTGCGTGGCAGGTCGCGACCCCATTCTTCATTCCATTCCCGCTGCTGAGATCGACTTTTCGTTAATAGCGCCTATTAAGGCCGCCCAGCGCGTTACCCAGCCCAATTAAATGGTGCGAGTCTGATGACATCATCATCGATGACGTGTTATCAGCCGGGATATTTAAAGGAGCCATGGCCACATTCCATTTGAAGGTTCATCTAGAATAGTGCAGGCACTGCACTGCACCATTGGAGCGTTCCAAACAATGCCAGACATGATTGCACAGAGACAGAGGGCTGCACCCAGGTTCTCAGATGACTCCCTCCATATGCTTGTGGAGGGAGTGAGAGCACGCAAGGAGGTCCTCTTCACTTCCGATGGGCAGAAAAGACCTCCCCAGCAGACCAAAGGAGCCTGGCTCCACATAGCAGAGGAGGTCTACAGCAGGGATGTTGTCAGGAGAACCTGGGTGCAGTGCCGCAAACGTTTCAATGATCTCATTAGATGAGGAAAGGTAAGTGCAAAGCCACACTCAACTTCATCCTGCTATGCCTCTCATACATCCCCATCACTCTTCCTTCCCAACCCTACTCCTGCACATCCTTACTCACATTATCATACCTTGCACGTGCACCCATCCCTCTCTATCTACATTATCACATCCTCATCTGACTAACCACCCCTCACACTCACCCACATTCTAATGCAATCATCAGCAACTAACAGCACACAAGGAGGCCACTTGGCATTGCCACCCCACTCCATCATAGTCACCTTCTAAAGATGTAACCCATTCAATCCTCACACTCATTCCATCACTCTCACTCAACCTTCTCTATTTTCCCTCCTTGCAGGAAAAGAGAACCCACAATAAGAGTAGAAGGAGAGAACCGGAGGTGGCCCTTCTTCATTCACCACCTTAACAGCAGCAGAGGAGGTTGCCTTGGAAGTCTCCCGAGTCGCAGAGCAGCTGGAGGAGGGAGACAGAGAGGGGGTACACCTCAGCAACCTAGTGTCAGAATTAAACTGATACAGCCACATGGCATACAGCAGTCACTCATATGGGGACTGATGTCAGCAGCCAGTGAATGTTCATCATGTGCATAATGATATCTGTACCCATTCTTCATATGACATATCTAACTCATCTCTTTACTCTCCCACAGGTCCATCAAGAGCCCCCCCTGGCACCTCACTGTCCAGGAGGTGGGTATCACACGAGATAGAGTAGTCTTGTCACCTAGTGTCTCACAAGTCGCAAGTGAGCAAGAGCAGATGGTGGAGACAGGGACAGCAGTGGAGACTCCTCGCCGGAGGGCACAGGACACTCCCAGCTCTGCTCAGCTGCATGCAGACACTGAGCCTCAGGGGCCATCCAGAAAGAGGGCGATCCTGGAGGTGCAGCAAGAAGTGCAGGAGGCTCTGACAGGTTTTGCACCAGCGATGTTTGCAAATGAGCAGAGAATGGAGGAGTCCATCTCCAACATGAGCACCACCATGTCGCAGGCAATGGCGATGGTAGGCTCTTCCATGGATAGGATGGCCACCTGCATGGAGCAGCTAATGCGCCACTCACAGAAGCATATGGTCTCTATGGAGAATAGATGGCAGATGCTCATAGACCGCCTGTCTAGGAGGGATGTCAGCATAGACGTGGGTCCTCATGGTGCCGCTGCTGTGCAGCAAGATGCTCTCCAGTTCTTTGCTAGCAGGGAAGTGCGGGTGGCCCATGAGAGGGATGATGGTGAGAGTGGACATGGAAGTGGGGGCTCCCCTCAAAGCACTCACACTTCTCCCCTGTTGCCCCCGCCCCCCCTCAGTCAGAGCCCCAGATGGCTCTTTGGATCCCGATGGCCAAGTCTGCCCCTGCACAGTCGCAGGAGGAGCAGACTTTGGCGGGGCTATCACAGGCTCCAAAACCCAGAGGACGTCCGCCAAAGGTGCCTATGCAGTTGCAGCAGGGAAGTGAGCAGCCTTCCTCTACCTCTGCTGAAGCCACAGGGGTAGCACCTTGTAGAAGCGCGCATAAGAGAAAGATGAAACACAAGTAGATGTACAAGGGTAGCCACTTGGGTGTTTTAATAAATAGTTGTGTAAATTTACCGTTACTTTGATGTCACAGATAAAAATATTTATTTATGTCAGATAAAAATATTTATTTTCACCACTCTCCGGTCATGGACAAATTAGTGTGCAACATTGGAAGTGGCTTAGTGAGTTGCAGTGAATGGTGAGACATAACATTACCTCCAGCAATGGTGGTCAGTGTGAAAGGAATGGCTTGGTCATTGTAGGGATGTTTTATGGTGTTGCTGTGGGGTGGTGGGAACCTGGCACGGTGGATGTAATGTGTGAAGTTAAGCAAATCTGTTCAGGGTGAGGCCATCGCTGGCCTTCCGGGCAACAATGTGCTCGGGTGCTGGTGGGATCTCCTGATCCTCCTCCTCCTCCTCCTCTGAAGAGGCTGTGTACTCAGTGTCTTGCTCCTCATGCAGCGCTAATCGTCGCTGCTGCGCTATGTTGTGCAGGGCAGAGCAGACGATGACGATTCTGGAGACCCTGGCTGGTGCGTACTGAAGGGTTCCTCCAAATCTGTCAAGGCATCTGAAGTGCATTTTGAGCACGCCTACTGTCTGCTCTATGACACATCTGGTAGAAATGTGGCTTTCATTATATCTCTACTGGGCCTCAGTACTTGGCCTCCTCAAGGGTGTCATGAGCCATGACTTCAGTGGATAGCCCTTGTCTCCAAGCAACCAGCCAGGAAGTCTATTTGGAGGAGCAAAGAGCTGAGGGAGGATGGACTGGTGAAGGACGAAAGAGTCATGGCAGCTGCAAGTGAATTTGGCGCACACATGCATGATGATCTTACTATGGTTGCAGACCAGCTGCACATTGAAGAAGTGGAAGCCCTTGCGGTTGACAAAGACTCCTGGGTGATGATAGGGTGCCCTGATGGCCACATGTGTGCAGTCGATGACGCCCTGCACCCGTGGGAAGCCAGCCAGAGTCGCAAAGGCCAGTACCTGCTCATTAACACTGGCTTCATCAGTGGCAAAGTTGATATAACTGGCTGACTTGTCAAAGAGGGCATCAGTGACCTGTGTGATACATCTGTGGGCGGCCGACTGCGAGATGCCACAAATGTCTGCTGCAGATCCCTGGAAGGAGCCTGAGGTGAAGAAGTTGAGGGCACTGGTGACTTTGACAGCCACTGGTAAGGCGTATCCATCTGCTCCTCTGGGCTGCAGGTCTTGTTCCAGCAATCTGCAAATGTCTGCCACAACCTGGTGCGATAGCCTGAGCCTCCTTTGGCACTGCTGCTTAGTCATGTTGAGGAAGCTCACCCTCTACCTGTATACCTTGTGTTGGGGGTATCGCCTCCAGCACGTTACATCCCTGCGCTGATACCCTCTGTCCTGTGCAGCATCAGGTGGTTGAGTAGAAGTTTGTTGGTGCTTCTGGTGTGCCTGGTGCTGCTGGTGTTGGGGCTCATCGTGGCCTGATTCTGAGGACTTGGGTGAGACAGTATAAACGGCACCCAAGCTGATGTAGTAGATGGCAGGTCAAGTAGAGATGACAGAAGCAATGGTGTGATAGTTTCTACCAGTGAGGTGGCAGTGGATCCCGACTTTGCTGAAAAGACTTGCAACCTCCAGAAAGCTAAGTTTGTGCTGACAATCCAGTCAGCAACAGCATCTATCTTAGGAAAGTCACAGGTGTCAGGTGAGAGTTTTTATTGTATTTTTCATGCTGTGCAATAATGAGCTGGATCAATGGCCACTCAACTTCCACCTCACGATTCACAGATGTGGTTCCCGAGCTGCGTGATTCACGTGCTCATCTAGGGAAATTTGAAAGGTAGGGTTAAAAAGATCTTTAGGGCCTGACAGGTACCTCATAATCATCTGAATTAGCTCGGCTGCCTCTGCCATTCGGGTTGCTGCTGCGCTGGCAAACACACCCGAGGGAAAGGCTTGTTGGGGCAGGGTTTTTTTTTATTCGTTTATGGGATCAGGGCGTCGCTGGCAATGCCAGCATTTATTGCCCATTCCTAGTTTCCCTTGAGAAGGTGGCGGTGAGCCGCTTTCTTGAACCGCTGCAGTCCATGTGGTGAAGGTACTCCCACAGTGCTGTTAGGTAGGGAGTTCCAGGATTTTGACCCAGCGACGATGAAGGATCGGTGATATACTTCTAAGTCACGATGGTGTGTGACTTGGAGGGGAACTTGAAGGTGGTGGTGTTCCCCTGCGCCTGCTGCCCTTGTCCTCCTAGGTGGAAGAGGTCGCGGGTTTGGGAGGTGCTGCCGCAGAAGCCTTGGCGAGTTGCTGCAGTGCATCTTGTAGATGGTACACATTGCAGCCACGGTACACCGGTGGTAGAGGGAGTGAATGTTTAAGGTGGTGGATGGGGTGCCAATCAAGTGGGCTGATTTGTCCTGGATGGTGTCGAGCAAGTGGAGAGTATTCTATCACACTCCTTACTTGTGCCTTGTAGATGGTGGAAAGGCTTTGGGGAGTCAGAAGGTGAGACACCACAAAATACCTAGCCTCTGACCTGCTCTTGTTGCCACAGTATTTATGTAGCTGGTCCAGTTAAGTTTCTGGTTAATGGTGACCCCCAGGATGTTGATAGTGGGGTATTCGGCGATGGTAATGCCATTGAATGTCAAGGGGAGGTGGTTAGACTCTCGCTTGTTGGAGATAGTCATTGCCTGGCACTTCTGTGGCGCGAATGTTACCTGCCACTTATCAGCTCAAGCCTGAACATCGTCCACGTCTTGTTGCATGCGGGCATAGAGTGCTTCATTATCTGAGGAGTTGTGAATGGCGCTGAACACTGTGCAGTCATCAGCGAACATCCCCATTTCGGACCTTATAGAGTCATAGATCATAGAGTCATAGAGTTTTACAGCACAGAAAGAGGCCCTTCGGCCCATCGTGTCTGCGCCGCCCATCCATCCCTGTCCAGTCTAATCCCATTTTCCAGCATTTGGTCCATAGCCTTGTATGCAATGGCATTTCAAGTGCTCATCCAAATGCTTCTTGAATGTTATGAGGGTTCCTGCCTCTACCACCCTTTCAGGCATTGAGTTCCACATTCCAACCACCCTCTGGGTGAAAAAGTTCCTCCTCAAATCCCCTCTAAATCTCCTGCCCCTTACCCTGAATCTATGCCCCCTTGTTATTGACAACCCCACTAAGGGGAAAAGTTCCTCTTTATCTACCCTATCTATGCCCCTCATCATTTTGTACACCTCAATCAGGTCCCCCCTCAGCCTTCTCTGCTCCAAGGAAAACAACCCCAGCCTGTCCAGCCTCTCTTCATAGCTGAGGCGCTCCATCCCAGGTAACATCCTGGTGAATCTTCTCTGCACCCTCTCCAAAGCAATCACATCCTTCCTATAGTGAGGCGACCAGAACTGCACACAGTACTCCAGCTGTGGCCTCACTAGCGTTTTGTACAGCTCCATCATAACCTCCCTGCTCTTATATTCTATGCCTCGGCTAATGAAGGCAAGTATCCCATATGCCTTTTTAACCACCTTATCTACCTGCTCCGCTGCCTTCAGGGATCTATGTACATGTACACCAAGGTCCCTCTGACCCTCTGTACTTCCTAGGGTCCTACCACTCATTGTGTATTCCCTTGCCTTATTTGTCTGTCCAAAATGCATCACCTCGCACTTTTCAGGGTTAAATTCCATTTGCCACTTTTCCGCCCATCTGACCAACCCGTTTATATCGTCCTGTAGCCGGAGGCTTTCCTCCTCGCAATTTACCACCCCACCAATTTTCGTGTCATCTGCGAACTTACTGATCATACCTTTTACATTCTCATCCAAATCATTTATGTAGATCACGAACAACAAGGGACCCAGCACCGATCCCTGAGGTACCCCACTGGACACAGGCTTCCAGTCACAAAAGCAACCTTCAACCATCACCCTCTGCCTCCTGCCACTCAGCCAGTTTAGGATCCAACGTGCCAAGGCACCCTGGATCCCATGGGCTCTTACCTTCTTAACCAGTCTCCTATGCGGGACTTTGTCAAAAGCTTTACTGAAGTCCATGTAAACCACATCCACAGCATTTCCCTCATCCACCCCACTAGTCACCCCCTCGAAAAATTCGATCAGATTTGTCAGACATGATTTACCCTTGACAAAGCCATGCTGACTATCCCCGATTAATCCTTGCCTCTCCAAGTGGAAATTAATTTTGTCCCTCAGAATTTTTTCCAATAATTTCCCCACCACAGATGTTAGACTCACTGGCCTGTAATTCCCTGGTTTATCCCTGCTACCCTTCTTGAATAATGGTACTACGTTAGCTGTTCTCCAGTCCTCTGGTACATCCCCTGTGGCCAGAGAGGTTCTGAAAATTAGTGTCAGAGCCCCTGCAATCTCCTCCTTTGCCTCCCACAGCAGCCTGGGATACATCTCGTCCGGGCCTGGGGATTTATCCACTTTTTGGCCTGCTAAAACCGCTAGCACCTCCTCCCTCTCGATGCTAATATGTTCAAGTATGTCACAGTCCCCTTGCCCGATTTCTATGTCTGCATCGTCTTTCTCCATAGTGAACACAGATGCAAAAAATTCATTTAAAACCCCGCCTACATCCTCTGGCTCTACACACAGATTGCCACTTTGGTCCCTAATGGGCCCTACCCTTTCCCTGGTTATCCTCTTGCCCTTAATATACTTATAAAACATCTTAGGATTTTCCTTTATTTTGCTCGCCAGTGTTATTTCATGGCCCCTCCTCGCCCTCCTAATTTCTTTTTTAAGTATGCCCCTGCACTTTTTATACTCCTCTAGGGCTTCCTCCGTCTTTAGTCTTTTGTAACTGCCAAAAGCCCCCCTTTTATTTCTAATGCATTTTTGTATATCCCTTGTCATCCAAGGTTCCCTTTGCTTGTTGGTCCCACCCTTGACCTTTACAGGAACATGTTGGCGTTGTACTCTCTCAATTTCCCTTCTGAAAGTCTCCCATTGTTTTGATGTGGATTTTCCTATAAGCAGCTGCTCCCAGTCCACTTTGGCCAGATCCTGCCTTATCATATTAAAATCGGCCTTCCCCCAATTTAGAACCCTTATTTCCGGGCCGTCTTTGTCTTTTTCCATGACCACCTTAAATCTCACCGAATTATGGTCACTGTCGCCAAAATGCTCCCCTACTGACACTTCCACCACTTGCCCGGCTACATTCCCCAGAATTAGGTACAGTACCGCCCCCTCTCTTGTAGGACTTTCTACATGTTGGCTCAAAAAGCTCTCCTGGATGCACTTTAAGAATTCTGCACCCTCTAAGCCTTTCACACTCTGACTGTCCCAATTTATATTGGGGAAGTTGAAATCCCCCACTATTATTTTTGCACTTTTCTGAGATTTGCCTACATATCTGTTCCTCTATCTCCCCCTGACTGTTTGGGGGCCTATAGTACACTCCCAGCAAAGTGCTTGCCCCCTTTTTGTTTTTAAGTTCTACCCATATGGCCTCATTAGAGGAACCCGCTAATATATCATCCCTCCTTACAGCAGTAATTGACTCCTTAATTAATATTGCAACACCCCCTCCCCTATTACACCCCCCTCTGTCTCGCCTGAAGATTCTATACCCCGGAATATTGAGCTGCCAGTCCTGACCCTCCCTCAACCATGTCTCCGTGATAGCAACAATATCGTACTCCCATGTGTTCAACAACAACTTCAGTTCATCCACCTTATTTGCAAGACTCCTTGCATTAAAATAAATGCCTTCCAGCCCTGCCATATTCTCTTTTGCCTTCACATATTTGCTCTGCCTTCCCAGCTGACTTGTTTTTCCCTCTGTATTTGGCCATAAATCACCCCCTACTATAGCTCCACTCTGTACCCCAACCCCCTGCCAAGTTAGTTTAAACCCTCCCCAGCAGTGCTAGCAAACCTCCCCGCAAGGATATTGGTTCCCCTCTGGTTCTGGTGTAAACCGTCCGACTTGTACAAGTCCCACCTTTCCCAGAAGCAGACCCAGTGATCCAGGAAACTAAAGCCCTCCCCCCTGCACCATCCCTTTAGCCACGCATTCATCTGTTCTATCTTCCTATTCCTATACTTACTAGCACGTGGCACCGGGAGTAATCCAGAGATTACAACCTTTGAGGTCCTGCTCCTTAATCCTTCACCTAGCTCCCTAAATTCTTGCTGCAGGACCTCATCCCTCTTTTTACCTATGTCGTTGGTACCAATGTGGACCACGACCACTGGCTGTTCACCCTCCCCCTCCAGAATGCCCTGCAGCCGCTCAATGACATCCTTGACCCTGGCACCAGGGAGGCAACAAACCATCCTGGATTCACGTCTACGGCCACAGAAACGCCTATCTGTTCCCCTTACTATAGAATCCCCTACCACTATTGCTCTCCCACTCTTTTTCCCCCCTTCCTGGGCAGCAGGAGCACCCCCAGTGCCAGGAAGTTGGCTGCTGCTGCCTTCCCCTGGTGAGTCATCCCCCTCAACAGTATCCAAAGCGGTATACTTGTTTGAAAGGGGGATGTCCGCAGGGGTTCCCTGCACTACCTGCCTGCCTTTGTTGCTCCGCCTGATGGTCACCCCCTGTGCTGCCCTACCCTGAGGCATGCACAACTCGCTAAACGTGTTATCCACGAGCCTTTCAGCATCGCGCACGCTCCAAAATTCATCCACCCGCAGCTCGAGCGCCACAATGCAGTCTACAAGTAGCTGCAGCTGGATGCATTTCCCGCACACATGGTCGCCAGGGACACTGGCAGCATCCCTGACTTCCCACATAGAGCAGGAGGAGCAGAACACGGGTCTGAACTCTCCTGCCATGACTTACTCCTTTAATTACTTAAAAAAATTTATTCAATACCCCAGTTACAGGTATGCTCTAGGGCGCTTTATTTACCAACTATCCCCACTACACCACAGAAATTTAACACCACAGAATTCAAGCTTGTATTGAAAAAAGAGAAATACTCACCAACCAATCACCTACCTGCTCCCTGGTGACGTCACACACTGATTACTTTTTACCTCTCTCCCCGCTGCTGAGTTGGTGTGCCTCGCCTCGCTCCTGCTTTTATACCGGTCTCACCACGCTGCTCCCGACTGGTCTCGGGCCTCGCCTCTCTCCGGTTTTTATACCGGTCTCACCACGCTGCTCCCGACTGGTCTCGGGCCTCGCTGGTCGCCGGGTTTTCTCCCGAGCTCCTCCTCGCTGCTCCCGCTGGTCCCGACTGGTCTCGGGCCTCGCCTCTCTCCGGTTTTTATACCGGTCTCACCACGCTGCTCCCGACTGGTCTCGGGCCTCGCTGGTCGCCGGGTTTTCTCCCGAGCTCCTCCTCGCTGCTCCCGCTGGTCCCGACTGGTCTCGGGCCTCGCCTCTCTCCGGTTTTTATACCGGTCTCACCACGCTGCTCCCGACTGGTCTCGGGCCTCGCTGGTCGCCGGGTTTTCTCCCGAGCTCCTCCTCGCTGCTCCCGCTGGTCCCGACTGGTCTTGGGCCTCGCCTCTCTCCGGTTTTTATACCGGTCTCACCACGCTGCTCCCGACTGGTCTCGGGCCTCGCTGGTCGCCGGGTTTTCTCCCGAGCTCCTCCTCGCTGCTCCCGCTGGTCCCGACTGGTCTCGGGCCTCGCCTCTCTCCGGTTTTTATACCGGTCTCACCACGCTGCTCCCGACTGGTCTCAGGCCTCGCTGGTCGCCGGGTTTTCTCCCGAGCTCCTCCTCGCTGCTCCCGCTGGTCCCGACTGGTCTCGGGCCTCGCCTCTCTCCGGTTTTTATACCGGTCTCACCACGCTGCTCCCGACTGGTCTCGGGCCTCGCTGGTCGCCGGGTTTTCTCCTGAGCTCCTCCTCGCTGCTCCCGCTGGTCCCGACTGGTCTCGGGCCTCGCCTCTCTCCGGTTTTTATACCGGTCTCACCACGCTGCTCCCGACTGGTCTCGGGCCTCGCTGGTCGCCGGGTTTTCTCCCGAGCTCCTCCTCGCTGCTCCCGCTGGTCCCTTATGTTGGAGAGAAGGTCATTGATGAAGCAGCTGAAGATGGTTGGGCCTAGGACACTGCCCTGAGGAACTCCTGCAGCGATGTCCTGGGGCTGTGATGATTGGCCTTCAACCACCATCTTCCTTTGTGCTAGGTATGACTCCAGCCAGTGGAGAGTTTTCCCCCTGAGTCCCATTGACTTCAGTTTTACTAGGGGTCCTTGATGCCAGACTCTGTCAAATGCTGCCTTGATGTCAAGGGCAGTCACTCTCACCTCGCCTCTGGAATTCAGCTCCTTTGTCCATGTTTGGACCAAGCCTTTAATGAGGTCGGGAGCCGAGTGGTCTTGGCGGAACCCAAACTGGGCATCAGTGAGCAGGTTATTGGTGAGTAAGTGCCGCTTGATAGTACTGTCGATGACACCTTCCATCACTTTGCTGATGAGTGAGAGTAGACTGATGGGTGGTAATTGGCCGGGTTGGATTTGTCCTGCTTTTTGTGGACAGGACATACCCGGGCAGTTTTCCACATTGTCGGATAGATGCCAGTGTTGTAGCTGTACTGGAACAGCTTGCCGAGAGGTGCGGCTAGTTCTGGAGCACAAGTCTTCAGCACAATAGCCAGGATGTTGTCGGGGCCCATAGCCTTTGCTGTATCCAGTGCGCTCAGCTGGTTCTTGATTTCACGTGGAGTGAATCAAATTGGCTGAAGACTGGCTTCTGTGATGGTGGGGACCTTGGGAGTGGGCCGATATGGATCATCCACTCGGCACTTCTGGCTGAAGTTGGTTGCAAATGCTTCAGCCTGACGGCGGGTTCCTGACTCGCTGCAACTTATTTCAAATTTCCCACCCAACCCGCCGCTAATTACGCCTGCACAGATGCCAAAAAAGTCCAGCCTAAATTTCCCTCAAATGCTCTTAAGCACATAAGAACAGGCCAGTGTCGGTAACGGAGAGAGCGGAGGTTCAGTGAGTATTTAAACTCACTTTCGCTGGCTTTTTTTTCCCACAGGCCAGTGTCGGGAGCAGTGAGAGCGGAGGTTCAGTAAGTATTTAAACTCACTTTCGCGGGCTTTTTTACTGAGGCTTACCAATCTCACAGACTGGCGGCGGCGTTCCAGAGACACGTCATGATTCAAAATGTGATGCAGGCAGGGGGAAGCAGCTGCTTGGGTGAGTACTTATACTACTCTATAGTTTGACAGTTAAGGTTCATAGTTTATTAAGTTTAGAAGGTCTTAATTTTGTGGTTATAGTTTCTAAGGTCTCTGTTGTGTAGCAGGGAGTCCTAGGAAACAAGGGCCCTTGAATATATCATTTAATTGTACTGTAATTGGCGGTATTGATTTAATTTAAATTAATTAAAGGGTAAGTCATGGCAGCAAAACTCGGCCCCGTGGCATGCTCCTCCTGCACTATGTGGGAAATCAGGGACACTTCCTGTGTCCCTGACAACCATGTGTGCGGGAAGTGTATCCAGCTGCAGCTACTGGCAGACCGCATTGCGGCGCTGGAGCTGCGAATGGATACATACTGGAGCATTCGCGATGCTGAGGACGTCGTGGATATCACGTTTAATCAGTTGTTCACACCGCAGGTAAAGGCTGCACAGGCATGAAGGGAATGGGTGACCGCCGAGCAGAGTAGTAGGTGCAGGCAGGTAGACTGAATATAGGGAGTTAGGAGGTAAATTTAAAAATAGGACCTCCAAGGTAGTAATCTCAGGATTGCTACCAGTGCCACGTGCTAGTCAGAGTAGAAATAGAAGGCTATTTCAGCTGAATATGTGGCTAGAAGAATGGTGCAAGGGGGAGGGATTCAAATTCCTGGGACATTGGAACCAGTTCTGGGGGAGGTGGGACCAGTACAAACTGGATGGTTTGCACATGGGCAGGACTGGGACCGATGTCCGAGGGGGAGTGTTTGCTAGTGCTGTTGGGGAGGGTTTAAACTAAAATGGCAGGGGGTTGGGAACCTGTGCAGGAAGACAGAGGAAAGGGAAGCAAGGATAAAAGCAAAAGACAGGAAGGAGAAAAGCAAAAGTGGGTCAGAGAAATCAAGGGTGTAAAACAAACATGGTCGCAGTAAACAATAATTTTAAAGGTCTAAAAGTGTTAAAAAAAACAAGCCTGAAGGCTTTGTGTCTTAATGCGAGGAGCATTCGTAATAAGGTGGATGAATTAGCTGTGCAAGTAGATGTAAACGGATATGATATAATTGGGATTACGGAGACATGGCTCCAGGATGACCAAGGCTGGGAATTCAACATCCAGGGGTATTCAATATTCAGGAAGGACAGGCAAAAAGGAAAAGGCGGTGGGGTAGCATTGCTGGTTAAAGAGGAGATTAACACAATAGTAAGGAAGGATATTAGCTCTGATGATGTGGAATCTGTATGGGTAGAGCTGAGAAATACCAAGGGGCAGAAAACGTTAGTGGGAGTTCTATACAGACCCCCAAACAGTAATGCTGAGGTTGGGGATGGCATTAAATGGGAAATTAGAGATGCACGCAGTAAGGGCACAGCAGTTATCATGGGTGACTTTAATCTACATATAGATTAATCTAACCAAATTAGTTACAATACTGTGGAAGAGGAATTCCTAGAGTGTATACGGGATGGTTTCCTGGACCAATATGTCAAGGAACCAACTAGAGATCAGGCCATCTTAGACTGGGTATTACATAATGAGAAAGGATTAATTAGCAATCTTGTTGTGCGAAGCCACTTGGGGAGGAGCGATCATAATATGATAGAATTCTTCATTAAGATGGAGAGTGAAGTAGTTGATTCAGAGACTTGGGTACTGAATTTAAATAAAGGAAACTACGATGGTATGAGGCGTGAGTTGGCTAGGGTGGATTGGGGAATGTTACTTAAAGGGTTGACGGTGAATAGGCAATGGCAAACATTTGAAGATCGCATGGATGAACTACAGAATTTGTTCATCCCTGTCTGGCATAAAAATAAAACAAAAAAGGTGACTCAACATTGGCTAACAAAGGAAATTAGGGATAACATAAGGTCCAAGGAGAGGACATATAAATTGGCCAGAAAAAGCAGCAAACCTAAGGATTGGGAGCAGTTTAGGATTCAGCAAAGGAGGACAAAGGGATTAATTAAGAGGGGGAAAATAGAGTATGAGATTAAGCTTGTAGGGAACATAAAAACTGACTGTAAAAGCTTCTATAGATATGTGAAGAGAAAAAGATTGGTAATGTCAAGCGCAGGTCCCTTGCAGTCAGAATCAGGGGGATTTATAATGGGGAATAAAGACATGGAAGACCAATTAAATACATACTTTGGTTCTGTCTTCACAAAGGAGGACACAAATAAACTCCCAGAGATGTCGGGGAACATATGATCTAATGAGTGGGAGGAACTGAATGAAATCAGTATTTGTAGGGAAATGGTGTTAGGGAAATTGACGGGATTGAAGGCCGATAAATCCCCAGGGCCTGATAATCTACATCCTAGGGTACTAAAGGAAGTGGCCCTAGAAATAGTAGATGCATTGCTGGTCATCTTCCAAAATTCTATAGACTCTGGAACAGTTCCCATGGATTGGAGTGTAGCTAATGTAACCCCACTATTTAAAAAAGGTGGTAGAGAGAAAACGGGGAATTATAGCCTGACATCAGTAGTGGGGAAAATGCTTGAGTCCATTATAAAAGATGTAATAGCAGAGCACTTGGAAAACAGTGACAGGATCGGACAAAGTCAACATGGATTTACAAAAGGTAAATCATGCTTGACTAATCTACTGGAATTTTTTGAGGATGTAACTGGTAAAATAGATAAGGGAGCACCAGTGGATGTGGTGTATCTGGACTGTCAGAAGGCTTTCGATAAGGTCCCGCATAAGAGATTAGCGTGTAAAGTTAAAGCACATGGGATTGGGGGCAAGGTATTGACTTGGATAGAGAACTGGTTGGCAGACAGGAAGCAAAGAATTGGAATAAACGGGTCTTTTTCCGAGTGGAAGGCAGTGACTAGTGGGGTACCGCAGGGATTGGTGCTAAGACCCCAGTTATTCACAATATATATTAATGAGGGAACTAGATATAATATCTCCAAGTTTGCAGACGACACAAAGCTGGGTGGGCGTGTGTGCTGTGAGGAGGATGCAGAGAAACTCCAGTACGATTTGGACAGGTTGGGCGATTGGGCAGATGCATGGCAGATACAGTATAATGTGGATAAATGCGAGGTTATCCACTTTGGTGGCAAAAACAGGAAGGCAGATTATTATCTGAATGGCAATAGATTGGGAAAAGGGGAAGTGCAACGAGACCTGGGTGTCCTTGTGCACCAGTCGCTGAAGGTAAGCATGCAGGTGCAGCAGGCGGTTAAGAAGGTAAATGGTATGCTGGCCTTCATAGTGAGAGGATTCGAGTACAGGAGAAAGGATGTCTTGCTGCAGTTGTACAGGGCCTTGGTGAGACCACACCTTGAGTATTGTGTGCAGTTTTGGTCGCCTTATCTGAGGAAGGATGTTCTGGCCATGGAGGGAGTGCAGCGAAGATTCACCAGACTGATACCTGGGATGGCAGGAATGACATATAAAGAGAGATTGGGTCGATTAGGCTTATATTCACTAGTGTTTAGAAGAATGAGAGGGGATCTCATTGAAACTTATAAAATTCTAACAGGACTAGACAGACTAGATGCAGGAAGGCTGTTCCCGATGGCGGGGGAGTCCAGAACCAGGGGTCACAGTCTAAGGATAAGGGGTAAGCCATTTAGGACTGAGATGAGGGGGAATTTCTTCACCCAGAGAGTGGTGAACCTGTGGAATTCTCTACCACAAGACAGTTGAGGCCAATTCATTAAATATATTCAAGAAGGAGTTAGATATATTTCTTAAGGCTAAGGGGATCAAGGGATATGGGGAGAAGGCAGGGACAGGGTACTGAATTTGGATGATCAGCCATGATCGCATTGAATGGCGGAGCAGGCTCAAGGGGCCGAATGGCCTACTCCTGCTCCTATCTTCTATGTTTCTATGTTAACATAAAAAATAGGAGCAGGAATAGGCCACTTGGCCCCTCGAGCCTGCTCCGCCATTCAATAAGATTATGGCTGATCTAGGGCTCAAAGCCACTTCCCAGCCCGCTCCCCATAACCCTTCACTCCCTTATCTTGCAAAAATGTGTCTATCTCCACTTTAAATGTATTTAATGACCCAGCCTCCACAGCTCTCTGGGGCAGAGAATTCCACAAATTTACAACCCTCTGAGAGAAGAAGTTCCTCCTCATCTCAGTTCTAAAAGGGCGACCCTTTATTCTGAGACTGTGGCCCCCGAGATCTAGATTTCCCCATGAGTGGAAACATCCTCTCTGCATCTACCCTGTCGAGCCCCCTCAGTATTTTATAAGATTACCTCTCATTCTTCTACATTCCAATGAGTATAGGCCCAGCCTGCTCAACCTTTCCTCATAAGTCAAACCCCTCATCTCTGGAATTAACCTCCTATAAAACTCAAGTCCATCCAACCCTTTTCTTCAATTGCACCTTTGGTCCCCTGGATTTTTATCAGTCAGCTGGATGATTTCTGATATAGGATATTTAGTCATAAACCACAGATTAATAGCTATAGCCTCAAATTAAGAGCCTTATCCCTCTACACCTGGGAGTTGAGCGCTCTCCAGGCACAGCGAAAAGGAATCTCGCTCCTGTATTATCACTTACAGAAGATGGTTCCCAAGCAAATTGATAAACCAGACAAAAATCAGTTTTCACAAAGTAAATGCATGTTTTGTTATAGGCTTGTTAAGATATTCTTTTACTTAATTTGAATGTATTTGGCAGGAAATGTAGGTAAATTGCTAGTTTGACCATTTTGAGAATTTTTCTCTCTGTGATGCTGCCAAAATGGTCTAAATTACTTCTGTGGAGATTGAGGTCTTAATCCAAGTCTACAGCCATTAATCTGTAGTTTGCTCAATCAGAGTTTATGAATAAATACTCTGCATCAGAAATTATTCAGCTGACTGATCAAAATAACAAAAAGTATCTAATGTCTGCATTTAAAAGGCATTTTTAAATATTCAGAATGTTTGTCATTAGGCAGCCATTGGCTGTCCCTTGCCTGATTAGAAGAGACACTAGTTAACATAAGAACATAAGAAATAGGAGCTGGAGTAGGCCATTCGGCCCCTCAAGCCTGCTCTGCGATTCAATAAGATCATGACTGATCTTCGACCTCAACTCCACTTTCTTGCACTATCCCCAAATCCCTTGATTACCTTAATATCCAAAAATCTATCGATCTCTGTCTTAAATATAGTCAATGACTGAGCCTCCACAGCCCTCCGGGGAAGAGAATTTCAAAGATTCACCACCCTCTGAGTGAAGACATTTCTCCTCATCTCAGTCCTAAATGGCCGACCCCTTATTCTGAGACTGTGACCCCTGGTTCTAGACTCCCCAGCCAGGGGAAACATTCTCCCTGCATCTACCCTGTCAAGCCCTGTAAGAATTTTGTATGTTTCAATGAGATCACTTCTCATTCTTCTATACTCTAGGGAATATAGGCCTAGTCTATGCAATCTCTCCTCATAGGACAATGCCCCCATTCCAGGAACCAATCTGGTGAACCTTCGTTGTACTCCCTCTATTGCAGGTATATCCTTCCTTCAGTAAGGAGACCAAAACTGTACACAATACTCCAGGTGTGGTCTCACCGGGGCCCTATATAATTGTAGTAAGATGCCTTTACTCTTATACTCAAATCCTCTTGTAATAAAGGCCAACATACCATTTGCTTTCCTAATTGCTTGCTGTACCTGCATGTTAACTTTCAGTGATTCGTGTACAAGGACACCCAGGTCCCTCTGAACACCAACATTTCCCAATCTCTCACCATTTAAAAAATACTCTACTTTTCTATTTTTCCTACCAAAGTGAATAACTTCACATTTCTCCACATTATATTCCATTTGCCATGTTCTTGCCCACTCACTTAGCCTGTCTATATCCCCTTGAAGCCTCTTTGCACCCTCCTCACAACCTACGTTCCCACCTAGCTTTGTATCATCAGCAAACTTGGATATATTACATTTGTTCCCCTCATCCAAATCATTAATATAGATTGTGAATAGCTGAGGCCCAAGCACTGGTCCTTGTGGTACCCCACTAGTTACAGCCTGCCAACCCAAAAATGAACTGTTTATTCCTACTCTCTGTTTTCTGTCCATTAACCAATCCTCAGTCCATGCTAATATATTATTCCCAATCCCAATCCCAATCCCATGAGCCCTATTTTTGTTTAATAATCTCTTGTGTGGCACCGTATCAAATGCCTTCTGAAAATCCAAATACACCACATCTGCTAGTTACAAACTCAAAAAAACTCTAACACATTCGTCAAACATGATTTCCCTTTCATAAATCCGTGTTGACTCTGCCCAATCCTATAATTATTTTCTAAGTGCCCTGTTACCACATCCTTAATAATAGATTCTAGCATTTTCCCTACTACTGATGTCAGGCTAACTGGTCTGTAGTTCCCCGTTTTCTCTCTCCCTCCTTTCTTAAATAGCAGGGTTACATTTGCTACCTTCCAATCCACGGGAACTGTTCTAGAACCTAGGGAATTTTGGAAAATGACAACCAATGCATCCACTATCTCTAAAGCCACTTCTTTTAAAACCCTAGGATGTAGGCCATCAAGTGTAGGGGATTTATCGGCTTTCAGTCCCATTAATTTCTCCAGTACTATTTTTTTTACTAATACTAATTTCTTTCAGTTCCTTATTCTCGCTAGACCCTTGGTTCTCCATTATTTCCGGAAAGTTTTTTTGCATCTTCTTCCGTGAAGACAGACACAAAGTATTTGTTTAATTTCTCTTCCATTTCCTTATTTCCCATTATAATTTCTCCTGTCTGCGCCTGTAAGGAATCCACGTTTACTTTTGCTGATCTTTTCCTTTTCACATACCTATAGAAGCTTTTACAGTCTGTTTTTATGTCTCTCGCTAGTTTACTCTCATATTCTATTTTCCCTTTCTTTATCAATTTCTTGGTCCTCCTTTGCTGAATTCTAAAAACCTCCCAATCCTCAGGCAACATTATAAGCCTTTTCCTTTGATCTAATACTATCTTTAACTTCTCTTGTTACGGTTGGACCACTTTTCCTGTGGGGTTTTTGTGACTTAAAGTCATACCTTTCAATGTAGTTTCCCAATCTACCTTAGCCAACTTGCCCCTCATACCTACGTATTTGCTTTGTTTAGATTTAAGACCCTAGTTTTGGATTTAACTAAATCACTTTCAAACTCAATATAAAATGCTAGCATATTATGGTCACTCTTCCCTCAAGGCCCCTTTACTACAAGATTATTAATTAATCCTTTCTCATTGCACAATACTAGATCTAAAATAACCTGTTCCCTAGTTGGTTCCTCAACATACTGATCTAGAAAACTATCTTGTATACATTCCATGAATTCGTCCTCCACACTATTACTGCAAATTTGGTTTGCCCAGTCTATATGTAGATTAAAGTCCCCCATGTTTACTGTATTACCCTTGTTATATGCGCCTCTAATTTCCTGATTTATACTCTGCCCTACATTACAACCACTGTCTGGGGACCTATAAACAACTCCCACCAATATTTTCTGCCCTTGCTGTTTCTTAGCTCCACCCAAACTGATTCTACTTCTTGATTTTCGGAGCCAAGATCCTTTCTCTCTACTGTCTTTATCCCATCCTTTATTATCAGGGCTACCCCTCCTCCTTTTCCATTTTGCCTATCTCTTCTAAAAGTTAAGTATCCTGGAATATTTAGTTCCCAACCTTGGCCACTTTGCAACTACGTCTCCATTAAGGCTATTAGATCAAACCTATTAATTTCTATCTGCGCTATTAATTCATCTATTTTGTTGCAAATGCTTCGCGCATTCAGATATAGTGCCTTCAGCTTTGACATTTCTATTTTTCCCTGTTGTCACCTCAGTCACTGATGCCTTATTACCTTTGTTACTTTCTCTGTCCCTTCCTGACCCACTCTGCTTATTTTTACCCAAAACGCTACTCTGCTGTAGAGCCTTGACATTTCTCTTGCTGCTTTTAAATTTACTCTTTCCTGAATCCTTCTACCCCCCACCCCCCTTCATTAGTTTAAAGCCCTCTCTACTGCCCTAGTTATTCGATTTGCCAGGACACTGGTCCCAGCCCGGTTTAAGTGGCGCCCATCCCATCGGAACAGCTCCCTCTTTCCCCAGTACTGGTGCCAGTGCCCCATGAACTGAAACCCTTTCCTCCCATACCACTCTTTGAGCCATGCATTTAAACCGCTAATCTGTTTGTCCCTATGCCAATTTGCACGTGGCTCAGGTAACAATCCAGAGATTATTACCTTTGAGGTTCTGCTTTTTAATTTGGATTCTAGCTCCTCAAACTCCCTCAGCAGAACCTCATTCCTAGTTCTACCTATGCCGTTGGTTCCTACGTGGACCACGAGAACTGGATCCTCCTCCTCCCACTCCAAGTTCTTCTCCAACCACGAGGAGCTATCCTTAACCCTGGCACCAGGCAGGCAACACAGCCTTCGGTACTCCCTGTCATGGCTGCCAAGAACAGTATCTATCCCCCTGACTATACTGTCGCCTACCACTGCCTCATTCCTTTTTACTCCCCCCACTTAAATGGCCTCCTGTACCACGGTGCTGTGGTCAGTTTGCCCATCCTCCCTGCAGTCCTTGTTCTCATTCATACAGACAGCAAGTACCTTGTACCTGTTGGACAAGGTCAAGGGCTGAGGATCCTCCATCACTATATCCTGGGTCTCCATACCGTCCTGACTCGCAGTCACACCCTCCTGTCCCTAACCATTGACTAACTCTAAAGTACTGCTTAACCTAGGGGGTGTGACTGCCTCCTGGAACAAAGTGTCCTGGTAACTCTCCCCTTCTCTGATGCATCACAATGTCTGCAGCTCGGACTCCAGCTGAACAAGTCTGGGCCGAAATTCCTCGAGCTGCAGGCACTTACTGCAGATGTGGTTGCTCGGGATCTCATTGGTCTCCACCAACTCCCACGTGCTGCAGTTACGACCCACTGCCATCTCTATCTAACCTTATTTTATTTATATAATTAGTTACAGTATTTATTCAAATGATTAAAACTAAAAATTAAAAGTAAAAATAATCAGTTAATTTAGTTTAAGTTATTAATTCAATAAAGTTATAGTAGTTAATACTCTCCCAGTTTTGAATTTACCTCACCTGGAGAGCAAAAGAGCTGTAATACTCAGCAACCAATCACCTACCTGTGAGGTCACTCCTTTTTTTTGCTTTTTTCAAAATGCCACCTCCGCTGCCACCGCTTCCTCTCAGGTCCGCGCTGTACAAATTGGATCAGCAGCGATCAGTGCTTTCTAAGAGGCTTGCACTGTAATTGATATGATCAGCTGCTTCATCAGCACTCACCGAGTCAATGCCGTCTTTTCATTTATTGAATAAGTCACACTCATTTTTACAATAATGGCCACTCAGACTAAATAAGCACATAATAATGCAGGAAGAGAGCACTGATACTAACCATTGTTTTTCAAAAAAATACTTTTAATTGAGTTTCTCCTCTCCTCTCCTCTCCTCTCCAGAAGGTATTGACTGATGATGGTGTATGGTTCTACAGCATTGGTTGCACCACTACCTTGTCAAGTGGCTGATGTTCACATGTGAATCTGCACAGTGAATGTCAGCAGACTATATGGGAGGAAGGGAACCACAGCTGAGCTCAGCCCTGCTCTAATCTGATATCCACATGCACGTACTTTTCAGCAGAGATCACTGAAATTGCAACAGTAACAAGAACCATGAAGTGCTGAGGCCATTTGTAATTCAGCATAGACCAGGGATCAAACTGCAGACTTTCTTAGTTTATATGGCTCAATTCCACACTGCGCAGTGAACTTATCAACTGAATTATCAGAGGGGCATTGATACTAATCTAAGTATGCATTTATCAGAAACAGAGTCTGGCCTGGATTTTAGCCTGGAGGCGAGTTCCATGTGGTGTGTGCTGTTGTGAGGTTGGGAAACCCGGAAGAATGGGTTTCCCGAATCTCCTGCAGGGCTCCTTTAAATGTTTTTCTGTCGGGTTCCCCCCTACAGGCAGCCTGATTGACAGGCTGGAGGCCTTTCGGGCAGGAAGCCTGCTTCACAAAGCCGAAGCCTACGAGAGCAGGTATTGGGGGACTGAAAGAGATTTTGCGGGGGGGTGGGGGTCTGGATCGCGAGGTGTGTGTGGGAGGGTCCAGATCGCGGGGTGTGTGGGGGGGGGGGGGCGGATCGCGGGGTGTGGTGGGGGGGGTCTGGATCGCGGTGTGTGGGGGGGGGGATCGCGGGGTGTGTGGGGGGGGGCCGGATCGCGGGGTGTGTGGGGGGGGTCCAGATCGCAAGGTGTGTGGGGGGGTCCAGATCGCGAGGTGTGTGTGGGGTGGCCCAGATCGCGAGGTGTGTGTGGGGGGTCCAGATCACGGGGTGTGTGGAGGGGGCCGGATTGTAGGGTGTGTTGGGGGGGGGTCTGGATCGCTGTGGGGGGGGGTCCGGATCTAAGGGTGTGTGTGGGGGGGGCCGGATCGCAGGGTGTGTGGGGGGGGGGGCTGTATCGCGGGGTGTGTGGGGGGGGGGGGGCTGTATCGCGGGTTGTGTCGGGGGGGGCCGGATCGTGGGGTGTGTGTGGGGGGGTCTGTATCGCGGGGTGTGTGGGGGCGGTATGGATCGCGGGGTGTGTGGGGCAGGGGGTCTGGATCGTGGGGTGTGTGGGGGGGGGGGTCTGGATCGTAGGGTGTGTGGGGTGTGTGGGGCCGGATCGCTGTGTGTGTGGGGGGGGGGTCTGGATCGCAGGGTGTGTTGGGGGGGGTTGTCCGAATCGTGGGGCGGGGGTGGGGCAGGATCGCAAGGGGGGGGGGCAACAGAATCCGATGGTGGTGGGGGACTAGCAGACAGATCGCGGGGGCATTTACTGAGTAGCTTGTTGGGCCTGATGGAAACACTCTTAAAATGAAGGCACGCAGCCTCATTATAATATTTAAATGACCAACCCACCTCATGCAAGTGGATTGGTTGCCCGCCCCTCGTCCCGCTTCCTTTATACCTGGAAATGGGCAGGTTTGAGACACGTTGGGGTCCTGTTTCAGATTTTTTACATTTTACCTCTGACATGACCCCAACCCACCCGTTTTTGGAGCTAAGATTCAGCCAAGAGTGTACAATTTCATACCTCCTTGTAGCAATGACCTTAGCATTGACGCTAATACTGATTCTTAGGAGACGAAATTGGTCTTGAGCACCAATGGAGAAGAAAATCGGGCGGTGTGTAAATTGGGCTAACGATTTGCTATTGTCCGTTCTGTGATACCGCTCAAGACCAATTTCACCCCTAGTGTCATGGATTTTTTATTTTATTCAACGGTGAAACACAATTACCTGCTGTTGGATGATTATTTAAATCCGGCATGCTAACATAGCCTTTGTCAGAGTGGGTCGAACACTGAATAATACCAGTGATTCCTCACAATACGAGTTCCTGATCTTAGCCAAGCCATGAAAAGAGAAGGTAAATAGACATACAAATGCCAAGTAGATTCCCACAGGGACAAACTGAACATCGATCAGTCAAACCAGACTGCATTCTCGCATCTTTTAGCTCCCAGTAACAAAGTAATTTTCACAGCCTGGGACAAATTTCAATCATTCAAATTCCTGTAATCTACACAGCACCTTATATACTTACCCTTCTTATGAATGAGCACCACGAGCTCTTTGAAAGACTTCCAAATTTTCCCTGTCCTTTTCCAATGTGTCCTTGTACATTATAAGGGACTAGATAAGGTTGTTGTTGTTGCCACATGTAGGAACTACCATTTATAATTGGGTTTACCTAAAAACACTGACTGAAAATCGTGCAATAACTCTGGAACTTGTTGTTTCTGTTCAGGCACTAGCTGCTGAGCAAAATCATTTTCTCCAAAGAATTTTCTTTTTCTTTATGTTATCCTCCTCCAGGACAGACACAGCACAAAAGGCCAAAGCAAGGTTTTGATATTGTAACATAGCACGTACGATGCTCGTGCCCCCGAGATGGATCTTGACCATGTAACTCATATTATTTTGTTTGTTCACCAACATGTAAGGAGCATCCAAATGGACCTGCTATCTTTATTGCCCCATTGACAGCAGAACTAGAACTTTCAGGTTTCTTTGGTACTCTTGGCGCTTTTCATTTTGTTCATACTAGAATTTTAGCATCTGTGTGCATGGCCTAGGTATTCAAGTCATTCCTTAACTTAGCATATTTTTCCTCATTAGGGCATTTCTGTGATCAAAGCTATATAAGCAGCACAAATTGTCCACAATGACATCACACGAAAGCAGGTAGGTGATTGGTTGGTGAGTATTACAGCTTTTTTTTTGCTCTCTAAGCTAGGGAAGGGGGTTAAATTAAGAGCGGAGAAACTGTAACTTGCTAGTACTTATTAAATTAATAACTTAAACTAGATAAAATAATCAAACAATAAAACTAAAATGTCAATTGAATAAAAGCTTTAACGAGTTAATTAATAAATAAAATAAGGTTAGAGATGGCAGGGCAGGTGGTGTGTCGTAAGTGCAGCATGTGGGAGCTTGTGAAGAGCATCATGATCCCGAGCAACCACATCTGAGCAAGTGTCTGCAACTCGAGGAACTTCGGCTCAGAATTGTTGAGCTGCAGACATTGCGATGCATCAGGGAGGGGGAGGGTTACCTGGACAGTTTGTTCCAGGAGGCCGTCACACCCTTTAGGTTTAGAGTTCGTCAGTGGTCAGGGACAGGAGGGTGTGACCGCGAGTCAGGAAGGTATGGGGACCCAGGATGTAGTGATGGAGGAGCCTCAGCCCTGGACCTTGTCCAACAGGTATGAGGTACTTGCTATCTGTATGGATGAGGAAAAGGGCTGCAGGGAGGATGGGCAAACTGACCTGGGCACTGTGATACAGGGGGCCATCCAAGTGGGGGGAGAAGGAAGGAATGTGGTAGTAGTAGGGGACAGTATAGTCAGGGGGATAGATACTGTTCTCTGCAGCCGTGAAAGAGAGTCCCGAAGGCTGTGTTGCCTGCCAGGGTTAAGGATATCTCCTCGCGGCTGGAGAAGATCTTGGAGTGGGATGGAGAGGATCCAGTTGTCGTGGTCCATGTAGGAACCAACGACATAGGTAGAACTAAGAATCAGGTTCTGCTGAGGGATTTTGAGGAGCTAGGGTCTAAATTAAGCAGAACCTCAAGGGTAATAATCTCTGGATTACTACCTGAGCCACGTGCAAACTGGCATAGGGTCAAACAGATCAGAGAGCTAACTGCATGGCTCAAAGAGTGATGTGGGAAGAAGGGGTTTCAATTCATGGGGCACTGGCAGCAGTACTGGGGATAAAGGAAGCTGTTCCATTGGGACGGGCTCCACTTAAACCGGGCTGGGACCAGCGTCCTGCCAAATTGAATAACTAGGGCTGTAGATAGGGCTTTAAACTAAAAAAGGGGGGGGGGAGGGAGGGGTCCAGTGAGGGGAAATTTAGAAATCTAAAGAGAAAGGTCAAGGCAATAGAGCAGTGTAGCGATTTGGGTAAAAATAAGCAGAGTGTGACAGGAAGGGACAGAGAGTTCAATGGTAGCAGTGCAGCAGAGAATAAGGTCAAAGCAGGGAATATTGGTAAAAAAATTAAATTAAAGGCTCTTTATCTGAATGCACAAAACATTCGTAATAAGAGAGATGAACTAGTGGCACAAATAGAGATAAATGGGTTTGATATAATAGCCATTACAGTGACGTGTTTGCAAGGTGACCAAGGTTGGGAACTAAATGTTCCAGGGTACTTGACAGTTCGAAAAGACAGGCAGAATGGAAAAGGAGGGGGAGTAGCTTTGATTATCAAGGATGACATAAGGACAGTAGAGAAAAAGGATCTCTGCTCAGAAGATCAGGAATTAGAATCAGTATTGGTGGAGATAAGGAATAACAAGGGGCAGAAAACACTGGTGGGAGTAGTATGTAGGCCCCTTAACAGTAGCTATACCATTGGACAGAATATTAATCAAGAAATAGTAGGAGCTTTTAACAAAGGTAATGCAATTATCATGAGGGACTTTAATCTTCTTATAAACTGGACAAATCAAATTGGCAAAGGTAGTTTAGAGGACGAGTTGATGGAATGCATTCGGGCAGTTTCCTAGAACAATACATCATGGAACTAACTAGGGAACAGGCTAATTTAGATCTTGTATTTTGTAATGAAACAGGGTTGATTAGTAATCTCATAGTAAAAGATCCTCTGGGGAAGAGTGACCATAATATGATAACATTTCACATTGAGTTTGAAAGTGAAATACTACAGTTGGAAACTTAAATAAAGCCAATTACATAGGTATGAGGGGTGAGTTGGCTAAGGTAGATTGGAAAAATAGATTAAAAGGTATGGCGGTAGATAAGCAGCGGCTAGCATTTAAAGAAATATTTAATAATTCACAAAAAATACATTCCATTGAGAAACAAAAACTCCACGGGAAAAGTGATCCAACCGTAGCCAACTAAAGCAGTTAAGGATAGCATTAGATTGAAAGTAGAAACTTATAATGTTGCGAAGAATAATAGTAAGCCTAAGGATTGGAAGAGTTTCAGAAACCAGCAAAGGATGACCAAAAAATTGATAAAAAGGGAAAAAGTAGAATATGAGAGAAAACTAGCAAGAAATATAAAGGCAGAGTTTAAGAGCTTCTATAAGTATGTAAAAAAGGAAGAGAGTAGCAAAAGTAAACATTGGTCCCTTAGAGGCCGAGACAGGAGAAATTATTATGGGGAATAAAGAAATGGCAGAAACGTTAAACAAATATTTTGTATCTGTCTTCACAGTACAAGACACAAAAAGCATACCAAAAATGGTGGGGAACCAAGGGTCTAATGTGGGTGAGGAACTTAATGTAATTAATATAAGTAGAGAAAAAGTACTAGAGAAACTAATGGGACTAAAAGCCGACAAATCCCCTGGACTTGACGGCCTACATCCTAGGGTTCTAAAAGAGGTGGCTGAAGAGATAGTGGATGCATTGGTTTTGATCTTCCAAAATTCCCTAGATTCTAGAATGGTCCCAGCGGATTGGAAGGTCGCAAATGTGACACCACTATTCAAGAAAGGAGGGAGAGAGAAAACAGGGAATTACAGGCCAGTTAGCCTGACATCAGTTGTCGGGAAAATGCTGGAATCCATTGTTAAGGATGTGGTATCAGGGCACTTAGAAAATCATAACATGATTAGGCGGAGTCAACATGGTTTTATGAAAGGGAAATTGTGTTTGACAAACTTAGAGGTTTTTGAGGATGTAACTAGTAGGGTAGATAAAGGGGAACTAGTGGACGTAGTATAGTTGGATTTCCAAAAGGCATTCAATAAGGTGCCACATAAAAGGTTATTATACAAGATCGGGGCTCATGGGGTTGGGGGTAATGGACATGGATAGAGGATTGGTTAACGGACAGAAAACATAGAGTAGGGATAAACGGATCATTTTCAGGTTGGCAGGCTGTAACTAGTGGGGTGCCGCAAGGATCAGTGTTGGGGCCTCAGCTATTTACAATATATATTAATGACCTAGATGAAGGGACCAAGTGTAATGTATCCAAGTTTGCTGATGATACAAAGCTAGGTGGGTCAGTAAGCTGAGAGGAGAACACAAAGAGTCTGCAAAGGGATATAGATAGACTAAATGAGTGGGCAGTAAGGTAGCAGATGGAGTATAATGTGGGGAAATGTGAGGTTATTCACTTTGGTATGAAGAATAGAAAAACAGAATATTTTTTAAATGGTGAGAAACTTTTAAATGTTGGTGTTGAGAGAGATTTGGGTGTCCTCGTGCAAGAAACACAAAGCTAGCATGCAGGTACAGCAAGCAATAAGGAAGGTAAATGGCATGTTGGCCTTTATTACAAGGGGATTGGAGTATAAGAGTAAGGAAGTCTTGCGACAATTTTACTACTTCTTCTTCTTAGGCAGTCCCTCGGAACTGAGGATGACTTGCTTCCACATTAAAAATGAGCTCGCAGGTGGCTGATGAGTCCAATGCGGGACCTACAGTCTCTGTCACAGGTGGGGCAGACGGTGGTTGAAGGGGCGGGTGGGTGGGGTGCTTGGGTTGACGTGCGCTCCTTGCGCTTGGCTTCCGCTTGCTCCCGGCGAAGAGACTCGAGGTGTTCGGCGCCTTCCCGGATGCTTCTCCTCCACTTTGTGCGGTCTTGGGCCAGGGATTCTCAGGTGTCGGTGGGGATGTTACAATTTTTCAAGGAGGCTTTGAGGGTGTCCTTGAAGTGTTTCCTCTGCCCACCTGGGGCTCTCTTGCCGTGCCGGAGCTCCGAGTAGAGCACTTGTTTTGGGAGTCTCGTATCGGGCATGCGGACAATGTGACCCGTACAATTTTACAGGGCTTTGGTGAGACCACACCTGGAGTTCTGTGCACAGTTTTAGTCTCCTTATCTAAGGAAGGATATACTTGCCTTGAAGGCGGTGCAACGAAGGTTCACTAGATTGATTCCTGGGCTGAGAGGGCTGTCCTCCGATGAGAGATTGTGTAGAATGGACCTATACTCCCTGGAGTTTAGAAGAATGAGAGGTGATTTCATTGAAGGGGATTGACAGGGTAGATGTTGAGAGGTTGTTTCCCCTGGCTGGAGAGTCTAGAACTAGGGAGCATGGTCTCAGGATAAGGGGTCGCCCATTTAAGACTGAGATGAGGAATTTCTTCACTCAGAAGGTTGTGAATATTTGGAATTCTCTGCCCCAGAGGGCTGTGCATGCTGAGTCTTTGAGTATATTCAAGGCTGAGATAGATAGATTTTTGGACTCTAGGGGAATCAAGGGATATGGAGATCGGGCAGGAAAGTGGAGTTGAGGTCGATGATCAGCCATGATCTTATTGAATGGCGGAGCAGGCTCGAGGGGCCGTATGGCCTACTCCTGCTCCTATTTCTTATGTTCTTGTGACAAATTGGGACATAAAGTTTACACCTGTCTAGACAGGATTTTCTGGAAACCAAACAAACGAAACATTACAGACAACAACTTCTGCAGTGGCTAACATGAGTGCTTCCATGTCCAAATATCTGGGTGTATAGTCCACCAATGTCAGCGATTTTCAATATTTCCACTGAGGAGGAGTCTGCAATTATTGACACACTCCTGGGATTCCTCTGTAGCTATTCATATTGTCCCAGGCACCCTGTAATACTGATACATTCCCAAAAGTCCCCAGCAAATATTACACACCATGGGACCACCATCAAGTACTGATACTGTCTTTTAACTGTTAGGAAACTAGGGAGTGTATCAGGTACCTAAAGGAGAACAGTGTAATCAAATCAGAAAGCATGTAATAGTATGCAGCAATAGAAATAATGACCTTGTAGTGGTTCGTGTAAATCGCCACTATATAAAAAAGTTTAGCTTCGACGAACTATAAATAAGTTGTTTATTTACCAGAACAGGATAATACAGCAGGTAAGGTAGCAGGTAAGATGGCTGACTGCAAGAGCACCATATTGTAGATCACAGGATAATTACAGCAGGTAAGGTAACAGGTAAGGTGACTGACTGCAGGAACTCCATGTTGTAGGTCTTACGGTAAGTAAGATAGCAGGTAAGATGGCTGACTGCAGGAGCACCATGTTGTAGACCTTGTCCCAGCGGGGACTCCACAAGGACTGCGTTCCCAGTCCCGTGGGGAGCCTCATGACCTCCTCACACTCGGCTCTATATTCCCGACGTCACGTGACCGCGTCATGACGTCAGCACGTTCACGTGCGCTTAGGCGGTCACGTGACCTGCGCCGTTGCATCATACATCTCCCCAGTACGAAAGCTGGCTTTGAGGCCAGGGTTGTAAGGCTGCGGTACTTGCCACGGGAGTGGAGGATCACTTCACTCCCGTCTGCTGGCTGATGCGGCCAAAGTCGCGGTTGCTGGCCGATGCGGCCGAAGTCACGGTAAGCCGGACTATGCCGGCGGCCGTCTTGGAAACCCAAGTCGGGCCGGCAGCCGGCATGCATGCGTCACGTGATGCGTGACGTCAGCGTGTTAGGTCGCCTCTTAAAGGGGCAACAGCCCCAACTGGTAAGTTACATAAATAAATAAGTTTAAGTACATACAGTTAAGTAAGTTATACATACATAAATAAGTTAAAGGGAATTATGTAACTCATTGTAAAGGACAACCGTTAGGACCGCCACTGTAAAGGACAACCGTTGGGACCGCCACAACCTAAAATTTTAATGATGCCGCACCCCTTTTACAGGCGTAAAACAGGTACCAAAGATTTTAGCACCGCCTGCGAAATTCAACTGGTGGTTTGCGGTGGCACTAAACACTACCGCCACGACCTTCTGTGCCTGGAGATCATGATGTCATCCAAGTGCGCCTCGCCTGGAGTGCCCCGGACCGGAAATTGATTCTCGCACCCTGCCTCAGTGCCTGCCGCAAGGAATGACAGGTAGAGAGGGATGGTTTGCAGTCGGCTGAGAGCTGGGGGAGCGCTATTTAAAGGCATGTACTTCCTGTTTTTTCCTGTCGGCAATCAATTCTGCCTATGCAGGTTGAGAGAGGGAGAGAGGTGTTTGGATAGATTTAACGGTGTCCAACTTGAAGGAGTTTTGGTCGTCATCAAGACTTATCAGGTTCCCATTTCTGTAACCTTTAGTACTACCACATTTAGAGGATTTAATGGGGGCTGTACTGGCACGGGGCCTCGCCCTCGCCCTCCAGCATCACCGTCGGAGGCAGCGGAGGCGGAGAGAGTGGAAAACGTGGCCAGAGGGAGGAGGGCCAACAGGGCTCTCCACAGGAGACCTTACCCTCCCAGGGTATTCTGGGAGCAATTCTCATATATCCACCTGTCCGAGGGGCAGTGTTTTAGAAGGATCCACTTCAGCAAGGAGGTGGTCACAGAGCTCTGCCACCTCCTGCAACCATAGCTCCAGCCTCAGCTCAGGACCAGGACGTCTCTGTCGGTGGCAGTGAAGGTGACAGTGGCTCTCAATTTCTATGCCAGCAACTCCTTCCAGGCTTCAACAGGGGATATTGCGAACATCTCCCAGTTCGCTGTACATTGCTGCATCCGGGAGGTCACAAATGCTCTCTACAGAAGGAGAAGGCTAATGTAAAGTGTTACAGTGGAGCCTCCAATCTTCAATGTAATGTCTAGTGGATAATGGAAATTAGCGATGATTTTGTATCAGCGAGCTTGACTGAGAAGGAGTTCGATATATTTCTTAAGGCTAAAGGGATTTGGGGAGAAGGCAGGGACAGGGTACTGAATTTGGATGATCAGCCATGATCTCATTGAATGGCAGAGCGGGCTCGAGGGGCCGAATGGCCTACTCCTGCTCCTATCTTCTATGTTTCTATGTTTACATCTCATTCCCCATGACCATGCATGTGGCTTCGCTGGGATAGCAGGCTTCGCCATGGTTCAGGGCGCCATTGACTGCATGTATGTGGCATTATGGGCACCTCAGCAAAATGCAGAGGTTTTCCACAACCGCAAAGGCTACCACTCTCTGAACGTGCAGTTGGTGTGCGACCACAGACAGTGCATCCTCGCCGTCAATGCCCGCTATCCTGGCAGCAGCCACGATTCATTCATCCTGCGCCAGACTGGTGTCCCAGAACTGTTCCAACCACCGCATCAAGCTCACGGCTGACTCCTCGGGGTCGAGGGTTATCCACTCTGCACCTGGCTAATGACACTGCTCCGTAACCCCAACACTCCTGCTGAGCTCGCCTACAATGAGAGCCATAGCGCCACTAGGAACCTCACTGAACAGACGATTGGCGTGCTGAAGCAACGGTTCCGGTGTCCTGACCACTCTGGAGGAGCCCTGCAGTACTGCCTTTATTAGCATAGAATACAAGAGCAGGGGGTTATGCTTCAATTGTATAAAACACTAGTTAGGCCTCAGCTAGAGTACTGCGTGCAGTTCTGGTCACCACATTACAGGAAAGATGTGATTGCACTAGAGTGGGTACAGAGGAGATTTACAAGGATGTTGCCGGGAGTAGAGAATCTTCGCTATGAGGAAAGACTGGATAGGCTGGGTCTGTTTTCCTTGGAACAGAGGAGGCTGAGGGGAGACCTTATTGAGGTGTATAAAATTATGAGGGGCATAGATAAAGTGGATAGAAAGGACCTATTTCCCTTAGCAGAGGGGTCAAAAACCGGGGGGCACAGATTTAGAGTAATTGGTGGAAGGTTTAGAGGGGATTTGAGGGGAAATTTCATCACCCAGAGGGTTGTGGGGGTCTGGAACTCACTGCCTGAAAGGGTGGTAGAGGCAGGAACCCTAACCACATTTAAAAAGTACCTGGATGTGCACTTGGGATGCTGTAACCTGCAGGGCTACGGACCAAGAGCTGAGAAGTGGCATTAGGTTGGATAGCTCTTTGTTGGCCGTCACGGACACGATGGGCCGAAATGGCCTCCTTCCGTGCTGTAACTTTCTATGATTCTATTCTATGGTTCTTAGCACATCCAAATAATTCTTAACAAAGTGAACAATATATTTACAAACACATCCAACTTTGGTACAAACACATCCAACTTTGGTACAAACACTCCCCCAATTTGGTGTAAAAATTTTAGTTAGTGGGCCTTCTTCAGTGATCTCCCTCCCATTCGCACTCCCCTCCACCCCCCCCCCCCCCCAACCCTGCTGCTCCTCCTTAATGTGGCCCCAGTAGCTGCAGCAAGGCTGGCGGAAGGCTGCTGAATCTCAGAGCCAGAGATTGCAGATGGCCTTGCAGGACACCCTCAACCAGCTCTGGGCCTGGAAGGCCCGGCTGCAGACTGCACCAACTCTGCATGGGTGGCAGCAGTCTGGGCTGGCTGAGTTACAGGCTGTGGCAAGTGCAATGGTGAAGTTGCAGTGGTGGGAGCCGAAATGTTGTCATTCTGAGAGAGGACAGCATCTTCCTGCTTGACCGACACACTGCCACTTCTCCAGGGCAGAACCACAGCATCCGGAGCAATCTGTTTGAGCACAGATCGCTGGCCTGCTGCAGCACCATGAGATCCCCGGTGGACAGTGGTCGACCCAGCTATGATGGCAGCAGCCAGCGCTTGTGTGGCATCAATCTGAGACTGCATAAGAGTAGTCTGACATTGGATAGCACCAACCAATGACTCGATTCCAGCACTAAGCCATTGCATTGCCTCGGCATGTGCTGCAATAGATGCTGCCACCTCACCCATTACACGCGGCATGTGCTGCAATAGATGCTGCCACCTCACCCATTACACGCGGCATGGGGTCTGGTCCCCATGCTCTCCCTGCAAGTCAACCATCCTCTGCAAAAAGGCAAGGATGGGTTCGAGGGTTTGCGCACAGATGACAGCTGTGCTGGTAGCAGACTCCTCCATGCTCTTAGCCAGTGCATCCATGCTCTCGGGCACCCTTGCTATTGCACCCATGAGCTCATTGTCTGTGTGTTCATCGCCGCAATATCGAGGTTGTCATCCAAGTCCTGTGCAACAGAACTCGTGTGCGCACTCACCCTCCAGGGCGATGGCCCCTGAGCTTCCCTTTCCCCATGGCGTTGCTGCAGCCTGCTGGGTCCCAGAGCTTCACCCACATCAGAGCCAAACCCTCTGCTCCCCTCTAGTGATTGAGTGGCCCCAATATCCGATGTGTCACCCTCGGGAGTCGCAGGCAGTGAGGTTCCGGCTTGGTGTTCCTGATCCTCTCCCGTGTCGCTGCCACTGGGAGGCTGAGGGACAGGTTGGTCAGATGGTTGCTCACTATCTGAAAGCAGGAAGGCACAAGAGTGGATTTAACATGAGGTGGGGGTCAGGAAGGGAGCAAGGAATGGAGACAGTACAATTAGATGGAAAGTGGGAAGGTCTCGTGTCGTGAGGGGGAAGTGGTATGAGAGAGGAGAGAGAGATGATGAACATACCGTTGCTGTCCCCAAGGGGTTCGACCTCTCTGACTGCCACAGTGTCCACAACATGGCTCGCGATTATTCTGTGCACTCGCTCCTCCAGCTGTGCGAGGGGGTGCAGCTCCGCCTGACCTCCTCCCATGCGTTGTTGCTCCTTCCTGTTATGAGCAAGCTTGACCTGCAAGAAAAAGGACAGCATGTGAGTGAGTGTGCAGCTATGTGTTTGGCAGATGTGCCTAGCATAATAGAATAGCCATTAATGTCAGCAAAGTGTGAGATGTGGATGTGGATGTGGCTGAGTGTTGGGGATTTGGTACTTTATAGCATCTGTGCACAGAGTGAGGTTGAGATGGTGGGACATAGAGGTATTTCATGCATCCACTCACCCTGACCACCCAAGTGAGGTCGTTGAACTTCTTGTGGCACTGGGTGGGAGTCCTTTGGACCAGGCTTCTGGACGAGACGTAATGGGCCACCTTCCTCCACATTCTTGTGAACTCCCGGGGCAATGGCCTCCTGCCAGTGTCTGGGAACAGCACTGCCCGTTGACTGAGTACTAAGTAATTGACATCGCATGAGCTTGAGTAGCGCTCTGAGGTAGCGCCCCATTCCCCGATGTTAGCACCCTAAGAGAAGTGTGTAGCGCTTGATTTAGCGCTCCAATCACTTCCAGGGGCGCTGGACACGAATTTCGCGGTCGCCGGCGCTAATTAGCACCGGGCGCTAAAGTTTGCGGCCGGCCGATGTTAGCGCCCCAAAATGGTCGATACCGAATTTTTCCTCCTTAAAGTCTGCAAAGTACCACTCTTGGTAATCTTGCACCATCAACATACATATGGTCCTATGCTTAAAAGAAAAAAACAGAAAATCCACTGTGGCTCCTGACAGCCCAATGGGTTAATTTGCCATTTGCCAATTCTTGATTCCCTTCTTTCACTATAAGGTAACATCCACTCAAATTAAAAAACTTAAAATTACAAATGCCCAAAATGTTTACATTCAGCAACGCAAAAGTTGTTGATTAGTGAATTAAAACAGAGTTATTCTGATACCAGAAAGTAACAAAAAAACACACAGCTGCTGGTGGAGTTAACTTCTTTTTCAAAAGAAGACAAATCCAGACAACAATTAACGTCAGCTTGCGTCACACAACCTCTCACAGCTTTCAAGTACATTTAAAAACTTTTGCCAAATAAAAAAACTGTTACTTTTGCGGAGTCTTTGTGCCTTTAAAACTTGTAAAGATCCTGATCAATTCAATTCAGCAGGTAAAAATATCAGACTTCATTGTCAACACCACGATAAACATTCTGTGAACAATGCTGTAGTACAATCCAACTAGAGGATGTCCTCAGATCGTTATCATACACACAGCAATAGCAGTTTCCCTTTTTTCCCTGGTCACACGTTGTACAGGTAGTACCATAAAGATGGATAAACACTCACCTCAAAGCAGTGAGTACTTGAAATTGGTCAGAAATTCAAAAATGCCAATTATTGATGTGATTGCCTCATGTCCAGAACTAGAGACTTTCACACATTTTACAACAACCAGAATTTCTCCATGGTCATAAAAGTCTGGTTTTCACAATAGTAGATAAGTTAACCTCAATAACTTAAATTTACTTCAGGCCAACATCTTAAACTAACCAATACCACTTGAAAAAGAGGGAGGAGCCACAGCTACAGTAACATTTACACTTGCTTTGCAAAAAGACATTAACATTCACACTGAAAACATAAAAACTTCTGGAGAACAGCAGAAAAGAGGCATCCTGTATTCCATCATAAACTATGTATCCTTTTCCCTTTAAACCAATTTTTAATTTCAGATGTTTCCTATTGAATCTCATTCTGTACTGATTCAAAATCTTAAACTCACAGTCCGTGTCCTCAACCAAGCCTGTTACTTCCTGTACAATTCTTAACACTTTTCTCTGGTATACGGGTGCGATGTAATGACATAGAGTAAAGGGTGATGGGGACACGAAAGATTCAGCCGAGAGTCCCAGTCCTTTTCTCAGTTCATCCTTCAGAATTTTTATAACTGCCCCTCTCAACGTTTTCAACATTCCAAGTCCCATTCCACATCCCTTTAGACCATGCTGTGATGAAATATTCATCATCATCACTGCCTGTGACTGAGATCGGTTTCAGTGCCATTTCCCTTCCCCCAGACCTCATTGTATTGTGTACTGGAATGTGCTGTATTGTATACTGGAATGTGCTGTGTGTAGGGCTCTGCCCATACCTGGCCCCGTTTGTAGGCTGGCTCAGTCTGGCCTCAGTCCCCAGAAGGAAGACATCTCTCTCGCTTACGTGTTGCGTTCTAAGTTAATAAAAGCCTTGTTTTGTTCTGCTAACTTCGAGTCTTGGAATTATTGAGGCACATCAATTTTATTAACTTATTTTTCAACACTATGGATCAACTCCTGAAACCCGAACGTTTGGATTTGGATCAACATGCTCCGGACGCATCAGCACGCTTCGGACACTGGTTTGAGTGTATGGAATTCTTCCTGGACAATTCCGCAGCCGTCAAAGACGCTACGGACGCTGCGAGGATGAGACTCGGAATTCTGTGGAATTGGGTAAGCCACCGGGTTTATCCCCTCATCCAAGACGCCGAGACGTACCTGGCCGCCTGCGACATCTTAAAGGCGCATTACCAGCAGCCTACGAATGAGGTGTATGCTAGGCACCTGCTCGCTACCCGCGCACAGCGACCTGGGGAATCGGTGGAGGAGTTCCTAAGCACCCTGAAAATGCTTGGCAAAGACTGCAAGTGCCGAGATGTAAAAGCCGCAGTGTACACTGACGAGCTTGTTCACGATGCCTTCATCACAGGCCTCAGCTCCACTTACATCCGGCAAAGACTGCTGGAAAAAACGGGGTTGGACCTGAAACAGGCTGCGGACACCGCGCGATCCCTGGATGTGGCCCAGAGAAACTCGGACGCCTACTCTTCAGCCCGCGCCGTCCACGCCGCCACGTGTGCACCGAGGGCGCCGCCATCTTGGAAGGCATCTTCCCCGCCCGACAGCCCGACACCGGCTGGGCCCCGCTCTCCCCCCAGAAGCCCTACGACAGCCGCGACGCGTCAGGGACCCAACTGCTACTTCTGCGGGCAGCCAAAGCACACCAGAAACCTGTGCCCGGCGAAAGGCACCACCTGCTTTAAGTGCGGTAAGAAGGGGCACTTCGGGAAGGTGTGCAGAGGGAACCCCGCCGGAAAACCAACCGCCGGAAAACCCGCCACCGCCGCGTGTGCGCCGTGGGAGCGGCCATCTTGGACGCCATCTTGCCCGACCTCGTGGGGTCCGCCATCTTATGAACAGACAGCGTGGACGCCATCTTGTATCGATCAGGGCCCTACAGTGGCATCGGTCACAGTGGATCAGACCAGGCCGCACCCGCTATCCAGATCAATGGTGGACATCGAGGTAAACGGGTGCCGGGTTAAATGCTTAATTGACAGTGGAAGCATGGAGAGCTTTATCCACCCAGAACTGGCACAACAACTCTCCCTAAAGGTGGTCCCTACTCAGGGTACCATCTCTATGGCTGATAAAACCCAGACATCGACCATTCTGGGTTACTGCACGGTACAATTGTGCGTTAACGGAACTGTATATGATAATTTTAAAGTATTAATCATGAAGAACCTATGTGCAAGCGTGATCTTGGGCCTGGATTTCCAGTGCAACCACCAAAGCATCACGCTCAAGTACGGTGGGTCCCAGCCGCCCCTCACAGTGTGCGGTCTGGCTACCCTGAAGGTAAAGCCGCCTTCGCTATTCGCGAACCTTACCCCTAACTGCCAGCCAATAGCGACCAAAAGCAGGAGGTACAGCTGGGAGGACAGGCGGTTTATCGCGACCGAGGTAGACAGGCTCCTGAAAGAGCGCATTATTGAGCGCAGCAACAGCCCGTGGCGCGCCCAAGTGGTAGTGGTAAGGGGTAGCGAGAAGAAACGGATGGTGATCGACTATAGTCAAACGATCAACAGGTACACCCTACTAGACGCCTACCCGCTACCCCGCATATCAGAAATGGTGAACCAAATCGCCCAATACCGGGTGTTCTCCACCATCGACCTCAAGTCAGCGTACCACCAGTTCCCTATCAGACCAGAGGACCGCCCGTACGCCGCCTTCGAGGCGAACGGACGCCTCTACCAATTCCTCAGAGTCCCCTTTGGGGTGACGAATGGGGTCTCGGTCTTCCAGAGGGAGATGGACCGCATGGTCGATGACCACCACTTGCAGGCAACCTTCCCCTACCTCGACAACGTCACCATCTGCGGTCACAACCAGCAGGATCACGACTCGAACCTCGAGAGGTTCCTGAAAACCGCACAAAAACTCAACCTCACCTACAACGAGGACAAGTGCGTTTACAACACCACGCGCCTCTGCATACTAGGCAGCGTGGTGGAGAATGGGGAAATCGGGCCAGACCCTGACCGATTGCGCCCCCTACGGGAGCTGCCCCTGCCCAACACTCCCAAAGCCCTGAAAAGGTGCCTGGGGTTATTTTCTTATTATTCCCAATGGGTCCCCAACTACTCCGACAAAGCCCGCCCCCTCTTGAAAGCATCCTCTTTCCCGCTCTCTGCTGAGGCCCACGCCGCCTTCAAAAGCATTAAGCAGGATATTGAGCGGGCCACGCTACAGGCAGTGGACGAGAACACTCCATTTCAAGTGGAAAGTGATGCGTCTGACTTTGCCTTGGCGGCCACCCTCAACCAGGCGGGGCGGCCCGTAGCTTTCTTCTCGAGGACCCTCCAAGGGCCCGAGATCAGACACTCCTCTGTGGAAAAGGAGGCCCAAGCCATCGTGGAGGCAGTGCGCCACTGGCGCCACTACCTAGCCGGCAAACGCTTCACCCTACTTACCGACCAGCGGTCGGTAGCGTTTATGTTCAATAATAAACAGAGGGGGAAGATTAAAAATGATAAGATTCTTAGGTGGCGGATCGAGCTCTCCACCTTCGAGTACGACATCATTTACCGGCCAGGGGCCCTTAACGAATCCCCTGACACCCTCTCACGAGGGATGTGTGCCAGCGCCACCGGGGATCGGCTACAGACCCTCCACAACGACCTCTGCCACCCAGGGGTCACGTGGCTGTTCCACTTCATAAAGTCCCGTAACTTACCCTACTCGATTGAGGAAGTTCGGTCCCTGACCAGGAACTGCCGCACTTGCGCTGAGTGCAAGCCTCGATTCTACCGCCCAGATAGAGCCCACTTAATCAAAGCTACACGGCCCTTTGAGCGGCTCAGCTTAGATTTCAAGGGCCCCCTCCTGTCCGTCGACCGCAATGTTTACTTCCTGAACATTGTGGACGAATACTCCCGGTTCCCATTCGCCTTCCCCTGCCCAGCGCCACGGTCATTAAATGCCTCAACAGCCTGTTCTGCCTGTTCGGTATGCCGAGCTACATCCATACGGATAGGGGGGCGTCCTTCATGAGTGAAGAGCTACGTCAGTACATGCTGTCCAAGGGGATCGCCACGAGCCGTACCACCAGCTACAACCCCCGGGGTAACGGCCAAGTGGAGCGAGAGAACGGGACAGTATGGAAAGCAGTCACTCTAGCTCTAAGGACCAAGGGCCTCCCTATCTCCCGCTGGCAGGAAGTCCTCTCGGATGTGCTCCATTCGATACGGTCGCTATTGTGTACGGCCACTAATACCACGCCTCATGAACGAATGTTTGTCTTTCCCCGGAAATCCACCTCAGGCGTATCCATGCCGTCATGGCTCTCCACCCCAGGTCCGGTACTCGTGCGAAGGCATGTGAGGGGCCACAAGACGGACCCTCTCGTGGAGCCAGTACACCTACTCCATGCCAACCCCCAATACGCATATGTCCGGCACGCCGACGGAAGGGAGGACACCGTGTCCATAAAAGACGTCGCCCCAGCCGGCATCGACAACAACCACGGCAATAGCGGCAACGACGATCACAGCAACTCTTACCCACCCACTACTCTTTCATCACCCCCGGAAGAACACCGACCAACGGCACCCCCACCAACTACCCCTTCAACAACCCTGGCGGCACCCCCGGCAGAGACCCAGGAGGCTACCGGGGACACCCAGCCGACACCCGCGGCACCGCAACAGCCACATCGGTCGCAGAGGACTATCAAACCCCCGAACAGACTAAATCTATAGAAGGGGTGAATGTGATGAAATATTGATCATCATCACTGCCTGTGACCGAGATTGGTTTCAGTGCCATTTCCCTTCCCCCAGACCTCATTGTATTGTATACTGGAATGTGCTGTGTGTAGGGCTCCGCCCATACCTGGCCCCGTTTGTAGGCTGGCTCAGTCTGGCCTCAGTCCCCAGAAGGAAGACATCTCTCTCGCTTACGTGTTGCGTTCTAAGTTAATAAAAGCCTTGTTTTGTTCTGCTAACTTCGAGTCTCGGAATTATTGAGGCACATCACATGCTTACAACTCCCACATTTTAACTTTTCACTGAACATCTCATCAGTTCTGAGACAGCCCATTCCTACAGAAATGTTGGCCTGGATTTTCATGAGGAAGGCAGGTTGGGTGCGGTGGGGGAACTCCGATGCGGGCAGGAAACGCGGAAGAATGGGTTTCCCGCAGGCCCGGCCAGCTTTAACGGCAGGGCCTGATTTGCATCTGAAGTCACTGTTTCCCACCCGCAGCCAGCCAGATGGAGAGGCTGGCTGGCTGCAGGCGGGTAGGCCTGTGGCACTAGGCCGCACAGAGGAGGGAGGGAGGGATCGGGTGGGGGCTGGTGCCAGCCTCCAGAGGATGGTGGGGGGGAGAAGAGAAGATTGGGGACGTCATGGGACCGGGGGTGTGGAGGGAGAAGAAAGGTTTGGCGGGGGCAAAAAGAAAAGTTCAGGGACGGTGGGGGAAGGGAGGTGGAGGTAAGAACACATCGGGGCCGGCCTCAGGGTGATCGTGGTGGAGGGTGGGTGGTCCTTGAAGGCGATTGGAGGCCTCGTGGGGGTCTCCGATCGCGGGGGGGGGGGGTGGGCTCGGCAGGGACGCTGGATCTAGGAGGTAGCTATAAATACACTTACCTCCTGGATGCAGCCATCCTCGCCTTGCTGTAACTGCCAGGTTTTATGAAGTGTGTAAAACCTGTCCAGCTGCAATTAAAAACAAAATGGAGGTTAAAAAAGAGGCTCCCAGCCTCATTGTAATATTTAAATTGACGTCCGGCCTGCTGGCAGCGGGTTGGCTGCCCACCCCTGTCCCATCTCCGTTAAAACTGGAAGTGGGTGGGGGTTGGAGGTGGGTTCAGTTCGGGAATCCAATTTTTAACAATTTAACTACCCCCACGCTCCAAACCCACCTTTTTAGGTTCAAATTTCCCCCTTCTGAGCAAGCTTCTCTAACTGTTTTTGCATCAATTACTCAGTAATTGCTCCTCGCACATCTGGGCTGATGGGGTACTGTCTCTGGGGAGAGGGGTCCCCTTTCTCCAGGACCACCTCAACCTTCATTTGTCCGGCAGACTCTGTATCAATTTAAGATATTTCCCACTGCCCTTCCACACATGGCTTGATAAGGGGACGACCACCCCTATCCTGAAGTAAGGGTCCTAAGAAAGCAACGTGTGTGGTTAAGGTACGGCTTCCCTGTTGCGATTCTGCCTCACCTGCGGAATCTCCCCCCGACCTCACCAACTGGATCAAGGTCTCATTCCTGTCTGTGACTCTTGCTTCCTTTTCCTGATTCTTCAACTTTTCTTTTAACTTCTCTACTTCTTTAGCCAATTTATCCCTGTCCTCTATCAACTGCGGTTCAGGATCCAGGTTCCGCTGGGTCCCGCTCCCTTCATGCGACCCCTCCTGGGATTTATCCACTCAGGCCTTCTGCCTTCCATCGCTGTAACCCCTGCCTCCCTTCCATGACTGACATACCTGCTGCTCTCTAATACAGTCTTTCCGCCCTCAAAACTCTCGTCCCCACCCTAGGCATCTACTTCCAGCACTACCGAGGGGAGCAGAAGAGTCAAAATGATTTCTCTCTGAGTATCATCCCCATAGTAACTGATATCAATCCAAATTGTTCCCAAGAATTTACACAACTGGAATATACATTCCCCCGCTTCCCTGGGTCCTTCCCCTGGTATTAATGCAAGACGCTTTGTCCCTGAGTAAGTCTGTGGGTTGTATAGCGAAGTAATACACAGACTACAAGAGTAACTTAAACAGGACTTTACTATTCGAAGGTCAGAGCGAATCTGCCCAATAAATTCTGCCACAGCACTTATATACCGGTGTGGTCACCGTCGGTATTACAGTATACAGCAGCCAGGATAAAGTAGTGCCACACCTAAAATAGTTCTCTTAAAGGTGGACGGTTACATACAATAGTTCTCTTAAAGGTAGAACAGTTACATACACTACAATCCTCCCTTTTTAGCTTACAACATACTTATTCCCCATTAACATAACATCATAACATATCCAACTTCATGTTACAACAGTTCACAGAGGCAGTCTCTGCGGAAACAGTTCACAGATTCAGTCTCTGCGGTAAACAGTTCACAGATTCAGTCTCTGATCTTCTTGACTCGGTCTGGACCACGCCTCCGTGGTGTAGTCGGGTCACCTTGCTAGAGGGACTCCTCCCATAGTCCTTCCCTAGACTTAACAGCTTTACTTCCATCACTTCTGAACCAGCATTGCTGACTTTTTTAAAACAAACAAAAAACAGTTGGATTGCCTTGGGAAATTTTCCTACTTTCCAACTGATTTGGCTCCGTTCGGGGGACCACGTGTGTGATCGGGTAGAGGTAATAATGGTTCAGATGGTTATCATCTTCTGCTTCGTCTTTTCCTTTTTTGCTTCTTGGAGACTCTCGGGGCTCCATTGTCAGCTGCCAGCTGTAACGCCACCATCTCCCTATGTTCCTTTGACTTTAAGTGATTCATCCTGATTTCGGCACTTTGGGAGTTCTCGGCACAAGCTGGGCAGACCAGGTCCTCGTAATATTCAGTGTCACTCAACAGATCATGGTAATATTCGGTGTCGTCCTGAGCTAGGCCAGCGAGAGGGTCTTCTATTTCCTCCTTACCCAGCTGGACGTTAGCCAGCTTTTGTTCCAAATCCAGACATCTTTCCTGAAGAGACTTCATGTGTTCCGCTTCATCCAGCTTTTTCTGGGCTTTCAGCAAGTCTTTTACTAATGACCTCATTTGTGATTTCAATACTTCAACTTCCTTCGGAGATTGATTGATCGGACTATTCAATCCCCCTACTGAAGTAGCTGTTTCAGCATTCTGTTGTTCTACATTGACGTGAGTCAGCGTACTTTTGGCATCCAAGGGCTGCTCTGCTGCCGTCTTCTCCGTCTGTGTTGCCACTTCAGCTATTTCAATAACTTTTGAGAGCTCCGAACCCCTTTTCTTTGAAGATTGAGGCTCGTGTTCAAGTTTTTCCCATTTCAGAGTCTTGTCCCTCAGCATATGAAGGAGTTGGCTGACTGTTAACTCTTCTGCCATCATCCATTTCCCATTAGCTGCAGGGCTGTTTAGAACCTTGCCCTGGGGCTCCTTTGCTGTTTCTACTTCGCCATCATCCGCAGCCCCCACCATTCGAATTTCCACAATTGAATCGTCCGGTGATGCTGCACCCGGCTTCAGTAGGAGCTCGGAATTCATGGCGACCAAATCAGCCTTTTCTGCCTGCAACCTGCTAACAAGCGCCTTCAGTTGCTGAACATCTTGCTCCGCCAGATTAGAGCACGCACCTTCAGAGACCGAATCAGCTTTGATTCGTTTGGCCTCCTCGCGCAGACGGTTTGTGTGCTCCTGCTCCATTTTCTCCCTCAGCTGCTTCTGTTGTCTTTCCAGATTCTCCCACTCTGTGTCCAAGAACTTTTTCATTGCTGTTGTCTCTTGCTCAAGACGGCGACTCAATTGTTCTAATTGCTGTTGTAATTTGAAATAAAGTTGAGTTCGAGCCCGGTGTTCCTCAGTAATGTATATGTCTGTAAACTGGACAGACTCAGAATTCTCTGTCAAACTATGTTGTTGTTGTTGTTCAGTGGAATTCTGTTCTGAAACTTTGTTCTCCTCTGGCGCATAAGCCTTTATGCACGCCTTCGTTTTTCCAACCTCAGTCAGCAAGTCCATTTTAGCCTTGTCTTTCATACTTGGGCTGGTCTTATCGTCATCCGTTTCAGAGTCTGAGCTGATTGTCTGCACCGAGTCCTCACTCGTTATTGCTTTTAGGTAGTGCCATTCCATGTCTATTTTCTTGATCCACTCCCGTCCTAGAAGTGGTGGTCCTCCCTCAGGTAGTACATATAAGTCCATTCCTGGGTGTTCTTTGCCCCTGTCTCTCACCTTGACTCTTATCTTCCCCATGGGGTATACTTTATGCCCCATGTATGTCTGCAATACGAACTTGGTATCTCTCAAGGGTATATGTGAGAATAGCCGGTTGTAATCCCTTCGATTTATGACTGATAGGGCTGATCCAGTGTCCAACTCCATTTTCACTTGGACTCCGGCTATTTTTAGCATGACCCAGATAGTTTGTAGGTCAGCTTTCTTACTCACATTGTGAATTCTCAGACTACCCAGTTCCTGGCCGTTTGGGTCTGAATCCGAATTCTGTTCGTCTGAACTCTTCTCAGCCACCTTGTGTACTTTGTTGTACTTTCCCTGTGATGGCTTTTTTTGGTTGTTGGTCTTCTTTCCTGACCGGCATACTTTAGCTATGTGACCCAGTTTGCCACATTTTCTACATTCCTGGTTTTTAAACCAGCATTGGTTCTGGTCGTGTGTTGTCTTCCCACAACGATAACATTTCGTTGTACCCGAAGTAATTTGATCCACACTGAGTACCGCTGCCTTTAGCTGCATTTCCGCAGTTCCTTTCGCTGCGGCTTCGTGCGATGCTGCAATAAGGACAGCCCTCTCAAGTGTAAGGTCGTTCTCTTCGAGTAGTCGCTTTTGCGTTCCTTCCTTCGACAACCCGCACACGAACTTGTCTCGCAATGCCTCTGTCAGATTTCCTCCAAACTGGCAGTATTTCGCTAGTCTACGCAGTTCGACCAAGTATTCCGCGTTGCTTTCCTCTTTCCGTTGCGTTCTCGCATAAAATTTGAATCGTTCCACCAACATCAGCAGTGTGGGGTTCAAGTGATCCTTCAGAACAGCAATAATATTATCGAAAGTCTGATCTGCCGGTTTAGCTGGTGATAGAAGATGCTTCAATAACTCGTATGTCTTCGCGCCCATCAAGTTTAGCAAGGTTATAGCTTTATCATCATCTTCTATTTTATTGGCCTCACAATATATCTCGATACGTTCTACGTACGTGGCCCAATCTTCCACCTCGGCATCGAAGTTGTTGATGTTACCATGCTTAGGCATCTTCACTATCTCTCACTATCTTTCTGCGAAACAACAGGATTTCTCTTTAACTTTTTCTTTTCCAAAAATGGCGGTTTCCCGCGCTTGTCTTCTTCCCCGCCTACTGGCAAAATGGCGGTTTCCCGCGCTTGTCTTCTTCCCCCCTGCTGGCAAAATGGCGGTTTCCCGCTCCTGACTTCTTCCTCTGGTGGGAGGGGTAAGCTTTGCCCTCGGGCGACGACCGCTGGTTTACGGGGTTTGTAGCCTGTGCGCCAGCTTCAGTTTATTCTGAAGCGCGCGCTAGAAAAGCCGATCGCGTTCCTTGTTCCCCCCCCCCCTTCTTCTTTTCGGCAGGGGCAACTGGCGCTGGGGACAACCAGTTGGCGTCGGACAGATCCAGCTCCTGGTCCTTCACGGCAGCTGCTGCAAGCCGCTGGCTGGAACCTCGCTCGGTCTCTCTCTCGGGCTCTGTCTCTCCCGCTCGCTCGCTCTCGGGCTCTGTCTCTCCCGCTCGCGCGGCTCTCCCTCAGCGGCTTTAAACGCCTCTCCCAGACCTCCCGCAGTCCGGTCCTTTCCTCCCCGGCTGCGGCTGATTCTTCGCGGGTTATTTAGTTATTTATTTATTTATTGCCTCCGCGCCTTATGATCCCGGTCGCAGCGCCTCGCGGCCTCGGTAGGTGCCCAGCCCTTTTCGCTCCAATCGCGCCTCCCAGCCCTCTCGCAGTCCGGTGCTTTCCTCCCCGGCTGCGGCTGAGTTCTCCGTGGCTTATTTATTTTTATATCTTCCCGCGCCTTACGATCCCGGTCGCAGCGCCTCGTGGTCGCGGTAGTTGTCCGGCCTTTTTCGCTGTCGCGGTCTAGTCGTCTCACGACGCTCCCCAGCCCACTTGTACCGCGGCTTCTGCTCCACGCTGCCCCAGTCTCAGCGCCTCTGGGCCCGACTTCTGTCCGGCTCCTTTCCCCCTCGACCGTGGTCGAGTGCACCGCCCTTATCCTCCGTTTATTTGTTTCTATTTTCCCTTTACTCACAGTCACCGTGGCCGACTTGCTTCTCGTGTTGATCGGCTCACTCACCACCGTGGCAGAAGGGACAATCCGTGCCTGTTGCTGATGGAAGACTTCGTGTTTGAATCTTCCTCCTTTCTTGGTCTGCAGACTCGAGTTTTCTCTCAGCAAAACGACGAGGGCGGGTGCCTCTTTTCGACGCTCGTTTACTTCTTCAGAAGTATTGTTGCCGCAGGGTAAGATCGAACTCATCGCCACTGTAAAGTCTGTGGGTTGTATAGCGAAGTAATACACAGACTACAAGAGTAACTTAAACAGGACTTTACTATTCGAAGGTCAGGGCGAATCTGCCCAATAAATTCTGCTACAGCACTTATATACCGGTGTGGTCACCGTCGGTATTACAGTATACAGCAGCCAGGATAAAGTAGTGCCACACCTAAAATAGTTCTCTTAAAGGTGGACGGTTACATACACTACAGAAGATCGCGACTATTATTCTATCGAGCAGCAACCTGGGGTTTGTTTCAAAACTTACCACCTTTCCCAGGTGGTTCCCTAAAGCTTGGAGAATCATATGCACGCTCGGTTTCTCAAATATGTCCCCCGACTGCCACCATCCCAGAATATTACACCACCATTGGGAAAACATTAAGATCCTGAAGCGGCACAGGTCCCACTTCACCAAGGATAGCTCTCATTTCTTATAACTTTACCCCTCCTCGCTCATACCAGGAATCCCCCAAACCACTAACCCTTTGCGTTCCCTTCACGACCTCCATAGGGAGCGGAAGATTCATGCTTATGCTCTCGCCTTGTCCGCCCGAATGTGCTCCCCCAACTCTCCGCACTACCGGAAGGTCGGGAGTAATGTTGCAGGGTGACAAGCATCTGAGGAGCCGACTAGACATCTAACTGCTCCTCCTCCATACCTAACGTCATCACTCGAACTGTGCGGGTTCGGGCTCTGAAGCCGGAGAAAGCAAACGGGGTGTGGAAGTGAATGGTGGCTATGCTCCCTGTCCCTTAATCTCCTTTACAACTCTTGGACTGGGGAATCCTCTGAACACCACTAGGCTTCATCAATTTCTGTCTCTGCTGGGCAAGCCAATACCGCCACCTGCTGCCCTCCCATTCCGTTCACAGGACGCGGGGTGGTCGCGGCCCCATCTAACAATTATGCCCGCCCGGGTCTCTGCCAACTTTGTATGCTGCAGCTTAGAATTCCTCTCTTTAGTTCTTGTTTCCTGTTCTGTTCGTCCGCAAGATGCTGAACATAGTACATCAAAGATACATACAAATGACAACAGAATAACAACATAAACCCAACAAACATGTAATTGAACTGTTCTAATTATTTTATTGCCGTAATAAACTTTTCCCATTCCCCTAAACACAAGTGACCAAGCTGCCATATTCCAGACCATTACAGGTATGGCTGAATGACTCTTAGACATTCTACTATTTCACTTTCCTGTGAAGATATCCTTGCTTTTAGGCCTGTTTACACAACTTACAACACATGCTCAGCAGAAAGCTGTTTTAACACATCGAGTGCTGGTCTCAGACAACCCAGAAAGAATAGCAAACTGTTACCAGCCACTGCTCCTCCCCCCTCACCACCAATTACTTTCCCCTCCTCTCGATCGCTGCATCCCTCCCAATCACTTCCCCATTTTCCAAAGACCTACCTGAGAGTCGTTGTTGACAACGCAGTGGCCTGAAAATAAAATCCTCTTCGCTGGCGAGCTGCCTGAAGATGCTCAACCAGCATCTGCAGCTCGCCAGTTTGATATAAATAAGCTCCGAGGCCCAAAAGTGCTGTCCCAACGCAGGGATCAAACCCTACGTCCAGTTCGCGCTGGCAGGCTGGCCCAAACCAATTTCTAGCCAAATGTGTAGTAAGTCAACAAATATAGAAATATGATTGCAGATTGACAGAAATCTAATGACCTTTTGGATCCCCGGGATTCTTCTTCGACCCCTTAATGTCCAGGGATCCTGCTTTGAAAACCTAGTACAGATCTCAAGTTTATCAAACAATTTCCTGAATGAATCTTGTCAGGCAGTGAACTTTGGATACATTCCTTCTTGAAAACTGATGTGTGCTCTATTTCTTGATATGCAGTGACTGAAATGTGGGCTACTTTTAATAATTGGCTATAATGTACATGAGATACCTTTATCTGCTGGAACTCCTCCAATTCCTTGCCAACAGTTTGTTTTAAATTCTGTGATGGAGAAACTAAGCTCTATCCTGCTACAAATGATAAAATTGCGGTGTTACATTTTTCTTTTGTAACTTTAGTCATATATAGGGAAATGTGAATGATTTTAAACTAACTCGGCTCAAAACGGAAACTACCTCATGAGAATACCAGCTGAAAATAAGGTCTGGATTTCTGCAAGAAAAGGTGACCAGTTTGATTGACCCTGTAATTAATCATACAAAGGGCAAGTGATGCAGTGTCTCCAGTATTTAGTAATTTGGGAGTATGTAAGTCATGCAACTATTTGCTCAGGTACCTCTACATTCTGGATCTGCCAGTATCATGCCCCACATTAACTCCAGCTTGTACCTCACCTCCCCTCCCCCACCCCCTGCGCCACCTCCCTGTCATCATGGACCTGCATTGGCTTCCAGTTATTGGCGAGGTTATCCACTTTGGTGGCAAAAACAGGAAGGCAGATTATTATCTGAATGGCAATAGATTGGGAGAAGGGGAAGTGCAACGAGACCTGGGTATCCTTGTGCACCAGTCGCTGAAGGTAAGCATGCAGGTGCAGCAGGCGGTTAAGAAGGCAAATGGTATGTTGGCCTTCGTAGCGAGAGGGTTTGAGTACAGAAACAAGGATGTCTTGCTGCAGTTGTACAGGGCCTTGGTGAGACCACATCTTGAGTATTGTGTGCAGTTTTGGTCGCCTTATCTGAGGAAGGATGTTCTTGCCATGGAGGGAGTTCAGCGAAGATTCACCAGGCTGATACCTGGGATGGCAGGAATGACATGAGGAGAGATTGGGTCAATTGGGCTTATACTCGCTGGAGTTTAGAAGAATGAGAGGGGATCTCATTGAAATTATAAGATTCTGACAGGCCTGGACAGACTAGATGCAGGAAGGATGTTCCCGACGGTCGGGGAGTCCAGAACCAGGGGTCATAGTCTAAGGATAAGGGGTAGGCCATTTAGGACAGAAATTAGGAGGAATTTCTTCACCCAGTGAGTGGTGAACCTGTGGAATTCTCTACCACAGAAGGCAGTGGAGGCCAATTCATTAAAAATATTCAAGAAGGAGTTGGATATATTTCTTAAAGCTAAAGGGATCAAGGGGTATGGGGAGAAAGCAGGAACAGGGTACTGAAATTGGATGATCAGCCATGATCTCATTGAATGGCGGAGCAGGCTCGAGGGGCCGAATGGCCTACTCCTGCTCCTATCTTCTATGTTTCTATGTTCCCTTATCTATTTCTATGCTTTTCTTTCCCTTCTGTAAAACATTTTCTACTTAAAGGCCGTTTATAAATGTAAGTTATAGTTGAATTACAGTTCTGTATCCAGGGCTTCTCAGACTGAGATAAATATGAAAGTTTTAGCCAGTTTTCTAGTTTAACTTGCTGCCACACAAGCACAGACTGCTGCCATCATGGCTGCGTTTACCAGTGTTGAAAGGGGCTTGCAGGGTGTCACAGCTGTCCAGCAGGCTGCACTCTAGAAGATTACTAGGATTGTTGATGCGCTGCCCCGGGGGAGTGGCAATGGATCCTTGGAGGACGACCATGTTGTCCTCTCTCAGGATGACAGCATCATTTGTACTCCCACCATTGCCACTCCATCAGTGCCCTTGCTGTTGCCTGTCAGCCAGCCAACCCAGACTGCTGCCGCCCATGCCAAGGTGGTGCAGTCCAAAGCTGAGCCTACTAGGCCCAGAGCTCCTTGAGGTTGTTCTGCAAGGCCATCAGCAGTCTCCCCCACTGAAAGTCAGCAGCCTTCCACCAGCCATGCTGTAGCCACTGGGGTAGCACTGCTTAGGAGCACTAGGACAGGCAAAGGCACACAAAAGAATGCACAAGGGTGATTAGTTGATTTTTTGATGTAATATTGGATGGATAGATGTATAAATTTTGATTGGAATGTTTTCTTTGTGGTGGTTTTTATTTCAGCATTGTGGCCAAGAGGATGCTGTGATGGTCAGTAACAGAGGGAAGGTAAGATGTGGGACGAATGTTGAATGGGGAATTGGGGTTGCGTTCACTGGTACCACAAATGGATGTTTCGATCCCGGATATCCCGACCAGAAAGGGGCTGTCTGGGTTGCCCACTTCCTCCTCCTCCTCCTCCTCCTGCTTCCTCCTCTTCTGCCTCCTCCTCCTCCTTCTGCTCCTGCTCTTGAGCTGGTGGCCATATTCCTGGTGACAAAGGCTGTGCCTTCATCATGGCCAGGTTGTGGAGGATATAGCAGACCATGATGAATTGGGACACACGCTCTGGTGAGTACTATAGGGCTCCTCCAGAGCAGTCCAGGCAGCGGAACCGTTGATTCAGCACCCCAGTGGTCTGCTCTATGATGTTTTGTGTGGCAGCATGGCTCTCATTGGATGCATGCTGGCCACGTGTGGTTGGATTGTGAAGCGGAGTCACAAGCCAGGTGATCAAGGGATAGGATAGCGAAATACTGCGTGCTGGAAATCCAAAATGACAACAGAAATCGCTGGAAAAACTCAGCAGGCCAGGCAACATCCGTGGAGAGAGAAACAAAGTCAACGTTTCAGGTCAAAACCCTTCTTCAGAGATAGCCCTTGTCACCCAGTAGCCAACCTCTGGTTTTTCTTGGTGGCTCAAAGACTGAAGGAACAGCGGGCTGGCGCAGAATAAAAGCATCATGACTGCTGCCAGGATACTGGGCAGTCACCATCATGATGTGCTGAGCATGGTCACACGCCAACTGCACATTCAGCGAGAAGAAACCTTTGCGATTTTGCTACATCTCAGCATTTAGAAGCAGTGCCCGCAAAGCCACATGCATACAGCCGATGGCGCCCTGCACCATGGGAAGTCCGCTATCTTGGCAAAGCCATGTGCATGCTCCGCCTGCTTCTCTCTGGTCAGAGAGAAGACAATGAAGTTCCCTCTCCTGACATAAAGAGCTTCTGTTACCTCTCTTATGCAGCAGTAGATGGCGAACTGGTAAATGTTACAGATTTTGCCTGCTCCAGCCTGGAAGGATCCGGACGCGAAGAAATTTGAAGCAACGATCACCTTCCCAGCCACTGGCAGCGCTGTTATTGCCCTGGTGTGAGGCTGCAGGTCTGTGTTGTGTCGGTACCTTTCTACCTAGACACAATTTAGGACTCAGAACTCAGTGTTGTGTATGTACCTTTAAGGGAATAACTGGTCTCAGACTGCAGTACCGGCAGTGACCACCCCTGTATAAAAGGCCCTAGCAGGCTTCTGTTGTTTCAGTTTCCAGGTTGTCTCCATTCAGTAAAGACTTGTTATAATCAACTCCTGCAGTCCGTGTCTCAATTATACACGGACATAATACAGAGATTCAAACATGAAGTGCTTTATTGGAAGGAAAGGAAGTTCTGGAGAGTTCCGAACAAAGAGAGCTAAACTTAACAGAGAACACCCAACCATTTATCTCCTGTGACAGCGCCACCACAGGTGGGAGGAGAACACACAATACATAACATTTCCTACCCTCTTAAATGGAAGGTGCACATTATTCCTCAATAGGTAAGTTACTTTCAATGCACTCAACGAACCTAGGGTAGAGGTAGACTGCCTCAAACCCTGACTTTACCCTGGGGTTTATTCTGCCCCAGTCTTGTGGGTAAGTCACTAAGCCTACAGATCCAAGCGTCTTGGAGGCCGCCGCTCTCTGACAGGATACCGGCGGTCATCGCTGGCTTCCACAGCAGTAGGCATTGACACAGGCCTGGATGGAGAAGGTGCCTGTGTCGGTTGAAAGTCAGGAGTTTGCACAGGTGGAACAGTCTCTTTGACTTCCTGTGTTGGAGAAGAGCACTGTGGCAAAGGATGCTGGTTTGCGGTATCATCCGGAAACAGTTCAGGCCAACCAGCCGTTGGAGGCTCTGTGGCTGTCTCTGCTCCTAGCAACAGTTGATCTGTGTGTCTTCTCCAGACGACGTCCTCAGCAGTCTCAACCGTGTAAGACACAGGGCCCGTCTGCGCGATCACCGTAGCAGGAACCCATTTTGGTCCAGTGTTGTAGTTTCGAGCTAGGACGTGCTCTCCAGGGTGAAACCATCTCTCCTTGGCTCTTTTCTCTCTCTTTTCAACTTGAGCTTGTTGTTGACAATGGACAACCTGTTCTGCCCTTGGAGGTTTGAGTAAGTCAAAACTTGTCCGCAACTGCCTCTTCATCATGAGCGAAGTGGGGGAAGTTTTGGTTGTGGCATGCGGCTCGTTCCTGTAGGACAACAGGAAGCTGTTCAGACGTTGGTGGATTGAGCCCTGACCTTGCGATGCCTTCAAGGCGTGCTTCAAAGTTTGCACAAACCTTTCTGCCTGGCCGTTAGTAGAGGGATGATAGAGCGCAGACCTGATGTGTTGGACACCATTCACATGCAGGAAGGTTGCAAACTCCTGTGATACAAATTGTGGACCGTTGTCACTTACGAGTTGTTCCGGTGAGCCATAACGGCTGAACATCTCACCAAGTTTCTCAATTGTTTTCTCTGCTGTGGTAGACCTCATCACAGCGACCTCCGGCCACTTGCTACGAGCGTCCACAACCACCATAAACATCTTCTCTTTGAAAGGACCGGCGAAGTCCACATGTACTCGCTGCCACACTTCTGCAGGCCAATCCCAGGGGTGTAGGGTTGCCAGCTGTGGAACATTCCGGACCCTTTGACATGGGGAACATGTTTTGGCTTTCTCCTCAATATTCCCATCGAGACCTGGCCACCAGAAGTAGCTTCTTGCCATTTCCTTCATCCGAACCATCCCACTGTGGCCTGTATGAAGTTGTTGCAGTATAGGTTCCCTCAGAGGTGGCGGAATGATGACACGGCGTCCCCAAAGAAGACAACTTGCCTGGACGGAGAGCTCATTTCTTTTTGAAACGTAAGGTTTCAAACTAGGAGAATCTCCTATAGCTCTCCCTCGAATGACATCGTCCATCACCTCAGACAGGACTGGATCGTTGCGGGTGTACCTTCGCACCTGAACTGCAGTGACAGGTGCTCCCTCCACTTGTCTAAAGTAGAAGATGTCTATCTGACGAGGCTCTGGGGGAGTAACAGGCAAGGGTAGCCTCGAGAGACCGTCTGCATTGCCGTGCAAGTCTGATTTGCGATATTTGATGTCGTATGTGTGTCCTGACAACAGTAAAGCCCACCTTTGCATCCTGCTTGCAGCGAGAGATGGAATTCTGGTGTGGGGCCCGAAGATTGAAGTCAATGGACGGTGGTCCGTCAGGAGTGTGAACCTTCTCCCAAACAGGTACTGATGAAATTTTCGAATTCCAAAAATGATTCCCAAGGCCTCGCGCTCGATCTGCGCATAGTTACTCTTGGCCTTGTTCAAGGTGCGTGATGCGAAGGCGATAGGTTTCTCTTCACCCGAAGGCATGATGTGGGATATGACTGCTCCCACACCATATGGTGATGCATCACATGCTAGCTGCACGGGCAGCTTTGGGTCAAAGTGTGTCAGGACCTCCGATTTCAGCAATGCTTTCTTTGCTTGGGCGAAAGCTTCGTTGCACAGTTCAGTCCATTTCCATGTTTTGCCTTGACATAGCAACATTGCTGAAGCTGTTACATCAGTTGCTAAGTCTGGAATAAACTTCCTATAGTAATTAAGTAGCCCCAGAAATGAACGTAACTGGCTCACATTCTGGGGTGCTGGGGCCTCCACGATCGCCTTGACCTTTGACGGCGCCTTATGCAGGCCAGTAGCGTCAATCACATGCCCCAGGTACTCAACTGAAGACTGAAAGAATTCACATTTGTCTTTACGAACTCTGAGTCCGTACTCTTTCAGTCGTTGTAGTGTCGCATCCAAGTTCAGAAGATGATCCTCCTCATTTGTCCCAGTGACAAGGATGTCGTCCAGGTAGCACTGGACTCCTGGCAGTCCACTCAAAATCTGATCCATTGCCCTTTGGAATAGAGCAGGGGCCGACGTAATTCCAAACGGAAGGCGGCAGTACCTGTATAGCCCCTTGTGTGTCGCAATTGTCAGCAGCTCCTTTGATTTGTCATCGACATGCATTTATAGATAAGCCTGGCATAAGTCTATTTTGCTGAACTTTTGCCCTCCGGCCAGGCCCGTAAAAAGATCATCAATGAGGGGAAGAGGGTACTGTTCCGCAGGCAGCACCGGGTTAATAGTCACTTTAAAATCCCCGCAGATTCGAACAGATCCATCCTTTTTCAGGACAGGAACAATGGGTGTGGCCCATTTGCTCACGCTCACAGGCTCCAGGACTCCATTCTCGATTAAGGCCTCCAAGTTAGCCTCAACTTTTGGCTTAATTGCATAGGGTACAGGTCGGGCTTTGTGAAACTTCGGCTTGCTGTCAGGTTTAATGTCCAGTCTCACGCTGATCTTTTTCATGCTCCCAAGTTCCCCATTGAAGAGTTCTGCATGTTTGTTTAACACTGCAGTCAGACCGGACTCCCCTTTTGACATCATGCGGACTGCAGGCCAGTCCAGCGTGATTTTCTCTAGCCACGCACGTCCCAGTAGCGATGGGTAATTTCCCTTTACCACATATAGTGGCAGTTTTGCAGTCTGTCCGTTCAATTTAACTGTCACCTCAATGACGCCTCTCATGGCCACAGGTTCGCCGGTATACGTCTTTAGCACAATGTTTGTTGGCTGAAGGGCAAGATGCTTTAGCATTTTGTTGTAGACAGTGTCTGAAACAAGGGACACAGCCGCGCCTGTGTCCACCTCCATCCGCACTGATTGTCCCTCCACCAGTGGGGACACCCAGTAGCCATTTGAATCACCTGCAACCGTCAGTATGTGCACCTCTTCCTCCTCAGAGGTGTGGCTCCCCTCTGTTTTGCTTGTTCCATCATACTGCACTGAATGAACTCTTTTTCCTCTCTTGTCCAAATACAGACATTTTGCTTCCATGCTTCCCAGCTCTGTCTGTTCTTTTTTTACCTCTATAGGTGCGTTCAATGTGACCCTTTTTGCCACAATTTCGGCATTCCAGCTCCGTACACCAGCAGTCATTAGCGTGATGGCCCGTTTTCCCACAATAGTAACATGTGCCGTTCCGCGCACCTTTAGGCTCAGACGACACCTTGTGAACTCTACCTGTTGAACTCAACTGGTGAGCCTCCTTTTCCGCCATCTCCATGGAGACACTAACTTCAATGGCCTTTTCAAGAGTAAGGTTGTCCTTAGTAAGAAGGCGCTTCTGTGTGGCTGCATTTTGCAGACCACACACAAGTCTGTCTCTAATGGTGTCATTCAGCACCTCCTTGAACTGGCAGTGTTCCGACAACCTTTTTAAAGCAGCAATAAACATCGTCACTGATTCCCCCTCCTCTTGATTCCGTTTATGAAATCTAAATCTCTCAGCAATAACCAGAGGTTTTGGTGAAAAATGTGCTCCAAGAATTTCCACTAGTTGCTTATATGTTTTAGTTCCTGGCTTATCTGGTTGCACGAGGCTGCGAAGTAAATTGAATGTCTTCGGTCCGATTACACTCAAAAAGGTAGGCACGACCTTTTCATTTGCCACCGCATTCGCCAATACAAAATAGTCAAAACGTTCTGTATAAGCGCTCCATTGCTCCACATTTTCATCAAAATCACTGATGTTTCCTAATATAGTAGCCATCTCACGTTTCAAATTAAATTTTCTGTTTACTCACTGCACCCGTAACGTACGCAGATTCATCCCATCCTCGTCGCCACTTGTTGTGTCGGTACCTTTCTACCTAGACACAATTTAGGACTCAGAACTCAGAGATTCAAACATGAAGTGCTTTATTGGAAGGAAAGGAAGTTCTGGAGAGTTCCGAACAAAGAGAGCTAAACTTAATAGAGAACACCCAACCATTTATCTCCTGTGACAGCGCCACCACAGGTGGGAGGAGAACACACAATAGAACACACAATACATAACAGTCTGGTTACAAGAGGTGGCAGAGTTCTGTGAACACTTCCTTCATAAATCGCAGATGCCTCACACTGCTCCTGGCTCAGGTTGGGGTAAGAAAATTGCTCTCGGAAGACCCTAGGTGGGTAAGGCCTCCTGCCGAGAGCACTTCTCCCCCTCCTCCTCGTCCCTATGTGAGCAGCTTGTCCTCTTCTTTGACACCTCTGCTCCATCTCCCTGTCACACTGCAGGCCAAGGGGGATGACAACTAGAGTACCCATGACCAGGATCAAGTCGTCTGACCAGAACCCTTGAAGTCAGAAACAAGGCCTTCTCCACTTGCAGCACCACTCCCTGTCACCTCACCAACTTTAAATAACTGTAGAAAGCTCCAAACAGTTCAACAAACTTACAGAGCCAGTAGAAATCAAAAAGCAAGTTATCTGAAAGTTGGTGGTGATCCCTTGAAATAGCGCTGGTGGGGGAGTCCTTCCTGCTGCTGAATGAATGTTCAGCTGTACAAAGTTCAGAGAGGGTGTTAACTCCAGCGAGAACGACAAAAATGGCAGCGCTTGCATCACATCAGCATTGCACGTTGATTGACATCACGATCTGCCTACTTAGCATATTTCCAGCGCACGCTCCAACAGTCGCCCTACCGCCCTCACCAAGTTGGCATCTGGCACAGCCCACACCAGAAATGTGCGCACGCTGCTCGCACGCTATTTTCGTCCCATTTCGCCAATTTGGTCCCAAACAACGGGCGCTATGCAACCAAATTTTTAACCCTCTGTCTCTTCACAGTGTTTCTCCACCTGTTGAAGAGATCAGCAGTAAACGTTGGTAATCTATACTATAGCAGGTATAACCCCATGATATAATCTGGTTATATAATAGTGACTGGAAGCTAAAACTGGCTAAACAGCAAAGGGAAGAAAGAGTGCTTTGAATGGAGCAGAAAAGGTTGACACCTAATTAGAAATGCTTAAACTGGAGGTTGCAAAAGAGCAGTGCAAGCACAAAAAGGAAGCAACATAAGCACAAGGAGGATTGGAGGAGCACCAGTGCAGAAGTGAATCTGAAGAAAACTGAAGAAAACATGCAGCAGTGCTGACATGAGGAGGCCCTGTGCAAACACAAGAAAGAGGAAAAGGAGAAGCAACTTGAACATGTGCACTTGAACTGACAGAGGGAGGTTTTTTTTTTTTTTAATTCATTCACGGGACGTGGGCGTCGCTGGCAAGGCCAGCATTTATTGCCCTACCTAATTGCCCTTAAGAAGGTGGTGGTGAGCCGCCTTCTTGAACCGCTGCAGTCTAAGAAAGGATATTCCTTACCTAAGAAAGGATATACTTGCCATAGAGGGAGTGCAGCGAAGGTTCACCAGACTGATTCCTGGGATGGCAGGCCTGTCGTATGAGGAGAGATTGGGTCGACTAGGCCTGTATTCACTAGAGTTTAGAAGAATGAGAGGGGATCTCATTGAAACGTATAAAAGTCTGACAGGGCTAGACAGACATACATAGAAACATAGGAGATAGGAGCAGGAGTAGGCCATTCGGCCCCTCGAGCCTGCGCCGCCATTTAATGAGATCATGGCTGATCATCCAAATTCAGTACCCTGTCCCTGCTTTCTCCCCATATCCCTTGATCCCTTTAGCCTTAAGAAATATATCTAACTCCTTCTTGAATATATTTAATGAATTGGCCTCAACTGCCTTTTGTGGTTCAACACTCTCTGGGTGAAGAAATTCCTCCTCATCTCTGTCCTAAATGGCTTACCCCTTATCTTTAGACTGTGACCCCTGGTTCTGGATTTCCTTGCCATCAGGAACATCCTTCCTGCATCTAGTCTGTCTAGTCCTGTTAGAATTTTATATGTTTCAATGAGATCCCCTCTCATTCTTCTAAGCTCCAGCGAATATAAGCCCTGGATGCAGGGAGGATGTTTCCCTTGGCTGGGAGGTCTAGAACGAGGGGTCACAGTCTCAGGATACGGGGTAGGACATTTAGGACTGAGATGAGGAGAAATTTCTTCACTCAGAGGGTGGTGAACCTGTGGAATTCTCTACCACAGAAGGCTGTGGAGGCCAAGTCACTGAATATATTTAAGAGGGAGATAGATAGATTTCTAGACACAAAAGGCATCAAGGGATATGGGGAGAGAGTGGGAATATGGTATTGAGATAGAGAATCAGCAATGATCATATTGAATGGCAAAGCAGGCTCGAAGGGCTGAATGGCCTACTCCTGCTCCTATTTTTCTATGTTTCTATGTTTCTAGTCCGTGAGGTGAAGGTACTCCCGATGTGCTGTTTGGGAGTTCCAGGATATTGACCCAGTGAGGAGGAAGGAATGGCGATACATTTCCAAGTGTGTGACTTGGAGGTAGTGGTGCTCTCATGCGCCTGCTGTCCTTGTCCTTCTAGGTGATAGAGGTCACGGGTTTGGGAGATGCTGCCGAAGAAGCCTTGGCTAGTTGATGCAGTGCATCTTGTAGATGGTACACACTGCAGCCATGATGCGCCAGTGGTGGAGAGAGTAAATGTTTAAGGTGGTGGATGGGGTGCCAATCAAGCGGGCTGCTTTGTCCTGGATGGTGTTGAGCTTCTTGAGTGTTGTTGGAGCTGCACTCATCCGGGCAAGTGGAGAGTATTCCATCATACTCCTGGCTTATGCCTTGTAGATGGTTATAGATGATGACACCAGTAAGTGGGGGCCCAGTAGAAGTAGCCCATAATTCTCACCAGAATACTTGTACTAAATCTAATCTTATTCCAAATTTTAAAGAAAAAGACGATATAGATGGATTCATAAGTGCTTTTGAATGACTAGAAATGTAGGTACAGTAGAATGGCTGGTACTATCAGTTAGTGGTAGAGTGCTTACTGCGTTTTTGCTTGTAGATCTGATAGACATTGTGGATTATGATACTGTAATATGATCAATTCTCAGTATTTATGATACTACCAGAAGCATACAGGCAGAAATTAAAAAGATTATGGAAAGCTCAGGACTGTATTTACAGAGAATTACCGATAGAATTTGACATATTGGCATTGTGGTTAGAGAGGGAAAATTTAATGGATTATAAAGAAATACATCAAGTAATATTAAAAAATAAATTTCTGCAAGTATTTCTAAAAGATTTACAGTTATGATCACTAGACAAAGAGTTGAAGCCCACAAGTCAGATGGCCAAATGAGCCAATCATTTTGCGACATTTCCAGAGTTGAAGAACCAATGAGTAGGTGAGAAGGTTGTGTCCCACACCAACTGAGCAGCAGGCAACTGACTGAGCCAGATGCTCATCCTGCGCTCTGTGAGCTTGTGTTAATATAGCCAAGCAGATCACAAAGGACCAATGCAAGCGAAGTTAAATGTTGTGGCGACACACCACCACTGGACATAATCCGCTCACGGCGGCACGGACAGTTTAAGCAAACGCCCCCAGCCAGGGGCCCTTTCCTCCAGCAACTTGTTTCCCGCAGGGACAAGCTGCCGGGAGCACTTCCTGTCTGGGGAGTATTTAAGTGGATGCGCGGGCTTTTCCATGAGGTTGAATAAAGCAGTTGTGTTTTACTAGCTCTGGTCTCGACTCCCACGTTTGCCGCGGTATCTCAACACTGGTGACCCCGACGCTCAGGACGAATCCTAAGCTAGCATGGCGGATACAAACGCAGTCATGGTTAAACTACTGGACTTTTGGGAGAACCTGGCCGAAGCCTGGTTTGTTCAAGCTGAGTCCAGATTCCGGCTGAAACACATTACAGTCGACGCCACAAAGTACGACTACCTCGTCTCCTCTCTCACCTACGCCACAGTCCCCAAGGTTTGGGCAGCGCTGCAGGATCCACCAGTGGAAGGCAAGTGCGAACATCTGAAGGCTGCGCTCCTTAAAAAATTTCAAACGTCCTCTTACCAGCGCAACTGCCAACTCCTTGACCTCCCCAGCCTTGGTGACGCTTCACCCTCGGATCTGCTTTCCCACATGCTGTCCCTCTCGGACGACAAAAACACCGGCGCCCTCTTTCGCACACTTTTCATTCGGCAGCTCCCCGCCAGCATCAGCCCGCTCATTGTGGAGTCTGGCTCCACGGACCTGAATGACATAGCCGAAAAGGCCGACCGGCTGCTCACTGCGCAGTCCGCTCGCGATGTCGCGCCCGACCTCACGGCAACGACCACGCGGTCTTCCCGGCCCACTAGGCCCGACCGCCCTACCACTCCGGGTCACTGCTACTACCACACCCGTTTTGGCACGAGGGCCCAACGCTGCACGCCACCATGCACTTTCAAACCCCCCCCCTGGCACCGGCCCCCGCGATGCCAAAGGGGCCTCTACTGTAAGTCACCGACGACAGAACCAACCGCCGGTTTGTGTGTGACACAGGGGCCCAGCACAGCATCACCCCCGCCTCCGCCCTCGAAATCCAATGCGGCACACGGGGTATCACGCTGGCCGCAGCCAATGGCTCTGACATCCGCACATATGGCACCCGCATGGTCACGCTCGACCTCGCAGGCCGCCGCTACCGCTGGGAGTTTCTCACAGCCAAGGTCCTCTGCCCACTCATCGGTGCCAACTTCCTACGCGCCCACGGCCTCCTTGTCGACATTCCGAGGCACCGCCTCGTCGACATCAACAATATGGCCCCCATCCCCGGCGCATTCACCCCGGCCCGTTCGGCCGGCCTGACGACCTACTGCCTCGCCAGAGCCACGGACGACTACTCGGCACTCCTAGCTGAGTTTCCCGCCCTCACTAACCCGACCTTTTTGGCCAAAGCCGCCAAACATGGTGTGGAGCACTATATCCCCACCACCGGCCCCCCAGTTTCTGCCCACGCCCGCAGACTCAACCCGGCCAAGCTGGAAATCGCGCGGGCCGAGTTCACCACCATGGAACAACTCGGCATCATCCGCCGCTCCAGCAGCCCTTGGGCCTCGCCCCTCCACATCGCTCCCAAGCCCGGCGGAGGCTGGCGCCCTTGCGGGGACTACCACCGCCTCAACGATGCCACCACCCCCGACCGATACCCGGTGCCACACATCCAGGACTTCTCGGCCCGACTGGCCGGACGAACCGTCTTTTCCAAGGTCGACCTGGTGCGTGGTTACCACCAAGTCCCCGTACACCCCGCGGACATCCCCAAAACAGCCGTCATCACCCCATTCGACCTGTTCGAGTTCCTGAGGCTGCCCTTCGGCCTCAAGAATGCAGCCCAGGCCTTCCAGCGCCTTATGGACTCAGTCCTCCGGGACCTGAACTTCCTATTCGTCTATCTAGACGACATTCTCGTGGCCAGCTCCTCCAAACAGGAACACCTCGAACACCTTCGCATCCTGTTCGGGCGCCTAGCCCAACACGGGCTCATCCTCAGCCCGACAAAGTGCCAATTCGATCGATTTTCTCGGTCACCACATCACCCCTGCTGGGGCCGTCCCCCTGCCCAACAAGGTGCAGGCCGTCCAGCAATTCCCCCGCCCCAAAACCATCAAGGGCCTCCAGGAGTTCCTCGGGATGGTGAACTTCTACAACAGGTTCATCCCCAGAGCTGCAGCCCTCATGAAGCCCCTATACGACTCCCTCCGAGGTAAATCCAGCAAGATGGACGTAGCCTGGACCACTGACACGTCAGCCGCCTTCGACGCCACCAAAAACACGCTCGCCGACGCCACCCTGCTCGTGCACCCGAGGGCCGATGCCCGGGTCGCGCTCACCACCGACGCCTGCAACCACGCGGTCGGAGCTGTGTTCGAGCAGTGGGTCAATGACGCGTGGCAGCCACTTGCCTTCTACAGCCGCCAACTGCGCCCCCCGGAGGTCAAATACTCCACTTTCGACCGCGAGCTTCTCGCGCTCCACCTGTCGGTCCACCATTTCAGGTTCCTCCTGGAAGGCCGCCCCTTCACCGCGTACGTGGACCACAAGCCGCTCACATACGCGATGGCCAAGCACACCGAACCCTGGTCCGCTAGGCAGCAACGCCAGCTCGCGGCCGTGTCCGAGTTTACTACGGACATCCAGCACGTCTCCGGTAGAGACAATGTTGTCGCCGACTGCCTTTCCCATCCCGCCATCTGCGCGAATCACCTCGCAGTCGACTACGCGCAACTAGCAGCGGCCCAGCTCACGGACCCAGACCTCCTCTCGGCGGCTACCAGCCTGCCAGGGCTATGCCTAGCCAAGGTCGCGCACGGGCCCAAAGCCACAGCAGTCACTTGCGATGTCTCACTCGGCCAACCCAGGCCGGTCGTCCCTGCAACCTGGCGCCGCCGCATCTTCGATGCGCTACACGCGCTCTCCCATCCGGGTGCCCGCGCATCCGTCAAACTCCTCTCCCAGCGTTTCGGCTGGCGCGGCCTCAGCAAAGATGTTCGGACTTGGGCCACCTCCTGCCTCGCCTGCCAACGGGCTAAGGTACAGCTACACACAAAAGCACCCCTGGGAGACTTCAAGGTACCTAGCCGCCGCTTCGACCACGTACACGTCGACATAGTCGGTCCTCTGCCGCCATCGCAAGGCCAAACTTATCTCCTCACGATGGTCGACCGCTACACACGCTGGCCTGAGGCAGTGCCGCTGCCCTCCACCACTACAGCCGACATCGCCAGGGCGTTCGTTAACACCTGGGTCGCAAGGTTTGGCATACCAGCCGACATAACCTCCGACAGAGGCGCCCAGTTCACCTCCGAACTCTGGACGGCCACAGCACGCAACCTCGGGGTGACGCTCCACCGAACCACCCGCAGGCCAATGGGCTGTGTGAACGCTTCCACAGGTCACTCAAGGCCTCACTTCCGCGCTGGCCTGCAGGACAGTACCTGGACTGACCGCCTACCGTGGGTGCTACTAGGCCTACGCACCGCGGTCAAGGAAGACCTCCAGTCCTCGGCAGCGGAGTTAGTCTACGGCCAACCGCTGCGCGTCCCAGGCGAATTCCTTCCGGAGGCTACCACGCCTTGGTCGGCCGAACAGCAGCAGCTGAACTCTCTCTCTTCCGCTCAGCAGTTCGCCCCACTTCCGGTCAACCGACACGGCGAACTCGCACCTCACGTCCCGCCAAATTTACAGCAGGCGCGCTTCGTCTTCATGCGACATGATGCGCACCGCGGGCCCCTGCGACCCCCGTACGAGGTACTACAAACCGGGGACAAGGTCTTCAAGCTGCGACTCGGCGACAGGGTTGACACAGTCTCCAGCGACCGGCTCAAACCAGCACACACAGAACCAGGGGAACAGGTCCCCGTGGCCCGGCCTCCAACTAGAGGCCGTCCCACCAGCAAGCCAGCGGCGAACCGCCCGGCCCCACCAACTAGACCGGCGACCACTCAGAGCCGCTGCGGCAGAACCATCAGACCACCATCACGACTCGTCCACTCCTCCTAAGCGAATTCTGGGGGGAGCCCTGTGGCGACACGCCACCACTGGACATAATCCGCTCACGGCGGCACGGACAGTTTAAGCAGATGCCCCCAGCCGGGGGCCCTTTCCTCCAGCAACTTGTTTCCCGCAGGGACAGGCTGCCGGGAGCACTTCCTGTCTGGGGAGTATTTAAGTGGATGCGCGGGCTTTTCCAGTTCCTCTTTGCCATGAGGTTGAATAAAGCAGTTGTGTTTTACTAGCTCTGGTCTCGACTCCCACGTTTGCCGCGGTATCTCAACAATGTTACAGATACAGTCGGTAGGACTCAAAGCAAGTCGTTGTTGATCTGAAAGAGCATCCAGAGCATCACTGGGGAAACATAATGCTACAGTGAGGCATGAGACTATTGAGAATCTGCTGTCATATCTATGCCCAATCATGGTGAATGAATGACTGACAAAGACTTGTGTGACTCAAGGTATAGTCACCACGTTTGGCTAATCAGTATTCAAAGGCAAGAATTCGTGCATTCATGGTTTTTTTTGGTGGAGGACAAAGCATGGCTAGAGTATCCATCTTCAATAGGTTCCAATGAAATAGGACTTTCAGTATCTGTGCCATTTGATATTTTGTTATATAATGATTTAACTGATGAGGACATTGTGGCCAACTTACTTAATGGTGAGGAAGTTAAGGCTGGAAGAAAAAGCCAGTCCTAAGCAAAGTCTGAGGACTTGACCTGAGCAGATGCGGACAGTGCTGTCAAAGGATGAGGCTTCACCAACCTGAAGGGTGGGCAGACTGTCTGGAGGCAGGACTTTCAGAAAAGGGAGGAGCATCAAATCACCAGCAGAGTGTGACTCAGTGTATGGCTGTTGAGGGGAGTCTGGGTAGCGTGTGTCAAGCAGGACTTGGAGACGTTCAGCACACTAACTTTATGTGGGGACTTGTGTGGAGGCCAGTGAGGAGCACTGACTTTCAGCTCCCAGGGCCATTTCATCCAGAGAACTGATTATCAGGCGCTATATGCGGCATAGTTACAGTTTAATTCCACACCTTATCTACAATGAAGTAACCTTGTATGCCTTGCCTGCTCAAGGAAGGGACACAAGGGGAGAGGAGCACGTATCTTGGGGGGAGTGTGACTGATTCAACAAGGGACAGTCTTGCAGACAGCAACAACTGGATTGAAAACCTTTATATAGCTCTCAGCCATCATTACCAGACAAATCTGACTGGCCAAATAGTTTGCACAGAGCAAATATGGACACTGCAATGCCAGTGTGGCGTTGCCACATTGGGGAAACACTATGTATGTAGATAAACCTGTATAATCCCCTTTTAACTGCTGTATTCCCCTCCCCCTGTAAGACAGTTGCAAGCTGAGAGGAATGAGGCACGTTCAGACTTGCCTGCTGCTGACAGAAGGAAAACCAATCAGGTTCCAGCAGGTGACCAATCCGTGAGTCATCACAGGTTCGCGGGCTTCACGAATTCAGTACTGTATTGTGAGAGTTGGAGTAAAGACCTATTTCTTGTAGCTCGCTGTGTTGCCTATTTCTTTACGCGGGAGACCGTAGTCCCCCACATTGGTGACCCCGAATGTCGGCGGCCGAAGCCCCCGACTCACGCAGCCCTACAGAGGCCAGCAACGACCTGATGGCAACCAGCAGCAGCCTGATGTCGGCCGGCGCCGCGTCCTTGAAGCTCCCCACCTTCTGGGAACACCAAGCACCAGCTTGGTTCGCGCACTCGGAGGCCCAATTCACCCTTCGCAGGGTTCAAGACGATGAAGAAAGGTACCTCCACGTAGTCTCAGCACTAGCAAGCTCTACCGCCGCCGAAGTTCTCGACCTGCTGGGGAACCCACCACAGACCGGCAAGTACTCAACCATTAAGGGCCGCTTGCTGCCGGCTTACGGCCTGTCCAAGGAGGAGAGAGCCCGCAGGCTTCTCTCACTACCAGGCCTCGGCGATTCTACCCCGACCCAGTTGATGAGCCGGATGCTTGCGCTCCTGGGCTCTGAACCGCAGTGCTTTTTGTTTCGGGCCCTTTTCCTCAGCAGGTACAGACTGCCCTCGCGGGGTCCCCGATCATGGACTGCGTACAACTGGCAGCCGCCGCGGACAAAGTTTTCGCCGTCGCCCAACTCGGCTGTGCAGCCGCGAGGCTCCCCGACACCACCGAGCGCGCGCCGCCACGCCAGGCCGCAGAACTATGCTACTACCACGCGTGTTTCGGCCACAAGGCCCAACGCTGCAGAGCACCCTGCTCTTTCGATCAACCAAGATGGCCGCCCGGCCCAACGCACCAGCCCCGCGCCGTCGCCTAGGCCCGCTCGACCGCACCCCCGCCGCCACGATGGCCATCGGCACCGCAGGTAAACTGCTGTACATAACCGACTCTCTTTCAGGGCGCAGATTCCTTTGCGACACCGGAGCCCAATGCAGCATAATTCCTGCCTCCCAGCTCGACATCCAGGCAGGCCGCAGCGGCCCACCCCTCGTGGCGGCAAATGGCGCAGCCATTGCTACTTTCGGAAAGCGACGGGCCGAGGTTTGTTTCAACGGCCAGCGATTTACGTGGGATTTCCTGACGGCCTCGGTGGCACATCCTTTGCTGGGCGCCGATTTTCTTTGCGCCCATGGACTCCTGGTCGACATCCGCGACAGGCGCCTGATCGACACAGCAACTTTCGCTTCACTGGCCTGCCAGCAGAGCAACAGCCCAGCCCTCGTCGGGTCCTGCTCCGCCCCGGCGCATGACGACTACGCCCACCTACTCGCAGATTTCCCGAGGCTCACACTACTGACCTTCTCAGCCGCGGCAGCCAAGCATGGGGTCGAGCACCACATCGGCACTACGGGACCACCAGTGTTCGCTCGAGCCAGACGCCTGGACCCAGCCAAGATGGCGGTGGCCAAGGAAGAATTCGCCACAATAGAAAAACTGGGCATCATCCGCCACTCGAACAGCCCTTGGTTGTCCCCCCTCCACATTGTGCCCAAGCCGGGCGGTGGCTGGCGCCCCTGCGGCGACTACAGACGGCTCAACGATGCCACTACGCCCGATAGATACCCCATTCCGCACATCCAAGACTTCTCGGCACACCTAGCAGGAAAGTCCGTCTTTTCCAAGGTCGACCTGATTCGTGGCTACCATCAGGTCCCCGTCCACCACGCAGACGTCCAGAAGACGGCGGTCATCACCCCCTTCGGACTGTTCGCGTTCCTGCGCATGCCCTTCGGGCTTAAGAACGCCGCACAGGCCTTTCAACGGCTCATGGACTCCGTCCTACGGGACCTGAACTTCCTGTTCGTCTATCTGGACGATATCCTCGTGGCCAGTACCAGCAAGGCCGAGCACATCGCGCATTTGCGCTCCCTTTTCCAGCGCATCAGCCAACACGGGCTAATCGTCAACCCGGCCAAATTGACTTTCTCGGCCACAGAATCTCGCCAAGGGGAGCCATTCCCCTACCTTCCAAGGTGCAGGCGGTGGCGGACTTTCCCCAGCCCACCTCGGTTAAGGTGCTGCAGGAATTTTTGGGGATGGTCAATTTCTATCACCGGTTCGTGCCCAAGGCTGCTGCACTCATGCGCCCCCTCTACGAAGCCACAAGGGGCAAAACGGGCAAAGAGCAACTCACCTGGTCCAGCGAGATGGCGACAGCCTTCCACCAGACCAAAAGCGCCTTGGCCAACGCCACACTACTGGCCCACCCCATCCCGGGCGCCAAGACCGCCCTCACCACGGACGCCTCGGATTACGCCGTCGGCGCTGTCCAGCAACAGTAGGTCGAAGGCGTGTGGCAGCCACTGGCATTTTTCAGCCGACAGCTGCGCAAGAACGAGCAGGCTTACAACACGTTTGACAGAGAGCTCCTGGCCCTGTTCCTGGCAATCCGGCACTTCCGTTTCCTTCTGGAAGGCCGGCCGTTCACCGCATTCATGGACCACAAGCCGCTCACTTTCGCCATGGCCAAAGTAACCGAACCCTGGTCCGCGCGCCAACAGCGCCAACTCAACTTCATCTCGGAGTTCACCACGGACATCCGCCACGTCGCCGGCAAGGACAATTTGGTGGCCGACTGCCTCTCAAGACCCTCGCTCCACGCAGTGCACCTGGGCGTCGACTACGCCAGCATGGCGAGAGACCAGGCTGCCGACGCGGAGATCCAGGCCCTCAGGACGTCAACTACCAGCCTCACCCTGGCCGACATCCACTTCCACGCAGCCGGCACAACCCTCCTGTGCGACGTCTCAGTCCCCTCGCCTAGGCCGGTCGTTCCATCCGCCTGGCGCAAGCGAGTTTTCGACATCATCCACGGCCTTTCACATCCAGGGTTGCGTGCGTCTCAGAAACTTATGTCCGCCAAGTTCGTCTGGCCTGGACTCCGCAAGGATGAGAGAGACTGGACCAACACATGCGTGCTGTGTCAACGCGCTAAGGTCCAGCAGCACACCAAGGCGCCATTGGAGTGTTTCCCGGTGCCCGCGAGGCGTTTCGACCACGTCCACGTCGATCTGGTAGGCCACTTGCCGCCATCGCACGGTTTTACACACCTGCTCACGATCGTCGACCGCACCACCAGATGGCCCGAGGTGGTTCCCCTCACCTCCACCACCACGACCGACGTCGCGCGAGCATTCGTCTCGACATGGGTGGCCCGGTTCGGCGTGCCGACCGACATACCCTCGGACAGAGGCCCCCAGTTCACCTCCCACTTGTGGAATGCCATCATCGCCGGCCTCGGCACCAAGTTGCACAGGACAACAGCCTACCACCCGCAGGCCAACGGGCTCTGCGAGCGCTTTCATCGTTCTTTGAAAGCCTCCCTCTGCGCCAGCCTGGCTGACACCAGCTGGATCGACAAAGTACCCTGGGTTCTCCTGGGATTGCGTACTGCGCCCAAAGAGGACCTCCGCGCCTCTGCGGCCGAGATGGTCTACGGCCAACCGCTCAGAGTACCAGGCAACTTCCTCCCCCTGACAACGGAGCCGTGGTTGGCCGCCAGACAGCTTTCCCTGCACCAGGACGTGGCCCAGCAATTCCGTCCAGTGCCCACTTCGCAACACAGCCCGCAGCCGTCCTACGTGCCTCGAGACTTACGACATGCGGAGTTCGTCTTCGTGCGCCGGGACGCGCACAGAGGCCCGCTGCAGGCACCATACACCGGCCCCTTCCCAGTATTGGAGACGGGGGACAAAGCTTTTCTTATCGATGTCGGCGGGAAGCCGGACCTTATTTCAGTAGACCGCCTCAAACCGGCGCACCTGGACCTCAGCTTCCCGTTTCGGCCGGCTCTTCCCCCACGGTGGGGCAGAGCTCCCACGTTGGCGGCGGCCCCACAAGAGGACCAAGACATGCCAGAACCTTACTTCCCGGCCACTGCCCCACCTTCGCCGGCAGCCCGTCCAGCCAGCCCACTGGCAGACCAGCCGACAAACCAACCGGCCAACCTCCCAGACAGCCCTCCTCACACGCCAGATGGCTACTACAGCCGCTACGGCCGCTTGGTCAAACCTCCGCAGAGACTTGACTTTTACAGTTAACGAGGATTCTGGGGGGGCGTATGTGGCGTTGCCACATTGGGGAAACAGTGTATGTAGATAAACCTGTATAATCCCCTTTTAACTGCTGTATTCCCCTCCCCCCGCAAGACAGTTGCAAGCTGAGAGGAATAAGGCACGTTCAGACTTGCCTGCTGCTGATAGAAGGAAAACCAATCAGGTTCCAGCAGGTGACCAATCCGTGAGTCATCACAGGTTCGCGGGCTTCACGAATGCAGTACTGTATTGAGAGAGTTGGAGTAAAGACCTATTTCTTGTAGCTCGCTGTGTTGCCTATTTCTTTACGCAGGAGACCGTAGTCCCCCACACCAGCCAGGATTAAAATTGCCACACAGTACAGGAAATCACAACAAGCATAATGTGCAGGACGAGCTAAGTCTAGAGAAAACGCAGAGAGAATGCCATGTATCCTGTGAATTAGAGAAGCTTTTCGGCACTGTTCTGGGCAGTCCACCCAACAATTCATAGAATCGTACAGCACAGAAGGAAGCCATTCGGCCTATCGTGCCAGTGCCGACACTCTGCCAGTTCTCATCAGTTCCATGTAAGTGGCATCAAATGAGTAACTGCTTCCCTGGGAGGAAAGTAGTATGATGGAAGCTGTGTCAAAAATTAAGTATTTTTGTCAATGGTTATTTATTGGATTCTTTCTTGATAATCACAGCACACACAAGATTAAAATTGACTAATGCTAGGTGTCCCTGCAGGCTACAGAGAATATACATGACAGACTGGCTGAGATTTACACATCGGGTCAACATTGTTCAGTGCTACCATTTACCTTTGATGGGGACCTGTCTAACACATCAATCAAAGTTATTGGAATAGGTCAACGGGTCAAGCCGTTTAATTCAGACACAAAAGGGCAATTTTAACCCCCAAAAATGGGTGGGTTTGGGTCAGGTGGGTTATTAAAAATTTTTAAATCTCAAACCCGAACCAAATCCACCTCGAACTCGCCCACTTCTGGTTTTAATGGAGGAGGGATGGGGGCGGGCAACCAACCCGCTCCCAGGAGGCAGGTTATTCATTAAAATATTTTAATGAAACTGTGTGCCTCATATTTGATCTCTTCCTATTTCTTGGTCCCCCTTTGCTGATTTCTAAAGAGGATTGGGATCTTTTTAGAAATCAGCAAAGGGGGACCAAGAAATTGATAAAGAAAGGGAAAATGGAATATGAGCACAAACTAGCAAAAAATATAAAAACGGATTGTAAAAGCTTCTATAAGTATGTGAAAAGGAAAAGACTGGCGAAGGTAAATGTAGGTCCTTTACAGTCAGAGACGGGAGAATTTATAATGGGGAATGAGGAAATGGCAGAGAAATTAAATAAATACTTTGGCCTAGAAATTCGGTTGGCTTTGCGCCCAGTTTTCGCCCAAAGAGGGCTTTTGCGCCAATAGAGGAGTTCGCGCTGATATTCAGCACTGCGGTAATGGCGGCGGTAGCCGGTAGCGCTGCGCCGGCACCGATGACGTCATCGGTGTGCGCAGTGCCCCGGTTCCGCCCCGATGCCGGCCCGAATCCCATATTCAGTTGCCGCCGCCTCCTCCGTGGTGGCCGCTACTTACATCCGGAGACCAGGGCCTTACTGCAGCCTTAGTGGGGCGCATAAAGGTGGAGGTGCGGCCGGCCGCTTTTTCGGCGGCCGCCTGCCCACACCTCCTTCCCTGGCCTCCTCCACCACCCCCCCCGCGGCATTGCCGGCTGCTTTCCACGAGCCCGGCACTTCTCCATGGTGCCGGGCTCATTTGCCGGCACAATCCAGTGGCGATCTCCCCGTTGCAGGCACCTCCACCTTAAGAGAAGGAGGAGGCCTGCAGTACCACAGCCTGCCGCACCGCATCGGGTGGCGCAGTGGCGCCTACAGCGCTGAAATTCAGTTTCAGCGCCCCAAGCGGGGGCGGCCACACCCTGGAATAGCGCCTGGTTCTGACTTGGGGCGCAGAAGCCGAATATCTGACGGTCGCTAATGGCTCCCCGCCCAGCCCTAACTTTTGGGCGCAAACCAGCTGGCGGGCCCAAACTGAATTTCTAGGCCTTTGTTTCTGTCTTCATGGCGGAAGACACAAAAAACCTCCCAGAAATATGAGAAAACCAAGGGTGTGGTGAGAATGAGGAACTTAAAGAAATTATTATTAGTAAAAAAACAGTACTAGCAAAATTAATGGGACTAAAAGTCAATAAATCCCAAGGACTGGATGACCTACATCCTAGGGTTTTAAAAGAGGTGGCCACTGGGATAGTGGACGCATTGGTTGTCATCTTCCAAAATTTGATAGATTTTGGAATGGTTCCTGCAGATTGGAGGATAGCAAATGTAACCCTGCTATTTAAGAAAGGAGGGAGAGAGAAAACGGGGAACTACAAACCTGTTAGCCTCACATCAGTCGTTGGGAAAATACTAGAATCTATTATAAAGGATGCAATAACTGGGCACTTAGAAACTAATAGTAAGATTGGGCAGAATCAACATGGATTTATGAAAGAGGAATCCTGTTTGACAAACCTATTGGAGTTCTTTGAGGATGTAACTAGTGGAGTAGACAAAGGGGAACCGGTAGATGTGGTGTATCTGGATTTTCAGAAGGCCTTCGATAATGTCCCACACAAGAGGTTGGTGAACAAAATTAGGGCACATGGAATTGGGGGTAATATAGCATGGAGTGAGAATTGGTGAACAGACAGAAAACAAAGAGTAGCGATAAACGGGTCTTTTTCAGGATGGCAGGCTGTGACTAGTGGGGTACCGCAAGGATCGGTGCTTGGGCCCCGCCTATTCACAATCTATATCAATGATTTGGATGAGGGGACTAAATGTAACATTTCCATATTTGCTGATGATACAAAGCTAGGTGGCAGTGTCAGTTGCGAAGAGGATGTGAAGAGGCTTCAAGGGGATCTCGACAGGCTCAGTGAGTGGGCGAGAACATGGCAGATGGAATATAATGTGGATAAATGTGAAGTTATCCACTTTGGTAGAAAAAACAGAAAGGCAGAGTATTTCCTAAATGCTGAAAGATTGGGGAATGCAGATTCTCAAAGTGACCTGGGTGTCCTTGTACATGAGTCACTGAAAGTGAATGTGCAGGTGCAGCAAGCCATTAGGAAGGCAAATGGTATGCTGGCCTTCATTACAAGAGGATTTGAGTACAGGAGTAAAGAAGTCTTACTCCAATTATATAGGGCCTTGGTGAAACCACACCTGGAGTACTGTGTAGAATTTTGGTCTCCTTACTGAAGGAAGGATATACTTGCCATAGAGGTAGTGCAACGAAGGTTCACGAGATTGATTCCTGGGATGGCGGGACTGTCATATGAGAAGAGATTGAGTAAACTAGGCCTGTATTCTCTTGAATTCAGAAGAATGAGAGGGGATCTCATTGAAGCATACAAAATTATTACAGGGCTTGATAGGATGGATGCTGGGAGAATGTTTCCCTTGGCTGGGGAGTCTAGAACCAGGGGCCACAGCCTCAGGATGAAGGGTAGGCCATTCAGGACTGAGATGAGAAGAAATTTCTTCACACAGAGGGTGGTGAATCTTTGGAATTCTCTACCCAGAGGGCTGTGGAGGCTCTGTCATTGGGTATATTCAAAAAAGTCGATAGATTTCTGACTAGTAAGGGCATCAAGGGATATGGCGATAGGGCCGGTGAATGGAGTTGAGGCAGATCAGCCATGATCTCATTGAATGGCGGAGCAGGCTCGAAGGGCCGAATGGCCTACTCCTGCTCCTATTTCTTATGTTCTTATGTTTCCCAGGCCTCAGGAAACCCAGCAGCTGGTGAGGTGAGGACTGCTGAGTGGAAGAGGTAAGTGCTTTTCCAGCTCTGCTTGTCGGCCAGGAGGAGCAGAAGTGCTTCCCACTGGTCCACCAAGCTAACCTGCTTTCCTCCCCGCGATTGGACACCCACCCCTGCGATTGGACCCCTTGCGATCACCGACCACCCCCCCCCCCCATGATTACGGACACCCCCCATGATTGCCGATTTAACTCCCCTGCACCACGATCACCGATTCCCCCCTACGATCGGTACCCCCCGCGATCACCAACCCACCATCTCTGCCCCCAATCTATCTCTGACCCCCGTGATCACTCCCCCGACCCTCAAAGCCACGCTATACCCCCCACCCCCACCGTGGTATCTGATTATATTGGTGCATTGCTAATGTAAAGTTTCCTTAAAGGCCAAGGGAAGTCTAATGGAAGTATTTTTGTTCAAAGTAGACCCCCCATCGTCTATTTAAAGAAAGTATATTTATAAAAAAATTATTTTGATTAAAAAAAGTACTTTCTTACTCAGTTGCAAATTTAGCATGTTGGATCTCCTTGCCAGTCAGCCATCCCAGTAAAGGGGAGGAATTCTGGAGTGCTGCCATTAATTGCAATGGGGTCTGGGAGTTGAGCCAAAGCTGCCAGATCCCAGGATAATTTGCAATCAAGTCGACCAGCAACTTGCCCCCATTGTAGTCAATTAGAGAGGGTGCAGAAACGATTTGCAAGAATGGTTCCAGGGATGAGGGACTTCAGTTAGTTGGATAGACTGGAGAAGCTGGGGTTATTCTCCTTAGAGCAGAGAAGGTGGAGAGGAGATTTGATAGAGGTGTTCAAAATCACGAGGTGTTTAGACAGAGTAGATAGAGGGAAACTGTTCCCATTGGCGGACGGGTTCAAAACCAGGGGACACTGATGTAAGTTGATTGGCAGAAGAACCAAAGGCGACATGAGGGAAAACTTTTTTTACACAGTGAGTGGTTATGATCTGGACTGCACTGCCTGAAAGGGTGGTGGAGGCAGACTCAATCGTGGCTTTCAAAAGGAAATTGTATAAGCACCTGAAGGAAAAAAATTTGCAGGGCTACGGGGAAAGGGCAGGGGAGTGGAACTAGCTGAAGTGCTCTTGCAGAGAGCTGGCACGGGCTCGATGGGCCGAATGGCCTCCTTCTGTGCTGAAACCATTCTATGATTCTAACCCCTGACATCTTTACCCCAGCAGCACATACTTATCTGCTCCTGGGCTGTGGCCTCTTCTGCAGCATTCCCCACCCAACTGGGAGCCAATCCTGTCAATTAGGCTGGCTTCCAGTCAGGGATCCTGTTAAAACTCCACAGCATTCAGGGACCCGACAAAATCTCCTTCCCCCGCTAGGAAATCCTGCCCCAGTAAAGATCAGGGCAAGCATTCTGCGGGGCTATTTAAAGTGTATGTTTGTTTGGTAGCTGTATTTGTATGGGCGAACATAGTTTGGCCCATATAATCTAGTTATGGAAGATGTAGGGGTATATGTGTGTTTTCACCACTTGGGCAGTATGTGGCAAGGTGGATCACACACCATTTATAAAACCTGCCCATTTTCTTTCCATTGATTTCAGTGGAATGATAATCAGGTAGGTTCTATAAAGAGTGTGTGATCCACCCCTCCAGATTACGCCCAGGTGGTGAAGCCCAAAATCTGCCCCATAGTTTTTAATATTTCTTTGTTCTGTGGTTTCTTCAAATGCATTTGGAGCTATATCTTTGACGGGTATTGCACGAAGACAGTAGTCAGTCTGAAGCCAGCAATTATAAAGTTAGTTAGAAGGCTCCATGATAGTAGGTAGTCACATAAGAAGTAAGCAACTGTGTTTAAAGGGTTGGTTTAATGTCAATCGTTAGCACAGGAGAAGTATCTTTTGTTTCTATTGTCATTTTGAGGAAAATAGTAACGTTTATCGTTACTGTAAATATATCAAACACTGTTCATTTTCCTGTTTAATGTTCACAAAATATTGTGAACCGATTTAGAGACTGAGCATGACTATGTATAGATATAGATTGACATTAAACCAACCCTTTAAACACAGTTGCTTACTTCTTATGTGACTACCTATGTATATGTTTCCACATTCCAATGATAAGGAGATCATATGAGCACAGTGACAAGAGTTCTCTGTTCAGCCCTTAGGTCTCATTATATTTATGTAGGTTTTGAGCAGGTGAAGGTGCACTCCGCTTTGCTGGGGACATGAGGTCCGCTTATTCACTTATAAGACTGACACTGATGATGAGCCCAAACAAAACCTAACAGAAGCTGAACTCCATCCTGCTGCATATTATTAAATTATGATATTATATGTGCTTTTCTTTTATAGCTTTAATTATATATACAAATATGTGATTTTAAATTAACTCCGCTTAAAGCAGAAACTATCTTTCTTCCTGAGACCACCTGCTGAGAATGGGGTGAAATTGTCTGTGAGAAAGGATACTAGATTGTTTGATCTGGTAATTAATTATTTAAGAGCATGTGATGCAACATCTATCAGTTCGTGGAGAAGTTCAGCCCTAGATGAGGTACGAACATTTACTCATCAGATGTGTCTAACACTCCAGATGCTCCATTGTGTGTTTGATCAATTTTGAGCAACAGTTCTGTACCCAGAGGCCCCTCAGGCTGAAATACAAATTAAAGTTTTCACTAATTCAGTGAGACGAACTGTATTGCCATATCCCTGCAGTGAGACAGAGCACGTTGACCGTAAAGGTGTGTGCACTTACATAAAAAAACTCACCTAAAGAACTCTGGGCAGAATTTTCCTCTTGCTGCGCGTGTGGGTTTGGGGGGTGGATCGACAGTAAAAGTGCCAGAAATAGCGAGCACGTCGGGAACCTACCGTCATCCCGCCGTCTCACGCATTTAACTCGGGCAGCTTTGACGGTGCGACATGGACCCGATTAACAGAAGCGGGTGACCTCGTTGAAATCATTAAATGCTTGAGTACAGACCCTTAAGAGTGATTTTAACTGAGTTTTACTGCAAGAGCACGGGATTCACGGAGGTTGGGTGACTCGCCTGTGAAAGAGTGGCGGAAGCTCAGTGGCCATTGGTGAATTCATTCATTGACAGCTGGGAAAAGCCCATAAATACTCCAACATTACACCTCATAAGTTGCCTCATGGAAAGGCTCTTGCTCACTCCACCGATTTCAGTGGCTGCAGCTTGTTGGTCATTTTTGAAACCTCGGAAGCCACTCTCACTACATTGCTATTATCACAACATTGAGGGATTGGCCCTCTGATCTCCACTTTACCTGCCATCTACTACATCAGCACAGGTGCCGCTTATACTGTCTCACCGTGGTCCTCAGAATCAGACCAAGATGAGCCCCAGCAGCAGCGGCAACCACAACAGCAGCCTTCTCCTCAATGACCTGATGCTCCACAGGAGAGGGGGGCACCACAGGGCTGCAGCACGCCAGAGGCGATACCCCTAACACAGGGTATACAAATGTAAGAAGTCACACAACACCAGGTTATAGTCCAACAGCTTTATTTGAAATCACAAGCTTTCGGAGCGCTGCTCCTTCTTCAGGTGAAGTGGAGAAATGCATAAAGACACAGCTTATATAGTCAGAGAATCATGTCAGATGTTTACAGGTAACCTTTCCAACTGCCATTTATCACACCTCGGCAGAGAGATAATCACAGCAGTCAAAGGTGTGAATGGTGTCCAAACAGGTCAGTCAGGGAAACATTACATCAAAGAACAATGAGGTGGGGTCACAAGGGGTCAAATATTGCAGATGCTGGGGTCTGTATGAAAAACAAAAAAACAGACAAAAAACATTTTTTTTGGAAAGGTTACCTGTAAACATCTGACATGATTCTCTGACTATATAAGCTGTGTCTTTATGCATTTCTCCACTTCACCTGAAGAAGGAGCAGCGCTCCGAAAGCTTGTGATTTCAAATAAAGCTGTTGGACTATAACCTGGTGTTGTGTGACTTCTTACATTTGTCCACCCCAGTCCAACTCCGGCATCTCCACACCATGGCTACTATCGACACCACAAACTGCCGGCTCAAAGTGGAGAGGATCTCCAAGAAGATCGCGCATATCGACACAGACATCAAGTTTCTACAGAGATGCAAGAAAGCAGACAAGATCCCGAAAGGACTACAGATCACTAACCCACTCAAGTCGACCTACAACACAGGCTACGCTGAGAGACTCTGCCGTCGTACCTCTCGCACACTCCTCAACCATCTCGTACACCAGCTCTACAGCAGACGCCGCAACCTCGAAACCGAGATGGAGTCCATGTTCTCAGCCTGTGCTCAGGACGCAGCAGACCAGCTACGAGACACCGCCAAACAAACAAGGCAACGGAACTACGCTACCTACATGCACACCAAGAACAGGAAGCTTGAGAAACTTGGCATCACCAGCAGCAGCAACCAAGCCTCCCCCGGTACCACGGTTGAAACCACAGGGAAATCCATCGTCAACCTGTCCGACCACACCCTTCAACCAGATGAAATTGAAGTTCTCAGCCGAGGGCTCAATTTCTGCCCCACCACCAAAATGGACCCCATCGGTCTCGCGGCAGACACAGAGGAATTCATCAGGAGAATGAGGCTCCGGGAATTCTTCCACAAATCCCAAGATGTCAGCAGCGAACCCAATGAGACAATCAATGATCCGGAACAGCAGACAGAGGGATCCGCAGTGCAGCAACTGAAGAAGAAAGAGTCAAATTGGACCCCTCCGGAGGGTCGCTGCCCTAAGCTTGACATGTATGCTCAAGCTGTCAGGAGATGCATCAATGCCAGATTCATCAGCCGCACTCACAAGACAGTCCAGAATGTCACCCGAGCACAACGCAACGCCATCCACGCTCTCAAGACCAACCGCAACATCGTCATCAAACCAGCAGACAAAGGAGGTGCCATCGTCATACAGAACAGAACGGACTATTGCAAAGAAGTATACCGACAACTGGACAACCAGGAACACTACAGACAGTTACCCGCAGATCCGACCAAAGAACACACCCGCCAACTCAACAGACTGATCAAAACCTTCGATCCAGACCTTCAAAGCATCCTACATGCTCTCATCCCACGTACTCCCCGCGTGGGAGACTTCTACTGCCTCCCAAAGATACACAAAGCCAACACACCTGAACGTCCTATCGCATCAGGCAACGGAACCCTGTGTGAGAACCTCTCTGGATATGTCGAGGGCATCCTGAAACCCATCGTACAGGGAACCCCCAGCTTCTGTCGCGACACTACAGACTTCTTACAGAAGCTCAGCACCCACGGACCAGTTGAACCAGGAACACTCCTCGCCACGATGGACGTCTCGGCACTCTACACCAGTATCCCCCACGATGACGGCATCGCTGCGACAGCCTCAGTACTCAACACCACCAACAGCCAATCTCCAGACGCCATCCTACAACTCATCCGCTTCATCCTTGACCACAATGTCTTCACCTTCGACAACCAGTTCTTTACCCAAACACACGGAACAGCCATGGGGACCAAATTCGCACCCCAATACGCAAACATCTTCATGCACAAGTTCGAGCAAGACTTCTTCGCTGCACAGGATCTCCAACCAACGCTATACACCAGATACATCGACGACATTTTCTTCCTATGGACCCACGGCGAAGAATCACTGAAAAGACTACACGATAACATCAATAAGTTCCATCCCACCATCAAACTCACCATGGACTACTCCTCAGAATCAGTCTCATTCCTGGACACACGAATCTCCATCAAAGACGGACACCTCAGCACTTCACTCTACCGCAAGCCCACGGACAACCTCACGATGCTTCACTTCTCCAGCTTCCACCCTAACCACGTTAAAGAAGCCATCCCCTATGGACAAGCCCTGCGAATACACAGGATCTGCTCAGACGAGGAGGAACGCGATGGACACCTACAGACACTGAAAGACGCCCTTGTAAGAACGGGATATGACGCTCGACTCGTCGATCGACAGTTCCGACGGGCCACAGCAAAAAATCGCATAGACCTCCTCAGAAGACAAACACGGGACACAACCAACAGAGTACCCTTCGTCGTCCAGTACTTCCCCGGAGCGGAGAAACTACGCCATGTTCTTCGCAGCCTTCAACATGTCATCGATGATGACGAACACCTCACTAAGGCCATCCCCACGCCTCCACTACTCGCTTTCAAACAGCCGCCTAACCTCAAACAGACCATCGTTCGCAGCAAATTACCCAGCCTTCAGGAGAACAGCGACCACGACACCACACAACCCTGCCACAGCAACCTCTGCAAGACATGCCAGATCATCAACACAGACACCATCATCACACGTGAGGACACCACCCACCAGGTACATGGTACATACTCATGTGACTCGGCCAACGTTGTCTACCTCATACGTTGCAGGAAAGGATGCCCCGGAGCATGGTACATCGGCGAGACCATGCAGACACTGCGACAACGGATGAACGGACACCGCGCAACAATCACCAGGCAGGAGTGTTCCCTCCCAGTCGGGGAACACTTCAGCAGTCAAGGACATTCAGCCTCCGATCTTCGGGTAAGCATTCTCCAAGGTGGCCTTCAAGACACACGACAACGCAAAATCGTCGAGCAGAAACTGATAGCCAAGTTCCGCACCCATGAGGATGGCCTCAACCGAGATCTTGGGTTCATGTCACGCTACATGTAACCCCACCTGATGCAGGGTCATCCAGACTCGAGTCGACATTGGCTTGTTCTCTCTACACAGGTGCGGCCGGACCTGCTGTGATTTCCAGCCAAAAAAAATGTTTTTTGTCTGTTTTTTTGTTTTTCATACAGACCCCAGCATCTGCAATATTTGACCCCTTGTGACCCCACCTCATTGTTCTTTGATGTAATGTTTCCCTGACTGACCTGTTTGGACACCATTCACACCTTTGACTGCTGTGATTATCTCTCTGCCGAGGTGTGATAAATGGCAGTTGGAAAGGTTACCTGTAAACATCTGACATGATTCTCTGACTATATAAGCTGTGTCTTTATGCATTTCTCCACTTCACCTGAAGAAGGAGCAGCGCTCTGAAAGCTTGTGATTTCAAATAAAGCTGTTGGACTATAACCTGGTGTTGTGTGACTTCTTACATTTGTCCACCCCAGTCCAACTCCGGCATCTCCACACCACAGGGTATACAGGCAGAGGATGAGCTTCCTCAACATGACTGTGCAGCAGTGCTTCAGGAGCCTCAGGCTATCGCACCAGGTCGTCGCAGACGTTTGTAGCTTGCTGGAACAAGACCAGAGGAGCAGGTGGACACTCCTTACCATGGCTGTCAAAGTCATTAGCGCCCTCAACTTCTTTGCCTCAGGTTCCTTCCAGGGATCTACAGCAAACATTTGCGGGCTCTTGCAGTCGGCCACCCACAGATGCATCACCCAGGTGACAGATGCCATTTTTCACAAGTCAGCCAATTATATCAACTTTGCTACTGATGAAACCAGTGTTACTGAGCGGGTGCTTGGCTTTGTGGCTCTGGCTGACTTCCCACAGGTGCAGGGCATCATCGACTGCACACATGTGGCCATGAAGGCACCCCATCATCACCCAGGAGTGTTTGGGAACCACAAAGGCTTCCACTCCCTCTGTGCAGCTCGTCTGCAACCATAAAAAGATGATTATGCACATGTGCACCAGATTCCTTGGCAGCTGCCATGACTCTTTCATGCTGGGCCAGTTCACCCTCCCTCAGCTCTTCGCACCTCCAAATACAATTACCAGCTGGCTGCTTGGAGACAAGGGCTTTCCACTGAAGACGTGGCTTATGACACCCCTGAGGATGCCAAGTACTGAGGCTGAGGAGCATTATAATGAGAGCCACATGCCCACCAGATGTGTAATAGAGCAAGCAATAGGCATGCTGAAGATGCACTTCAGATGCCTTGATAGAGCTGGAGGAGCCCTTCAGTATGCATCAGCCAGGGTCTCCGGAATCATTGTCGTCTGCTGTGTGCTGCACAACATCGAGCAGCGGTGAGGATTGGAGCTGTAGGAGGAGCATGGCGCACAGCTCACAGCCTCTTCAGAGGAGGAGGAGGAAGACGAGGAGGAGAAGGAACCTGAGGTGCAGATGGCACCAGCAGCAGCACACATTGCTGCCCAAGAGGCCTAAGATGGCCTCAAAATGGCCAGATTTACTTACCTTGCTCCAATGCAGCCATTTGCTGTGCTGTTACCCCCACCCCCAACAACACCATAAAGCATTCCTACAATAACCAATCCATTGCTCTCACCCAAAGCCCCAATGCTCGAGGTTAAATAATTGAGTAGACTAGGCCTATATTCCCTAGAGTTTAGAAAAATGAGAGGTGATCTAATTGAAATATATAAGATTCTTAAGGGACTTGACAGGTTTAATGCTGAGAGAAAGTTTCCCTTGGCTGGGGAATCTAGAACACGGGGTCACAGTCTCAGAATAAGGGGTCAGCCATTTAGTACTGAGATGAGAAATTTCTTCACTCAAAGGGTTGTGAATCTTTGGAATTCTCTACCCCAGAGAGCTGTGGATGCTCAGTGATTGAGTAAATTCAAGACAGAGGTCGATAAATTTTTGGGAACAAAGGGAATTAAGGGATATGGGGATAGTGCGGGAAGGTGGAGTTGAGGTAGATCAGCCATGATCTTGTTGAATGGCGGAGCAGGCTCGAAGGGCCAAATGGCCGACTCCAGCTCCTATTTCTTATGTTCTTGTGTCTCACCATTCACTCCAAGTGACAAAGTCACTTCCAAGGTTTGAGGCAAAAATGGAAAAGACCTGAAAGTGGTGCAAAGAAAACCATTTATGTGTGTCATCAATATAACTGAAACTTACCACAAACATTTTTTGATACACCCAGTGGGTAAACTTGTGCATCTACTTTTGTGTCATTTATATTTTCCTAGTGCTTCTATGAGGTGCAACCCCTGTGGCTCCAGCAGAGGTAGTTGCAGGCTGCTCACTTCCCTGCTGCAACTCGATAGACACTTTTGGTGGACGTCTTCTGGGTTTTGGAGCCTGTGATGGCCCCGCCAAAGTCTGCTCCTCCTGTGACTGTGCAGGGATCGGGATCCAAGGAAGAATGTGGGGCTCTGACTGAGGGGGAAGCAACGGGGAAGAAGTGGGAGCGCTTTGAGAAGAGCCCCCACTTCCATGTCCCCTCTCACCATCATCCTTCTCATGGGGCACTCGCACTTCCCTGCTAGCACAGAGCTGGCGAACACCTTGCTGCACATCAGTGGGGCGATGAAGGCCCAAGTCTATGTTTGCATCCCTCCTTGAGAGGAGGTCTATGAGCGCCTGCTATCTGTTGTCCACAGCTAGGGCACATTTGCTGCCCCATGCTGGTGGCCATCCTTTCCATGGAAGAGCACATCATCGCCATCACCAGCAAGATGGTGGTGCTCATATTGAAGATGGACACCTCCATTCTCTGAACATTTGCAAACATCGCAGCTGCAAAAGATGCCAGAGCCTCATGCAATTGTTGCTGCTCCGCCAAGGCTGTAACTAGTGGGGTACCGCAAGGAGCAGTGCTTGGACCTCAGCTATTCACAATTTACATCAATGATTTGGATGAGCAGACCAAATGTAATACAGGTATATCCAAATTTGCTGATGATACAAAGCTAGGTGGGAACGTAAGTTGTGAGGAGGATGCAAGGAGGCTTCAAGGGGATATAGACAGGCTAAGTCAATGGGCAAGAATATGGCAAATGGAATATAATGTGGAGAAATGTGACGTTATCCACTTTGGTAGGAAAAATAGAAAAGCACAGTATTTTTTAAATGGTGAAAGATTGGGAAATGTTGGTGTTCAATGGGACCTGGGTGTCCTTGTACACGAATCACTGAAAGTTAACATGCAGGTACAGCACGCAATTAGGAAAGCAAATGGTATGTTGGCCTTTATTACAAGAGGATGAGTATAAGAGTAAAGACGTCTTACTGCAATTATATAGGGCCCCGGTGAGACCACACCTGCAGTATTGTGTACAGTTTTGATCTGCTTACCGAAGGAAGGATATACTTGCCATAGAGGGAGTGCAACGAAGGTTCATCAGACTGGTTCCTGGGATGGGGGGATTGTCCTATGAGGAGAGATTGAGTAGACTAGGCCTATATTCTCTAGAGTTTAGAAGAATGAGAGGTGATCTCATTGAAACTTACAAAATTCTTGACAGGGTAGATGCAGGGAGGATGTTTCCCCTGGCTGGGGAGTCCAGAACCAGGGGTCACAGTCTCAGAATAAGGGGTCGGCCATTTAGGACTGAGATGAGGAGAAATTTCTTCACTCAGAGGGTGGTGAATCTTTGGATTTCTCTACCCCAGAGGCTCAATCGTTGAGTATATTCAAGACAGAGATAGATAGATTTTTGAATATTAAGGGAATCAAGGGATATGGGGATAGTGCAGGACAGTGGAGATGAGGTAGAAGATCAACCATGATCTTATTGAATTGCGGAGCAGGCTCGAAAGGCCAAATGGCCTACTCCTGCTCCTATTTCTTATGCTCTTATTATCCTCTTTCTCAATGGCCCCCAAGGCTCAGCATGTACATGCAGCTCAGCAGAATTGGAGCGCCCTGCGCCCTCCGGCGAGGAGCTCCACTGCTGTCCCTGTCAACACCACCTCCTCTTGCTCATTTGTGAATTGTGAGACACCAGGTGACAACTCTATGGTGCAAAGGACCCACCAAGGTGTGCGGATCTGCACTGGTGATGGCTGCGCTTGGGGCTGTTGACGCTGCACCCTCTGATGCTGGAGGTTCCTCTGAGGATGTGCACTGGATCCAGGTTCTCCTTACGACATCGCTGCTGCTGACCTCCTCTGCTATTTCCAGCCAGGCCCTTTTGGTCTCTTGGGGAGATCTCTTGCGCCTGCTGGGAAGAGGACCTCACTGCATGCTCTTACTGCCTCAACCAGAATATGCAGTGAGGCATCTGTAAATCGGGCTGCAGCCCTCTGCCTTTGGGTATTCATATTTTTCACTTTGCACAATAACTCCAACAGTTCCAATGCTCCTTTCACAGTCCTTTACCAACCTTCAAATGAGTTGTGTGTAAGGCTGCTTTAAATATGGGCACTGGATATGAGTTATCGATGACGTCATCAGACCTGCACCCTTTAATAGAGCCAGGAAACGTGCATGGCTGGTTTAATCGGGGCCATTACGCTAAAGTCGCTCTGAAGAGCGGGCTGATCAAGACATTGCGTTCCCAACCTGCTACGCGGCCCACACGCACCCAACTCGACTCAGAGATAAACATTTCTGGCCTCTGTAAAAAGGAATCTAATACAATCTTGAAATTATTCATTATTTTGGACTTAGAAAACTGGCACCATGGAAAGTTAAGTATTGTACTAATATTTTCTTATTTGCTGAATTTACTTGTTTCTCTGTATATTTCTTTCTTGTAATAAATATTTAATAGTTAGCCTGCAATTTTTGGTCTACCAGCTTGTTTTGTTCCACCACTCAGAGAGTTCATGAGCATATGGTGGGCAATGAATACAATATTCAGTCTAGCCCTACAGTGAAAGATTAAATTGTTTGCCCCGAAGCATGCTAAATCCCATTCACTACATGCATAAGGTTAAGTGTGGGGTTGTAAGAGACATACTTTGGAAGATGCCTTTTGCAGTGAGCATGAGTAAGGATTGTTGGGAAATAGCCTGAATTGTAACTAACTCCCCCTTGTACCTGAACATGTTCACTGCCTTGGTCTTTGCCTTGTGGTCTGCACGGTCGGCATGACCGTGCGTTGCTGCTAGTGATGGGTTGGTTCACAACCTCTGCCAGATCCACTTGGGCAACTTACTTAATGGTGAAGAATCTAGGTCTTGAGCAATGCCTCTGAACACTCATGAATATTAAACACAGAGTATTTTACAGACGAAAGCAACAACTGGGGTGAATGTCCTCAGGGTTTCTCCATAAATTCAGTGGAAACCCCACTTCTGCACATAAACAAGGTTTCCGCTGAACTTTGAATAAAGGTGCAGTGGCAAAGTGGGAGGAACCCCGAGAAAATTCACCCCCAAAATATTTGCAATTAAAGGTTAGCACAAAGCAAAAGAATTGGCAAATACTAAAAGTACAAAGGGATAACTTTATGAGCCTTGCCCTCTGGATCACAGGTGTATACTCCCCAATAATTTCCAGACATTATTATAATGGACAAAAAATTGTTGGGGAAGGGGGTTGCACTGGGGACATGTACCCACATTCCTGAAATGTGCTCCTGGTTGGTGAGGCTCTGTGACGGGAGCACATACTTGTAAAATTGCTGCTAATTCTAAACATACATACAGAAAGCAACTCTACAATGAGTTAATTACCTTTCGTAAGTATGACTGCAAAAGAAATCTAAAACATTTGACAGTGAACCAAAATTCTGTCTCTGAACAGTAGATGATATACATTTCATCCTCTTGCATCGTATCATAAAATGTTGCTCAGGTTGGGAGCAATATGGAGTTATTTTTCTCTAATGATATACCAGAATTTTAGAAAGAATTCTTGAACTGATAATAGTTTAGTTCAGAACCCATTATTTGCCAGTCTTCTGTTCTGGGAAATGTTTTTCACCATTTTTCCAAGGACAAGTCAAATAATAACTCATGCATTCTTATTGGCATAAAAATTGCTTGTTAGTAGTTTTCTGATCATATAAAAAGTGCTTCATGCACATACAGAAGAAAAACAGGTCCATACAATTCACATTTCCAAACTACCAGGTTTGTTAGCTAAATGTAACAAAATATTCATAATAAAAAAACTATGATTTGTTTCAAATTTTGGAAAACCCCAGCTATATACATAAATGTAACCATCGGCAATTGAAATTAGCAAACCAATCTGACATAGCATCAAAGCAAAGTGCAACATCTGATCCTTGAGTATGAAAAACAAGAAAATACATAGAATTGTTACAAGGGACATGGCATAAAAATCCTGCAGCAAAACTGAATGGGATTAACATCTCATTCTGTATTGCATGCCACTAAATAACATTACTACCATACATCAAGGCACTAGCATTATTTGGCGATGGCACATTCATGGAAATAGCACCATTTATTGCTGATGCAATAGGAATGAAACCCTGTCAAGAGTGCTTAAGATTATTCCATCCTGATACATAAATGTTCAATGTATTAGTTTGGGGTGACATAATCAATTTATGTGTACGTCTAATTGTTGTAAATAGGAGCTATCTATTCCCACCATATAACTTTCAGTATACTGTATACATAACCTAGGGCATACATCTCGACTGTTTCTATTTAGTTGAGGTGACCCAGTTTTGTGGCTAACTTTCAGTCCTGTTCCACTGTCCTGACTTTGGAGTGGCATTGCAGAATTTTGAAATGTTCTCCAAGCTTATTAGTCCTATAGATTTCTTTTCAGCGTTACAGAGGTTGGGGGATAAAGCAAATCTGTAGCATTTAATTTCTTTTTTCACATTTCTCAATCAGTGGGATCAACACTTAGTTATGATGAAAGGCCATTGATCTGAAATGTTAACGCTGTTTCTCTCTCCACAGATGCTGCCTGACCTGCTGAGTGTTTCCAACATTTTCTGTTTTTATTTCAGATTTCCAGCATCCACAGTATTTTGCTTTTGGATTAACACTTTATTGTATTTTGATGGTCCACAATTTAAGGCTTAACATATGTGCCATCAAACTACAATAGTGGGGTAAGAATACCTCTTCTGGTCTCTATTTTTAGCCACATTGGCCCAGATTTTGGTGTAGCAGGACATCTAACGACATCTGCCGTTAGTTAGACTTGCCCTTGCAAGTTTAGGTTTTTAAATTTTTTGCATGGCAAGTTGCTGAAAGTGCGAGCTGATAACGGTGAAGTGAGGGAAACAGGGCAAGCAACTGCGTATCTCCTTAATCAATCAGATTGAAGGATTGTGAAATAAACAGAGGAACAACAGAGAAAGAAGTGTAAATCAGAGTGGGTGAATTCAATGTCAAAACAGGTACAGAAAGAGAAACAAAGAGATAGGAAAAAAGATTGGATTAAGAGACAGAAAAAAGAAACAGAAAGCAAAAGTTAAAAAAAAATATATTTTAAATTTGACATTTTAAAAATCTGCAACAATAATTAATACCTGAAGGAATGAGACTCCACATATTTAATAGTTAATTTTCAGTGCCAGAGATGTTGATTGGTAGTTATTGGCCCAGAAATTCGGGTCCCCACGGGTGAGTACGTGCTGGGTACTCATGCGTAGGCCCAATAAGTGCCGGTTTCGTGCATGCACTGCGCATGCGCGGGAAACCGGAACTTCCGTTCACTTAAAGGAAGGGGTTCACAGGTCGAACGCGTGCGCCGGAGAGGCAACGCGTGCACCTGGAACTTACATTTTTTTTGCATGTTTCTCCGGGAGGGTAAGTCTCCAGGAGTTACACATTTAAAAAGCAGTCGCAAGGCCTGCTTTTAACAAGGTAAGTGGTGAATTAAGTAAAATTAAAACATTTTTTCCACAGGTTTATTATTTTTTAATATTTTAAAGAAAGGTAAGTTTATTTTTAGCCCCGTTAGAAACTAATTAATTTTTTCAAAAATTTAAATTATTGTTTAAAATAGTTATTTTATGTAATTTATAGTTATTTTAAAAATGTGATTTTTTTTAAATTTATTTGAAGTTTTAGTTATGTTCTGGGGCTGATTTGTATTTATAGTTTTGACAGCTCTTCCTGTCAAATTTATGAATGGGCATTCCCTGCTACCACTGGCTCTCCATGGCCCACGTGATCCCAGGGGACGCTTCGAACTAACTGCGCCCCTGGGATACGCAAGCACTGCGCGTCGGCAGTTGGAGGAGGCCCAGGATTGGAATCCCACGCGGGCCCACTGCTCAACGGCCAGCGCGCTAGGTAAGTGCAGGTCGGAGGCTTGCACCCACAGGAAACCTCTGACCCGAATTTCTGGGCCATTAAGTTATCATGTCATTAAAAGGGTACTTGCGTTTGTAATAAAACTTACATTTCTGTGGCGAGTTTAGTTCATATCTACCGCACAAATACAGCAACTTCATGTCATTCAATGCACTTCAATGGTGCGGCAGGCAGTGAGATGCCATTTTTGTGAAGCTAATGACGGAGTGGCGCAACTTAGACAGCAACTTTTGGGTATTGGTATTTAACCGCGTATCTGGCCCTCACCTGAAGTTGCTGTACCATTTATACTTAAATAACAGTGAGTGCCATTAGCCTCATCATTATTTTTACAGCAAAATGTGGGCCAATGTGTTTGTCAAGGTTTACTTTGTTATTTCTAGCAAACACTTTCTAAAAGATTATTATTATTATTTTTAAATACTTTAAAGAAAGGTAAGTTTATTTTTAGCCCCGTTAGAAACTGTAATTAATTTTTTCAAAAATTTAAATTATTGTTTAAAATAGTTATTTTATGTAATTTATAGTTATTTTAAAAATGTGATTTTTAAAAAATTTATTTGAAGTTTTAGTTATGTTTTGGGGCTGATTTGTATTTATAGTTTTGACAGCTCTTCCTGTCAAATTTATGAATGGGCATTCCCTGCTACCATTGGCTCTCCATGGCCCACGTGATCCCAGGGGACGCCAGGGTGTTCATGTATTTAACTGAGAAACGTGAGGATGTGAAACAAATTAAGCACATATCAGTCCAAAACTCCCTTAATTTGTGTTTGGATTTATGGAAAAGATAACAATGAATTAAACTTATTAAAGCACATAAATAATAGTGCACATATTTAAATGTTAGGGTATTTTAATATTCATGGAATTATGCACAATAAAATAAAAGTCCCTGATCTTATTCACTTGTTACTGATATTTTGGGCCTGTGTTGCTGAATTTCATGTTTGTAGGTTGAGAGGTATGTGGAAGATAGATAATGTTTAAAATGTAAAGGTTTACGAATCTTCCCATAATGCTATACCAAGGTTACGTGTCAGATCACAGGGCAGCAATGTAACTCAAACACTGTGCATAAACATCTGTTGAAGCTACAGTTAGATTTTCCAAATGGCTTATGTTTGAATACCTGATATGGATTTACAATTCCATTACACATAGAGCACAGAAGAAAGCTTCCTCCATAGATCTTAAAGAATGAGGCCTAGAAATTCGGTGGGCTGCGCCACCAGTTAGCGCCTAAAGAGGGCACTTAGTGGTTTTAGCACCACTGGCCACGCCTCCCGTGAAATTTAGCGGGGCGCTAATGGCGGCGTTAGCCTGTAGCGCTGCGCCGCCACTGATGACGTCATCAGTGTGCGCAGCACCCCGCTACCGCCCCGAACACGATATTGGGTCGCGCCCCCCCCCCCCCGTAGCGCCGGTCGCAATTCGCGACCGGTTCAGGGGGGCCTACCTGTGGCAGTAGTGGCGCTAATTAAAGGGGAGGTGCGGGGCGGCCATTTTTTTCGCTGGCCGCCTGCCAGCACCTCCTTGCACCGCCATCCCCGGCCTCCTGATCCCCCCCCCCGGGCAGCGCCGGCTGTGTCCCAAGAGCCCGGCACTTCTCCTTGGTGCCGGGCTCTTTTGCCAGCACTCGCGATCAGAGATCGCGCTGGTGCAGGCCCCTCCCCTTTAAGAAGGGGAGGAAGGCCTGCAGTACCGCAGCGCGCCATGCCGCAGCGTGTGGCGCTGCGGCACGTTGCGCTGCGATATTCCGTTTCAGCGCCCCAAGAGGGACGCGGGGCGCCTCAAGCAGCGCCCCGCTTCCGCTTGGGGGCGCTGAAACTGAATATCGCGCTGGCGCAAGCGGCTCCGTCCGGAGTGGAAATTCCGGCGCCCAGGCGAGCTTGGGGCACCACCGAATTTCTAGGCCTGAGTTTCCTCATCAGAACCCTTTCAAAAACTCCAAACAATTACAAAGAATTATAATTTGGTTCAATTTCTTTTTGTTCATTACTGTTCATTTTTAAATATATATATATTTTATTTAAATGATGAATGCTGGGGAAATTAGCTTGGAGGAGTTATCAGCCTGACAGTGTAAAGGAGCTGAACTAACATTCGTTGAGATAAATCATTAATCTAGAAACCTTGTAATTTTAATTGTTAATATGGGTTTTTGCCAGTTTTCTCTCCTCTCAATATTAACAACGACTTGTATTTTTATAAAATTCTACAGGTACAGAATGACATCTCAAGAATGCTGGTGTCATAATTGTAGCATTATAGTTACAAAAATCTCTAATTTTTCACCATTCACAAAAGCATTTGACTTCCTTGTAAGCCTAGTTGTTTTCAAATACACTGAGCTATCCCATATAAAGATTTTTTTCTAAATAAATAAAATTTAGTTAACCTTTAACGTGAATTTTGAAATCCAACGAGCACTAGAAATTATCACTGCAATTTTCCTGTGAGAAAATATATTGTTTTTGCATTTTTCTTACCAATTCTCTACATCAATTTTCTCCCTTTCCCTCTTCCTCTCCAAAATGTATTGGTCCTTTGCTGGTTTCAAATTCCACGGGCACAAGGCACCCACTGGTACCTTGCCCGTGCATCCCTTGTTCAACCTTGTGAGGCTTGACAGTCAGGGTTGGCAGGCTATTTGACTGTGGGGGGAGTGGGGGATAGGCATCACTGCTGAGTCCAATTCACTTGGCATTGACACGTGTACGTCCAACAGGGGACATTGGATAGCAGGCAGGAAAATAAATCCTTGTCTTTTTCCCTTATCTAACTTGAGTTGCTGAAGCTAATTGTAATGCCCCTAAATGCTGAACAGTTGAGATCAGCTAACTCATCCTTTTTCTTTCTCATCTCAATAGTTCATAAGTGGAAAATTCACTGTGAACTAGGGTTGTTGTGTTACTTGATCACAGTAGCCTAGATTTTTCCATCAGAATTTTAACACTGGTAGAAACCCATTTAAAATAAGGCTGATCAGAAAATCTAAGGGCTAAAAATTTGGGGGCTTTACACCACCCATTACCAGCAAAAAATTGCGAAAAGAGGGTGGCCACTGCTCTTTCGCCAGCTGGTGGTGGGTCCTGTGGCATCCTCCATTTCCCCAGGCCCGGCAGCACTGCCGGTAAGATCCACCGCCCTGCAAATTAAAATGAGGGAGAGGTGCACGCTAACTTAACGTTACCACAGTGAATTTGGACCTTTGCGCTGAGTTCAGCGCTGGGTCCTGAGCTCGCCATGTAAACCCAGCATGCAAGCAGACTGACAGAGGCACTGTCAGCATCTCTTAAAGGGACACACACATCTTTCAGGTAAGTTTGCATGTAAGCTTTTGGACTGGGTATTTTTGATTTTACGAGGTAGTGGCTTGCTGCAATAGATGTTAAAAGTTTTTTACGTGTGTAGGGAGTGCTGCTGGATGCTTTCATGGCCTCGGATGGTAAAGGATGGCCTCTGAGAAGACAGAAAATGCTGCAAATACTCAGCAGGTCAGGCAGCATCCATGGAGAGAGAAACAGAGTTCACGTCTCAGGTCAAGATGCTGCCTGACCTGCTGAGTATTTCCAACATTTTATGCTGTCATTTCAGATTTACAGCATCCACTCACAGAGGGAAGAGGAAGATGCAGAAGAGGAAGAAACACAAGAGGAAAAAAGCCAAAGAGGAGGAAGCAGAAGAGGGGGAAACAGAAGAGGATGATGCAGAAGGAGGAAGCAGAAGGAAGTATGCAACCCAGACAACCCCTTTCTGGCTGGGATATCCGGGATGGAATCATCCGCCTGCGGTACCAGTGACCACAACCCCAATTCCCCTTTCAATGTTAGTTCCACACCTTACCTTCCCTCTGTTACTGACCATCATAGCGTCCTCTTGGCCATGATGCTGAAATAAAAGCCACCACAAAGCAAACTTTCCAATCCAACTTTATACATCTATCCATCCAATATGACATCAAGAAATTACTCATCACCCTTATGCATTCTCTTAGTGACTGTCTTGTGTGTCTGGTGGAAGGCTGTTGACTTTCAGTGGCCTTGCTGGTTGACCTGGAGGAGCTGGTGGCTGGGACTGTCAAATTAAGTGACAGCATTTCTTCTTCTTCACTCTCCTCTCCCTCTTCTTGGCCAACCACTGGCTGGGCAGGCTGCATTTCTTGGGAGTATGAAATGAGGAAGGCACAAGGGTGGAGTTGTGGTGAGGGGAAGGCGGGAAAGCAAGAGGTGTATGCCAGAAGGAGGATAACATATGAGGATACCAGCAACTTGAATCCTTTCTGCCCTGCTGCTGGCCATGGGCTCAGCCATGCTCTTGCCAAGAATGGCCAGCACCGTCTCCTCCAAGGGGGTGACGTGAGGCTAGGAATGGGAGATGTGCCTTGTGATTGGTACAGATTTTTGGTAGCTGAGTGATTGGAGGGTTGGGGAGAGTCGTGCATTGAGCAGTGTGTGAGGCTAGTGATGCAGTTGGTAGGAGACGGCTTTTGAAGATGCATTCACTGACCTTGACCAATGGTCTGAGGTCATGAAACTTCTTTGGGCACTGGAGCCAGGTGGTGGCAGCACTGTTGGCAGTGACAGCCTCAGTGATGTGGTCCCACATCCTTCTTTCTGGAGGGCCTCCTGGCCCCTGTGGGTAGAAGACCTCTTTTGCAGTGTTGACCCCCTGCACAAAGCTGCATGTGAGACCCTGGGTGCCCCTTCCCTGGCTTGCTGAGCCATTTGTGTTAGTGCTAAAGCACTTTTCCCATTTTTGTGGTCGGAAGGGAATTCAGCTTTAAGAGCTGAAGACTCCCATTTGGGACTTCTTTTTAATGTTAATTTTAAACAAAGGTAGCAAGGGCTGAAAACTGCATTTTTTCACTTCATTTTAATTTTATTAGTTCAGAAGGCATTGCCCTTTTAGTTTCCCACAATTCCTAGCCAACTCCATAGCCTCACTTCCAGAGGCTGTTAGAAGCTGGAATGTCGCTTCAGGATGGGAACTTTGACTCTCATGCTTGCACTAACGCCACTAGGAGGGCGTTACATGGTAAGTTAGCGCTGGGCTAAAATTTTTAGTTCCCAGCGTGAATTTTTCTTTGGTAGCACTTTGTCCACTTTCAGCGGCCATTAACCTGAGCTGCTGGTTACACCGACAACTCTCGTGGCGACCACAAATTTTTCCCCCTAAGCTTTTGTAAAAACTTTGATTATTGTTTTAAATTTTCATGCATTAAAATCTAATTCTTACCATTTATTATATCCTGTATCAAATCTGTATTCTTAAAAATGTTTTTGTAAGTTAAGCTTATTTGTCAAATTGCCATGCACTATCTCTCAATACAAGGGCATGGTGACGTGTTCTTAGGTCTTCATCTAATTTGCTGCCCATTAGATGGTGCATGAATGAACATGCCTTCAGATCTTCTTTCCTTCTGCGTAAATACCTTAGTTGCTTGGTACCTCCCCAGTCTTGGCAGAGATCACTGACTTGGCAGGATGTGACTAGTGGTGTCCCCCAGGGATCTGTACTAGAGCTTCAGCTTTTCACTATATTTATAATTGACTTAGATGAAGGAATAGAGAGCCATATATCCAAGTTTTCTGGTGGCACAGTAAGTTGTGTAGATGGGAGCAGAAAGTTGCAAAGGGACATTGATAGATTAAGTGAGTAGGCAAAACTGTGGCAGATGGAGTTCAATGTGGGTAAGTGTGAGGCCATCCACTCTGGGCCAAAGAAGATAGATCAGGGTATTTTCTAAATGATGAGAAGCAATAAAACTGTTGAGGAGCAGAGAGATTTAGGGGTCCAAGTACAGAAATCACTAAAAACTAGTGGACAGGTACAAAAAATAATTTAAAAGGCTATTGGAAATGCCTTCATCTAAAGAGAGCTTGGATACAAAGAGGTGGAAGTTATGCTACAGTTGTATAAAGCTCCGTTAGACCCCATCTGGAGCACTGCTTTCAATTCTGTGCACTGCACCTCAGGAGGAATATATTGGCCTTGGAGGGTCTGCAGCGCAGATTCACCAGAATGATTCCGGGGCTAAAAGAGTTAAATTATGAGTAAAGATTGTATTGACTAGGTTTGTATTTCCTCGCGTATAGAAGATTAGAGGGTAATATAATTGAGGTGTTTAAGATGATAGGATTTGATAGAGTAGATAGAGAGAAACTATTTCCTCTGGTGGGGAGTCCAGAACAAGGCAGCATAACCTTAAAATTAGAGCTAGGCCGTACAGGGGTGATGTCAGGAACCACTTCTTCACACAAAGGGTAGTGGAAATCTCCCCCAAAAAGCTGTTGATGCTAGGTCAAATGAAAATGTCAAAACTTAGGTTAATAGATTTTTGTTAGGCAAGGGTATTTAGGGGTATGAAACCAAGGTGGGTAAATGGAGTTAAGATACAGATCAGCCATGATCTAATTGAATAGCAGAACAGGCAGGAGTGGCAGAATGGCCTATTCCTGTTCCTATTCCTATTCCTATGTTCCTAATTCTCTTGGGAAAACCCATGCCCTACCGCTCCTTGCAAATTGTTTCATTGTACTGTCAGTGTTGTACTTGCATAGTTTACAGAAAATATATATGTAAAATTTTAATCCCTAGGATGCACCAAAGAGATACAGTCTGCTCCTAATAATTCAAAATTATTTTTTGCGGAACACCTCCGTTCAGTCCGTAAGGGTGACCCCGAGCTTCCGATCGCCTGTCATTTTAATTCACCGCCCCATTCCCACTCGGACCTCACCGTCCTCGGCCTCTTGCGTTGTTCCACGGAAGCTCACCGTAAACTCGAGGAACAGCACCTCATCTTCCGATTAGGCACTTTACAGCCTTCCGGACTCAATATCGAGTTCAACAATTTCAGATCATAACCTCAATCCCTATTACATTTTTACTTATATTTTTTATCCACACCTTTGTTTTGGCCTTTCCCCCCCCCCCCCATTCTTTTTTTTTCTCTCTCCCACATGGCAGCTGTCTCCCATTCTGCCAGCGCATTTCACACCTAATCTAGAGCCGTCTTTTGTCTCCACTAGTCCTATCACCATCTCGTCTCATTTTGAATACCTCTTAATGTCTCTTCACTTCTCTTTTGTTCTCTCCCAGCCTGGCCTCTTAATCTATTTCATTTCCTGTGCTTCTTTAGTCTTGACAAAGGGTTCATCCGAATCGTTGACTCTATTTTCTCTCCACGGATGTTGCCTGGCCTGCTGAGTTTTTCCAGCATTTTCTGTTGTTAATTCAAAATCATTAGTTGTGCAAAAAAAATTAATTATCCAACAAGTTGAATTAAGCCATGCAAATAATATACTATGTAGGAATTGTAAACAATCAGATCATTTGAATTAAGTCACTTTGAATTAAGACTAGATTGTAATTCATTTTGGTGGAGTCTGCCCTGCCACTCAAGTTATTACATCAAGTAGCTGGATTGTTCAATAATAAGTTTTAAAATGTGTCAAATGAGTGCTCTGGCCACTTCAATAGCATGATTACAACTTGCATTTATATAGTGCCTTTAACATAGTAAAACGTCAAGTATAATCTTTAACAGTCTGGGCCTCTATTGGCTATAAAAATATTTGGAGCTAGTTTTCAGGATGTCAGTTTCTGAATTATGAGGAAAGACTGGAGAGACATGGGGTACATTTATATTTCAACCCTCTTGAGTTAAAGGGCAACATTCCTTTAGCTTTTTTAATTACTTTTTGTACCTGTGCACTAACTTTTAATGACTTGTGTACACGGACACCCATATCCCTTTCCTCCTCTACAGGTCCGAGTCTCTCACCATTAAGTCTCTCAACCGACACCAAAACAGTGAACTGGTCATTTGCTTTTATTTTGTCCAGCATATATCCATATGAAACGAACAGGTATTATATATAAACAAGTAGCATGGTACCTATTAAAAGACTGTTCCCACCAAAATTATTTTGCTAGAGGAAAGCAGGGATTAGGCTACTTATTGTAAAACGGTTTTGACCGATGGAGTAATTAGTCTTTATGTATTAACATGTTTTGCAATTTAAAATGAAACACTTGCATCATGTTGCTTGAAACTTGATGTTACTGAAGAAACTACCTTAGTCTACGAATGCAGTGGATCCGGCATGTCTATACTGTTGCACGTATTTTGTGTAATACGAGGTTTTTAAATATATATATTTAGAAGTTGCTCATGTTTTAACGAAATGAAATCTTAGACAAAATATTATGATGGAGATTTATGATCTAAAACGGTGAAACAGATTGCAAACCCTTTCCAAACACAAAGGAGTTATGTTTCTTTTCCAGTCAAATGTATCAAAATACATGACAGTTTTTAAACCAAAATGAGCAAGCCTCGCTGCAAATGAGTGAGACTTGACAAGTCTAGGTTTTTTTTTCGGATTACAATCACGTAACAAAAATGAATTATCGCTCCCCCCTCTCTCCCTACAAGAAAGAGAATAGAGTGAAGTTTATGTGGCAAACGGGCCGCTTTAAAAATCATTTCATATATTTGATCTTAGTTGCAATATGCAGACAGTACATGCATTTTTATTTTGCTCCGGTCTGCAATTGCAAGGAGAAAGGGGGGCAGCGCTCGTCTCGAATGTATCCCTGCGAGCCGAGCGGCACCTTTACTTGCCGTCCGTGCACTTGCCCTTTGATCCCGAGATTAGTGTTAGGGTTGGAGCAATGCTCCTGGTAACAGCGGCACAGCCTCACACGCACTGACTGACTCTCTCTCTCACACACACACACCGGGGCCACGGCCAGCCACAGCCAGGTGCATCCTGTGTGCTGCTCCGAGCCCTTCCAACGGCGAGCACACCACATGCATACATTACATGTCACACACACACACACACTTTTTTGGAAATATAGATTTTTTTTTCTTGGTGTGTGTGCATTTGCAACAAAAATATATATATAAAAGAGGAGAATGTGAAGAGAAAATGGTTTAAAAAAGAGAGGAGTTGGGGAGGAAGGAAAATGCCCAGGAGAAAGCAGGAGCAGCCGAAGCGCCTGCCTTATTCGCGTAAGTGTGGCTGTGACTGAGCCGAGTGTTGGTGCCGCCGCAGTTTAGGGTTAAAGAGGTGAAAGCTGACAAAGACACTGAGGGCTTCTTACTTTAAAATAAGAAGCGAACGGGCGGCCATGTTGGTGGTGATGAGAGGAATTTAAACTGTTTCACCTTTTCATTAATGTTCTCAATAAATTAAAAAAAAGAACAAGTTGTAATTTATTATGTTTATAATAATAATTCTGGGGGGTGGGGGTAGAGGGAGAAAGGGCTCGGGTCGGCTGTTTACAGTTTATTAGTTGGTTTTTTTCTCCAGATTGATCTTTTTCGTTTCTTACTGTTGTGTTTTTGTCAAGGGTTGTGGGAGGTAGGGGAGAGGGCGAGTGAGGAAGGGCCGGGGCCGGGCTGGGCTGCCAAGCCCGAGCGGAGAGGAGGGGAGCCCTAGCCCTGGCCTGGCCCCAGTGAGGGGTCAGGCGGAGCAGGCCCCGGCCCCGGCGGGGAGCTCTCTCCTCCTCCTCCACCCCGCGCCGCTCACATCAAATCCCAGCTTCTTTCTGTCTTATTTAAACGTGTTAACTTTTGAGTTGAAGCCCGGGTGGGACGGCGCAGATCTGTTCGGCGTGTCTGTCTGTTTTTTTGGGGAGGGGGGGAAAGGTTAGCCTCAGGGGCTGAGAACTGTCCAGGATCATCTTCTCTGTTGCAATCTCGCACCCCTCCCAGTTCAGTCGGGTTCACGTCTAGCAAGCCGCAGTGTCAAAGCCATGGCCGGTCACCTGAAGTTCAGGGTTTAGAGCCGTGTCTCTGCACCGACATCTTTGTTTTTTATTTTAAATTTTATTCTCACATCGAGTCTCTTGCAGAATACAAACTTTCAAATCTGCAGCACTTTTGCTCCCTTCTGCAAATGCAATTCAGCCGATCGTTTTTGATTTGACCCTTCGGTACGATGTTTAGGCTGTGTCTGTGTTTAAATATTTATATATACTGTATATCTACCGAAACTACACTGTACCGTGTGTCCGCTAGAGGATGCAGGGCTTCGGTAATCGAGCCCGGTAATAACGGCAAACGTGCTTTAGTTTGCAGAAAATAACCTAGTTTCTGTTACTTGGTCTAGCAAACTATTATTTTAATTGGTATAATCGTGAATAAAGGCGCGGCAATAGGCGTGCGTTACAAACGTGCCTTGTACATGACATCTGCCCGAAGATTCCTTTTACTGCTCTGGTTTCTGACTATGTGGTAAAGGTCAACACCACCATTACACCGCAGACGACAAAGCACACACACAGAATTGTGACTACGTAAAACCACTTTCCCTTTGTTTATGCAAAATCTAATATTAAGAGATTTGTTAAATTGTTGACCATTATTTATTGATGGAGGGCTGGTCATAATTACTGCCAAGGGTTATGTAATAACAGGCCCAAATACCGAATTTCAATTTGTATTGGCTGAGAGTAATTACTTTGGTCTTGATATTGCAATTTACAAGCTTATTTATAGCTCTAAGGTCACCTGTGATTTAAAAAAAGGCTTGGATAGCACCAAAGGTGTATATATGTTGCATTTGAGAAAGAGCTGGTCAAATCTCAGCAAGTAGTATTGAGTGCACCATTGATGGTTGTGTTAAGTTTGGTTGGACAGTTACCAGTTGCACTTTTGGTCCCCTGAGTTAGAAGTTTGGCAAAGAACTGAATTAGTGCACAGGGACATTGTTGACATCCTTGGAGAACAGTAACCATAGTGATCCACTGTGATGGCTGTATTCTTCAACTGAATTTTTTAAAAAGAGAACTGTATCTAGATTGAGCTCCCCTGATGGCTTAGTGGATAAATACATGGTCCATGAATTTCCACTTGGGGTTCTTCTGATCTACTATTTTCTGCCATTTACACTGTTCTTTGGGGGGTTCTGCCGATCAAACTCCGTATTACAGCAGAAGATTGGGAGGTCCCTTGGAGAAATTTATGGTCACCATGCAGACCAGGAGTGGTCTAGAACTGATGCCGGGTCTATACTGAGTTAGACAGGCAGGGCATTGGTGAAGGTATTTCAAGTGACTTCAGTGTCCCTGGACTCAGATAGGTAATATCAGTCAGCGTTGGCACTCCTGGTAACTAGGTTGGTGGCCCCCTACCAGAAAAGATGTGTGTGAATTGAGGAAAAATTTAAATCTGCTATTATGGCCTTGTGATCAAATAGTCTGCTGACATTCATTGCCTGGACGTCTGTGTGAACAATGGCCAGACAGTTGAGGTATCTGTAAGCTGCCAGTGCTTGAAGGATATTATCACAGCATAAGTCACTGTCTTCAAGGCAGAATAGGGAAAAATTCGAGTCGGGTAAGGGTAATTGGGACTAAAGTGTGATGAAAGCAACGCAACTCACTGAACGATAGAGAAATTACGACAATTAAGTAGGAGTGATTAAGAACTGAGAATGAAGTATGATATCGTATAACTCAGTTGAGGGACTCTTGATGTATCATTTCTGTTTTGTGTCAGGGCCAGGTTCAGGTTCGTGTCATCCTGGCTCTTTATGTACATTGATGGTGATACTCTAGGGCTGGTGATTGTGATGGCATTGGGTCCAGGTTTACCAAGAAGTGAAAGTAAACCATTTAAAATTATTTAATTTGGTGTGCTGTGTTTTTACATGTAACTTCTGACTATACAGATTATGCCCTGCTGTGGGATTATATTCACAAAACGTCATTAGATATTCTTCATCTACCATTATGATTTTTCATAGTTGATATATTTAACATGCATTAACACATGCATACTGGAGTAACAAGTGGTTTGAACAAGGAGTTCTGATGATATAAATATTTTTTATAACTGTCAGTAGAGCTTTAAAATTTAGATTTACAGCTTTGAAATCACTCCACTGTATTATCATTTCTTTATATTACCTATTAGTGAAGGTTTTGTTTTGCCAATTTATCCCTTTCTCCCCTGAAATTATCGTCTTCTGCTTGGGTATGGTTCTGCAGGCACTGGTTTTCTTTCAGTATCTCAACCAAGTGGTTGTTGTTTGTATTTAAACCTAGATAGTAAGTGCCAGCAGCACACTATTCTACCACAGAGGCTTCACAGTTGAGCTTGATCCTGCCCTCACCTGGCACGAGTTACACACACTTCCAGTGGGTGTAATTGGCTAGCTGTCAGGAGGGCACTGAGCCAAAGATTAGTTCTATCAGCTAACTTAGGACAGAGCGGAGCTCAAACTCTAGACCTCTGGCCTGTGTAGCTCGGTTTACACTTGCTTTACCAGTTGAGCCATTGGTGGGGGGGGTTACCTAACGCTAACCTGTCTTTATAATTTGTGTGATAAGTGGACAAATGATTGTAGTACTTGGCACAGCCTCAGAGTACAATTGAGTGCATGGTTAGTTACGAACACTCCAGCTATTGCTATTATCCAGTCCTAAAATACTACACCATGATTATCACCAAAAAAGACTTAATTCATAAAATGGTAATGGAGATATTTAACCCTTTAATGTATTATTGCAAATAGTTAGGATGTCTTCTAGTTACATCAGTAGCAGGTTTTTGTCCCTGTTTGGGTGATATTTAAAAAATCCAACCTTTTTGAATATATGTTCTGAAATTGCTTTCTGGCTATAAAGGGATGCTATTGTATATGTTTTATTTATTCCAGGGATCCAAAATCATTTTCAACACTCTTACGCGGTATTATTTTTCATTATTGTGTGTAGCTCTTTCAAAACAGTTGCTAGAACAGGTTTGCTTTCTGTTTGTGAAATTGTATCAGATATAGAAGAATATCCCAAATGCGCAACTTACAGTAGATTTCCGTCTAGTGCTCGATTGGGTACGTGTCCTTCGTTGACCTATTCGGTAGTTGCCATGGAACTGGAGGGTTATTGATTGTCTAGGTTCAGGTTATTTGAGAGGGTAGATTGAGAGGTGCATACTGATGAGCAGGAATTATGGGTGTACAGGCTCTTCAGTTTAACAGCCAGATTCTGGAAAATCTGTATAACTTTGAATAATGCCAGCGCTGTATATTCCCTGTTTTTCTCTGATTTTCTACCTTCTCCTGAAGCTGTTGAATCTCTCTGCTTGGGAGATGGTCCTTGTCGCCCTCCATTACAGTGGAGGACATCGCACCTGAGCCTGTCCTCCCATGACATCTGTGCATGCAGGTTTACAGCAGAGATCACCAGTTAGCAATCAGGGAGCCAGAACCATGGTATATTTTTCCTTGCCTTAACCCAGGGCACTGAGGCCAACTGTAACACCCTGGCCTTGGTCAGCTAACTGAGCAAAGTTTGAGGTTGAACCTGGTACAGTACCTCCTTGCTGGCTTGTATGACTCACTGTATAAACTCACTGAACCATTCTAGAAGCTGCAGAGTTTTTTACATAATGTACGGTTCTAATTGTTTTGTGTGGATGGTGTACACTGGTCTGTATGGAATTCATATTGTAACGCTGCTGGGACTTGCCTTTCTGAAAATCCAGATTAGATTCAGACTCCCATGTCTTGTTTCTCCAGTGTATATTGGACTGTAGCAGTGGATGTTGGGGAGAAAATTGCAGTGCATTAGTGATCAAATCTCAGAAGTTTTCATAAATAGAACATGATTTGCCTTCAAACTGGTTAACTGCTGCTTGCGAGGTCACATTGGAACCACCTGACATTAATATTGCAGCAACCGTTATATTTACAGGCTGCTCAACTAGGACACTTTTCAAAACAGTCCCTTCCTGAAGGTGCCAATTCTTGCTCTATGGAATTGGCCATTCTTATGTGAGCCTAGACGCCTTTTGAATTGTTTTCTTTAATGTTTAACTAGAATGTCAGCTTTTTGTCAGGCAGGTGGACATGTGGCTAAAATCTGACATTGTACTGTATCATGGTATAAAATTTGTAGACCTAGATGAGTTTTGACACACAAAACACTACCACTGCATTTTTTTTTTTAAAGTACCACCACAAACCTGCATAACCATCTTGTTGTTTAAGCGCTTGTTTATGTGATTTAGGTTCATGTATGTTTTACACCACAGCTAATGAGTAACCAGTCTCTTTCTCAATATTTATACCATCACATACTTTAAAGTATATTTTTTTAATATTGAGAATTTGGGGTAAATTCCTCAAGATTAAATAAATGGAACATATTTTAGCATGAATGATGCCACCTCTTCAATGCAAAGTTTTAAATAATAACACTGTATAGTAGTTCTGTAAAGAAAACTATTCTTTGAGTTCTCTACCAAATTATAACCTGGATTAACAATACTTTGATAAATCCAGTGCATTTTGTTGTTCAGGGTGAGAGTCCCTCTTTTTATATTTCCTCCGCTTTTGCTTGCTGGGTTCTCTTGCACATCATTGCTAGTGGAGAGTGTGGGCAGATGAATGCGATAGACAGGGAAGGAAAGAGAGAATGTGAGAGGAGGGGGAAGAGAGAAAGAGATAGATGGGAAGGAGAGACAGACTGCAAGAGACACACACACAAAAAAGGAGACAGACCCAGTTCAGGGACCTTCTAGCTCCTTGGTTCTGTCGGTGCGACTTTGAGGGCAGCTGCTAGAAAGTGTGTGTGTTGCACCTTCTATCTTGGTAATGTGTCTGTCTCTTGCTTAATCTCCCCCTTTCTGTGCGTGTGTCTCTGGTACAGTCTCACTCTTTTTCTGTCAGTTTGTCTCTTCTCTCACCTGTCTTTTGCCCCATCTCCTTCCCTTTCTCCCCACCCCGTCTCTCTGTCTGTCTCCCTGTCTGTGTGTGTGTGTCTCTCTTTTCTGCAACCCCCCCCTCCCAAAAAAAATTAAGTTTTTACAGTACACAAAAGACACATGAATAGTAGATTCTGCAATAATTTGCTATGAGATTCTTAAGGGGCTTGACTATTTAGATGTCCCCTGGCTGGGGAGTCCAGAACATGGGGTTACAGTCTCAGAATAAGGGGTCAGCCATTTAGGACTGAGATGAGAAATTTCTTCACTCAAAGGGTTGTGAATCTTTGGAATTCTTTACCCCAGAGGGCTGTGGATGCTCTGTAGTTGAGTTCCTGAGGTCCCCACCATCACAGAAGCCAGTCTTCAGCCAATTTGATTCACTCCACGTGATATCAAGAAACGGCTGAGCGCACTGGATAGAGCAAAGGCTATGGGCCCTGACAACATCCCAGCTGTCGTGCTGAAGACTTGTGCTCCAGAACTAGTTGCGCCTCTAGCTAAGCTGTTCCAGTTTAGCCACAACGCTGGCATCTATCCAACAATGTGGAAAATTGCCAGGTATGTCCTGTCCACAAAAAGCAGAACAAATCCAATCCGGCCAATTATCGCCCCATCAGTCTACTCGCAATCATCAGCAAAATGATGGAAAGTGTCATCAACAGTGCTATCAAACGGCACTTACCAATAACCTGCTCACCGATGCCCAGTTTGGGTTCCGCCAGGACCACTTGGCTCCAGACCTCATTACAGCCTTGGTCCAAACCTGGACAAAGGAGCTGAATTCCAGAGGTGAGGTGAGGTGAGAGTGACTGCCCTTGACATCAAGGCAGCATTTGACCCGAGTGTGGCATCAAGGAGCCCGAGTAAAACTGAAGTCAATGGGAATTGGGGGGCAGGGGGGGATCTCTCCACTGGCTGGAGTCATACCTAGCACAGAGGAAGATGGTTGGAGGTCAATCATCACAGCCCCAGGACATCGCTGCAGGAGTTCCTCAGGGCAGTGTCCTAGGCCCAACCATCTTCAGCTGCTTCATCAATGACCTTCCCTCCAACATAAGGTCAGAAATGGGGATGTTCGCTGATGACTGCACAGTGTTCAGTGCCATTCGCAACTCCTCAGATAATGAAGCAGTCCATGTCCGCATGCAACAAGACCTGGACGACATTCGGGCTTGGGCTAATAAGTGGCAGGTAACATTTGAGCCAGGCAATGACTATCTCCAACAAGCGAGAGTCTAACCACCACCCCTTGACATTCAACGGCATTACCATTGCCAAATCCCCCATCATCAACATCCTGGGGGGGTCACCATTGACCAGCAACTTAACTGGACCAGCCACTTAAATACTGTGGCAACAAGAGCAGGTCAGAGACTAAATATTTTGTGGCAAGTGTCTCACCTCCTGACTCCCCAAAGCCGTTCCACCATCTACAGGGCACAAGTCAAGAGTGTGATGGAATACTCTCCACTTGCCTGGATGAGTGCAGCTCTAACAACACTCGAGAAGCTCAACACCATCCAAGACAAAAGCAGCCCGCTTGATTGGCACCCCATCCACCACCTTAAATATTCGCTCGCTCCGCCACTGGCGTACCGTGGCTGCAGTGTGTACCATCTACAAGATGCATTGCAGCAACTTGGCAAGGCTTCTTCGACAGCACCTCCCAAACCTGCGACCTCTACCACCTAGAAGGACAAGGGCTGCAGGCGCATGGGAATACCACCGCCTCCATGTCCCCCCTCCAAGTTACACACCATCCTGACATGGAAGTATATTGCTGTTCCTTCATTGTCGCTGTGTCAAAATCCTGGAACTTCCTCCTGAACAGCATTGTGGGAGTACCTTCACCACACGGGCTGCAGCGGTTCAAGAAGGTGGCTCACCGCCACCTTCTCCAGGGCAATTAGGGATGGGCAATAAATGCTGGCTTTGCCAGTGACACCCACCTCCCATGAACGAATAAAAAAAAATTCAAGACAGAGATCAATAGATTTTTGGATACGAAGGGAATATGGGGATAGAGCAGGAGAGTGGATTTGAGGTAGATCATCAGCCATGATCTTATTGAATAGCGGAGCTGGTGCGAAGGGCCAAATGACCTGTCCCTATTTCTTATGTTCTTGGTATCCGTCATTTGAAATTTTTTGTGACTAGTGGGTGCTGTAAAATGTCGACTGCTGTTACCGCTGAATTGTGAATTATACTGTAAACTGAATTTAGTTATCTGTTAATCCAGATATGCTACATTATCTTAGCTTGACAACCTCTATCTTAAATGCTTGTGGTACTACTACTACTTTCGTGCGACGGGAATAGTTAATAATGGGATGTCTAGTTTGGCTATCCATTCGATGGCCTCCTGAGATGCCGTGGGAGAAATGAGGTGCCTCCAGCAACAGATCTTAGTGGACAGGTTGATGTCATGTGTTCCATGGTCTTGGACTCATGGCCTCAGTCACACTTCGGGTCGTTCCTCATCTTCCACTTGTGGAGCAGGTGGCCACATCATCTGTACTCTGTGCGGATATGGTTGAACGTTGTCTACTGTCTTCGAGGGAGGTTGAAGCCAGGGACCTCTGCTGTTGGGTCGGTGATGAGGTGTTGCTTCTTTATGTTGTATGCGTCCCATGATTCTGTCCACCTGGATAGTGGGTTGATACCAGCTGCATGAATATTGGCTGCTGTTTCCCAGAATGGCCAGCACGATTTTAAGCGCTTTCATGGTGGGTTTTTCAAGTCTTCGTGAATGGTAAGGTCAATTGTTGTTCATGATTTGTTCCATCTCTCAACATGGTGACGTTGCGGAAAATGGCAGGCAAGGCAATAGCACCAGGAGCCACTCAATTGGAGTGGACATAAGCCTCCCTGACACCATCCTCATGGCGGTGTTTAACTGCACGTCCACGATCTTTGTGTGGTGGTTGCAGGACCATGAGGCAGAGCAGTATGCTGCAGCAGAGTAGATTAGGTCACTGTTATGGTGCAGTGCAAAGTGTTCTGGCTGTGCTCCCCTATGATGTTCCAGCGAGTTTCCAGACCAGGTTCACGATGATTTTTACTTTTTGGCCATTGTTGGTGAAATCTTAGACTGGGTATTAGGTAACGAGAAAGGATTAATTAGCAATCTTGTTGTACGAGGCCCCTTGGGTCGGAGCGATCATAATATGATCGAATTCTTCATTAAGATGGAGAATGAAGTAGTTGACTCAGAGACTAGGGTCCTCAATTTAAATAAAGGAAACTACGATGGTCTGAGGAGCGAGTTGGGTAGGATTGATTGGGGAATGGCACTCAAAGGGTTGACGGTGGATAGGCAATAGCAAACATTCAAAGACCGAATGGATGAGCTACAGAAATTGTTCATCGCAGTTTGGCATAAAAATAAAACAAAAAAGGTGACTTAACCGTGGCTAACAAGGGAAATTAGGGATAGCATAAGATCCAAGGAGAGGACATAAAAATTGGCTAGAAAAAGCAATAATCCAGAGGATTGGGAGCAGTTTAGGATTCAACAAAGGGATTAATTAAGAAAGGGAAAATAGAATATGAGAGTAAGCTTGCTGGGAACATAAAAACCTGAGTGTAAAAGCTTTTATAGATATGTGAAGAGAAAAAGATTGATGAAGTCAAGCGTAGGTCCCTTGCAGTCAGAATCAGGGGAATTTATAATGGGGAACAAAGAAATGGCAGACCAACTAAATACATATTTTGGTTCTGTCTTCACAAAGGAGGACACAAATAACCTCCCAGAGATGCCGAGGAACATAGGGTCTGATGAAAGGGTGGAACTGAAAGAAATCAGTATTTGTAGGGAAAAATGGTGTTAGGAAAATTGATGGGACTGAAGGCCGATAAATCCCCAGGGCCTGATAATCTACATCCCAGGGTACTTAAGGAAGTGGCCCTAGAAATAGTAGATGCATTGCTGGTCATCTTCCAGAACTCGATAGACTCTGGAACAGTACCCATGGATTGGAGGGTAGCTAATGTTACCCCACTATTCAAAAAAGGTGGTAGAGAAAAAGCGGGGAATTATAGACCGGTAAGCCTGAGTGGGGAAAATGCTAGAGTCCATTATTATAAAAGATGTAATAGCAGAGCACTTGGAAAGCAGTGACAGGATCGGACAAAGTCAACATGGATTTACAAAAGGTAAATCATGCTTGACTAATCTACTGGAATTTTTTGAGGATGTAACTGGTAAAATAGATAAGGGAGAACCAGTGGATGTGGTGTATTTGGACTTTCAGAAGGCTTTCGATAAGGTCCCGCATAAGAGATTAGCGTGCAAAATTAAGGCACATGGGATTGGGGGCAAGGTATTGACTTGGATAGAGAACTGGTTGGCGGACAGAAAGCAAAGAGTTGGAATAAATGGGTCGTTTTCCGAGTGGCAGGCAGTGACTAGTGGGGTACCGCAAGGATCGGTCCTAGGACCCCAGCTGTTCACAATATATATTAATGATCTGGACGAGGGAATTGGATGTAATATCTCCAAATTTGCAGACGACACAAAGCTGGGTGGGAGGGTATGCTGTGAGGAGGATGTCGTGAAACTCCAGTACGATTTGGACAGGTTGGGTGATTGGGCAGAAACATGGCAAATGCACTATAATGTGGATAAATGTGAGGTTATCCACTTTGGTGGCAAAAACAGGAAAGCAGATTATTATTTGAATGGCAATAGATTGGGAGAAGGGGAAGTGCAAAGAGGCCTGGGTGTTCTCGTGCACCAGTCGCTGAAGGTAAGCATGCAGGTGCAGCAGGCGGTTAAGAAGGCAAATGGTATGTTGGCCTTCGTAGCAAGAGGGTTCGAGTACAGGAACAAGGATGTCTTGCTACAGCTGTACAGGGCCTTGGTGAGACTGCACCTTGAGTATTGTGTGCAGTTTTGGTCGCCTTACCCGAGGAAGGACGTTCTTGCCATGGAAGGAGTTCAGCGAAGATTCACCAGGCTGATACCTGGGATGGTAGGAATGACGTATGAGGAGTGATTGTGTCGATTGGGCTTATACTCACTGGAGTTTAGAAGATTGAGAGGGGATCTCATCGAAACCTATAAAATTCTGTCAGGCCTGGACAGACTAGATGCAGGAAGGATGTTTCTGATGGCTGGGGAGTCCAGAACCAGGGGTCATAGTCAAAGAATAAGGGGTAGGACATTTAGGACTGAAATGAGGAGGAATTTCTTCACCCAGAGAGTGGTGAACCTGTGGAATTCTCTGCCAAAGAGGGCGGTGGAGGCCAGTTCATTAAATATATTCAAGAAAGAGTTGGATATATTTCTTAAGGCTAAAGGGATATGGGGAGAAGGCAGGGACAGGGTACTGAATTTGTATGATCAGCCATGATCTCATTGAATGGCAGAGCAGGCTCGAAGGGCCGAATGGCCTACTCCTGCTCCTATCTTCTATGTTTCTATGAGGCCGATGGGTGAGAATCCTGTCCAGGGCGACGGCCTGGTGGGGTTTATGAGTAAGTCGCCTTCCACAGAAGGAAACGAGTTCTTTCCCGGCAGTGGTGGTGTTCAGATGGAACGGCGACACTATTGTCTTCTCTGGATTGAGGCAGAGGCGCCAGGTCTGGAAATAGCATTCCAGTAGGTCCCGGTCACCTGTTAGCGTCCTACTTACTTCCTCCAGCATTGATGCCTGCGTCAGCAGTGCTATATCATCGGCATAGGCAAATTTCCTGGATTTGTTGCAGGGCATGTCTGCTAAATAGATGTTGAAAAAGGCCGGTGCAAGCACCAACCCCTGTGGCAGACTATTGTTGAGTGTCCGTATTTGTCTGGCCTTGCCACCAAGATAGATGTGGAACTTACGGTTGCTTGTTAAGCCTGAGAGTCTTGCGGCATTGGATGATTATTGAAAGCTTCAGTAGCTGGTCTTCGTGTCAGGCAGTGTCATATGCCGATGACAAGTCCATGAAGGCAGCTCCAGTCTTCAGCTGCTTCTGGAATCCTGCCTCAGTGTTGGTAGTGAGTGCAAGGATCTGATCAGAGCAGTCTCTTCCCTTTCTGACGCCTGCCTGCTCGTTCAGGACAGTGGCTTCTAAAGCCTGTTTTATCCGGTTAAGGGCGAGCCATTAGACCATAGACTGAAGGGCGATGGGGCAGTAGCTTTTGGGTTTGTTGGCTGATTTTCTTGGCTTTAGGATGGCAGTGGCTTTGGAATGGCGCCAGACTTCTGAGATTATCCCAGTGTCAAGGATGTTGGAGGCGACTTTGGCAAGGCACATCCATCCATTTGGGCCCTGGTTCTTGAGGAATTCTGGGTAGATGCCATCAATCCTGGCAGTCTTTCCAGACGTGGAGGTTGTCGGAGCTGTGTCCACCTCATCGGTGGTGAAGGCTGTGAAAAGGTGGTGTGCGGAGCGGCTTTTTGCAGAGAGAGCTTAAGCAGCTTTCTCTCTATGCGTTTGTTTTCGGCGGTAGTCGTTGCCTTTGAGTTGGTTAGGAGGCAGGCTGCAATGGCATCTGCACTGACCTTTGGCACCTTGTGGGGCAGCGCCAAGCCGATGGAGCAGGTTCCAGGGTTTCCTGCTGGAGTGCGAGAAATCCGGGTTTTCAGTGGTTTCTTGCCATCGCGCTAATCTGCCTTCGTCTTGGGAATCCATGAGTGCTGTTACTATATTCGGGTATTGAGTGACATTGAACTCTGCCAGCAATGTTTGTGGTGGCCTCTCTAAATGCTCAACTCTTTGGCTCTCAGTGGTATTAGGCTAGAATGTTAGAAAATTGCAAATGGTGTCTATTTCACTGTTCAATGAATAGATTGTTTATTTAGAGGAAGTGAACTAATGACAGAAAATGCTGGGAATACTCAGGCGGTCAGTCAGCATCTATGGAGAGAGAAACAGTTTAAACATTTTGGGACACGTCCTTTTAGCAGAACTGGAAAAAGTTAGAGCTGTAAAGTTTTAAGCAAGTACAGAGGCAGGGAAAGGGGGAGGGGAGGAAAGAACAAAAGGGAAGGTCTGTGATAGGGTGGAATGCAGCAGAGATTAAATGACAAAAGGGATGATGGGGATGGTAATGGGACAAGTAAAGAAACAAAAGATGGGTCCAGAGGAGCTGTAAATGGCACCAGCTGAACCATTACCAGCACCTGCTGTCCAAAGAAATGGGAACATTGGTTATGATCTGAAATTGTTGAACTCTAGTCCGGAAGGCTGTAAAGTGCCTAATCAAAAGATGAGATGCTGTTCCTCAAGCTTCCGTTGAGCTTCATTAGAACAGTGTTAGGAGGCCAAGGTCAGAGTGGGACGGAGAATTAAAACAAGAAGTGACCGGAAGCTCAGAATCATGCTTGCAGACTGAACAGAAGTGTTCAGCAAAGCGATCTCTACATTGGGGAGACCAAATGCAGATTGTGTGGAGACCACATTGTGAGCAGCGAATACAGTATACTAAATTGAAAGAAATGCAAGTAAATCGCTGTTTCACCTGGGAGGAGCGTTTGGGGCCCTGGACGGTGGGAAGTGAGGCGGTGAAAGGGCAGGTGTTGCATCTCCTGCACTTGCACGGGAAAGTGCCGTGGGGAGAGGTGTTGGGGGTGATTGAAGAGTGGACCAGGGTGTCGCGGAGGGAGCAGTTCCTTTGGAATGTTGGCAGGGGCGGGGAAGATGTGTTTGGTTGTGGCATCATGCTGAAGGTGGCAGAAATGGCAGAGGATGGTGTGTTGAATGTGGGGGTTAGTGGGGTGGAAGGTAAGGACAAGGGGAACCCTATCGTGGTTCTGGGAGGGAGGGGAAGCAATGAGAGCAGAAGTGCGGCTAATGGGACGGACGCGGTCGAGGGCCCTGTCAACCACAGTGGAGGGGGATCCTCGGTTGAGGAAAAAGGAAGACATTCTAGACAAAAGCTAGAAGAGTCTGAAAGTCAGCTTTTGAGTTTAAAGTTCCCATTCTGCCCAACTTCTCCATTCCCATTAAGGTCTCTCCTTTTCTTCCCCAGTGCCTATAAGTTACCAGGGCTTGTTTTCTCTTTTCTTTTCTTTTGAAGGATTGAAATATAACATGAGCTTTATTTATATTCATGGAGTGATTATTTCCACTGATGAATTATTAAATCTAGGACATCTCACTGGTGACAGAAAATAGGGGAATAAGCCATTTGGTGGAGTTGATTTTTTTTGTAACCAAGTGTTGAAATCTGGAGGTAAATTTTACAAGATTCTCCAGTGGTGTGGAGCTCTTTGGAAGCACGTGGGGTTATGGTGCGCCTGATTTCCCAACAGGCATGTTTTATTCTGAAAATGAGGCTGCACTAACAAGTATGGGCTTCATTACAATTGAGTATATTTAAATACAGTCCCTCGCTAGGATTCCTGATTATAGGTAATGGATTGCCTACAGCGTACTGTTCTCACCGTTGGAATGGGCGTATTAGGCATCTTGGGCCTTGGCCCGCTCAGTCAAGTTGCTTATAGATCCAGTTGGTTGTTAGCCTATCAATTTTGTTTTGTGTTTCTGCGGCAACTTTACTGCATTTTGCTCCATGCATTAGTTGTTTTTAGGAGGAACTCTGCTACGTTTTGCATTTAGGGCTTTACTTCAGTGTTGTTGTTTGTTGTTGGTGTTTAAATCACTCCATGCCAAGTGCTAAATGTGGGCATTCCTTACCAACTTCTGCATGTTCTAGATGAGCAAGAGGGGTAACGAGGGTCCACCAAATGTGGGTGAAGCAACAGCTTTGTTGTTCTGTCTGCACCTAGCACTACCCTGGGACCTGCATTTATTAGATCCCGTCCCGTATATTTTGGCATGTTCACCATCTCCTAGGACAGGCTGCCATATAGTTGTAATACCTGCTTCAGGATGACTTGTAGACATCTGGAAAAGGAACGGTTCTTCCTGTGGAAGTTAAGGTTTACGACAGCATGGTGTTCATGCTACTGAATCCTTCCAAACCACCCCAGGGATATTTGCCACATTAGGTTATCTGCAGTGCACATATGTATCAAGCGAGTGATGGGCATTGTAAGGGCAGCACCTTCAACACTTTCCCTGTGAAAAAGAGGCATCAGCTGGACAGGATGCAGAGGTTTCTCTGGGTAGTAGGCTTCCCTTGAGTGCATGGTGTTGCAGATGCCACCCATGTTGGTATCAGGATTTCTCATGTCGACCCTGTTGCCAACAGGCAAATAAATTGTTTGTACTTCACGTGATATCTGGCCATTGAAATATTATTATGCATGGCAATGGCTGTTAGCCAGGAATCAGCTATGATGCCATCAATAAGTGGAAGTCCACAGTGGCTGCATTTGCAGAAGAAGAAACAGTGGGGTTAATCTCCGCAGTCTTGGCTGCTGACTTACTGAGAAGCCCCCTATCGGCAGAGGAGGGCCTTGGACTGCAAGGCCAAGCATCGGTTTGTTATTCCACCTCCACTAGCAAGACAAGTGTGCCATTCAGCTTTAGAACAATGAAAGAATGTGTGCAAATGGGCAATAGTTGTGTACAGTGTTTCAAATGGTACCTCCCAGAGTTTTTATTTGGGGTTTCCGCCATCCTAAATGGGCCCATGAAAAAATGTGTGTAAGCTTGAGAAGCACACTCACCTTCACCACCTTCCTGATACCAATAAACCTTCCTTATTTGGACCCAGGTGCAAGGGTCCAGGGTGACTGTTGACTTGGTCGACAACCTCTCTTCATGCAGTTTTCACCTGTGCTTTTATTGGAGCCTCAAATAGGACAGCACTCCTTTGGTGCACCTTCTGCAGCAGGACCTCCAACTCTTCAGCATCAAAGGGAGCAATATTATCCACACGTCTCCATTATGTCATTTTGATCAATTTCTCTACTTTTCTGCTCTCTCCACAATCTCCTTTTTAATGGCTGGCTGCAAGCCTTTAAGAGCTGTTCCCTAACTATATTTTCTGATCCCAGCCAAGTGTGCTACAGACCAATCTTTCCAGGCAAATTTTCCTGATTCTGTCACCTATTTAAATTAGTGGGAGCGGCCCCCCCCCCCCCCCCCCCCCCCAATCAAAAATTAGGATATGTGAGCCTTCTGTCCAGGCAGCAGCAAGCCTGTGCACTGATCAGCTCAACCCCATTATTGCAAAATTAATGCTATGTTTATTTCTTCAGCTCTGGGATCATGCAAGTTAGAAATCCTGCATGTATAACTTAATTTATCTATTGAAAGTTACATGTAGCATTCTAGAATTTAAAGTTTGTGATAAGATTCCACAGATCACTCATTTATAAAACAAAATAAACAATGTCTAGCTGGCATCAGTGAATTACAGGAAACGTTTCTCTCCTGCAATACACTATTCCTGCTATCACTTGCACATCTTGGCATACACTGTCATCAATATTAATACGTTTTCTTTTTGTGTGTAATTTCCCCGTTTTTCCATTTTTCTCACCTTCCGGCATCGACTTGGTTTAACTGGTAGCACTCTTGCCTTTTGAGTCAGTAGGTTTTGGGTTCAAACCCCACTCCAGGACTCAAGCTGACATTTTAGTGCAGTAGTGAGGGAGTGCTGCATTCGATCTAGCACTGCATACTTCCTTGTTGGACATTCAATAGACAAATTAAGGAACATCCTGATTCTGTGAACTGCCTCCTCATTTTGACCAAAAGCATTTGTCTTATCTAAGTATAGCTAAGGAAGGGCATGGGTGCCAGTTTGAGTTAGGTGAAGAACCTCCTGTTTGTATAGCTACTCCTGCCTCAGAACTTTTCCAATGCCCATGAAATCTGAAACGCTTTCTACACCATCTGTCAAGTCATCTATTTAAGTGTCTAATTTGCATCTATCTAACTAGTGTACCATGTTGTTACAGTGCAATCCTAATATTCCAACCTTCTAAAGTCCTGCATTTTAATCTAACGCCAAACTCCTCAAAACCTTTTTGCAAGATCCTGTTCTTAAATTATTTTTCCAGTGTGAAACATAACATCAAGCTTCTAAACTTTCCTTTCCAGAATCTTCATCACCTGCTCTTTCTTATGTCCTTTAACCTGACACCTGGGAGGCAACAGACTTTCTGGTACTCCCAGTCATGGCTGTAGAAAAGGCTACAGTCTACACTCCCATTCATCAAAGTTGTTTTTTGCTTTTAAAAAAAATTAAGCAACTTCAAATTAAGAGTAGATTATATGTATTCTTCTAACAATAGAATCCTGGAATATTCATTCCTGAAACTTTTCCTGCTCCCATGTAGCATAGAGTGTCTCCAACTGTTTCTTGGGATCAGCCGTTTTGAGCTTGAGTATCTGGAGAGGCTTCTTGCATTGCGGTTTTCCTGAATACCCTTGGCTTCCAGAAACTCGCATATCATGCACGTTCTGCATAATACTTGCCTGTCTTACCATTCTAATTATACACTAGTCAACAACCTTTTAATTGACCTTATGGATCAGCTGAACTCCCACTCACCACTGAATTCCCATTCAAAACCAAACTCCCTTTTTATCAATCTCACTGATACTCTCTCGACTCATTAATGTATTTACTTCTATATTGCTTAATGTTTTGAAAAATGGCAGTACTCTATTTACCCCTTTCCCAGCTGAAACGAATAACTGACATCTAGCAGCCAGCCATTCCACTTCAGTGTCAGCACTTAAGGTTAAACCAGTTAGTTGCTGCTAGTTTCTTTCTGTTCTTTAGCTTTTAGTTAATAAGTTTATAGGTTGATCTATACTCACTTGAATTACAGTTTAAAAACTAGACTTCCCTTTTAAGTCAGTCTTCCATTGTTGCTCCATACTTGGGTGCTCTCACAGCTGGACGGAGGGAATGTTCCCATGGCAGCCATGCAAAGCACTTCAAGATACCCTAACGCAAAATCTTAATGTGCTTTAGGTATTGTAGGGTTCTTTGAGAGGTCATAAATACTGAGAGAAGGGGCTAGAGAAGTCCAATCTGTGTTGGAGTTCAGAAATTCCAACATTAATATAAAGCAACAACAAGAACTTGTATTCATATAGCACCTTTTTAATGTAATAAAACCTCCCAAGCAAGAAAATATGGGAAAGCAGACCACAGTTCAAACATTTTGACATGTTGCTGTAGTGTGTGTGGTCAGCTCTTTGGCTCAGCTTGAACTACCCATCATGCCAGAGATTTAAAACAAAGAGGTAACTTCTCTTGCTTCTATCATCGTGGACCCAACACTATCACAATAGGCACTGGCAGCTCTCTGCTATCTCACCTAACTGACATTTTTCGTGTGAACCAAGATGGAGAGTGTTGGCTATGAGGGCATCACAGTGGAACCCAAACCTTGACCTCATCTGAGGCCATGTAGGAGTACTTTCTGGATAGCTATCAGCTGTGGGAGCCCTGGTTGTTTTTATTTTCACCTTTGTCCCCCCAGGAATGGGTTTTCGGGGCCAATTTTCACATCTGTTATCATTCTGCCAAGATCAGCTAACTCAATATGGACCAAGCATCAAACCATGGGATCTTCCTGGTTTATCTGACTCAGTGCAGTTACCCACTAAGCCATTGGCAGAGCTATAGAAGTTTTCTTTTTATTAGGCTCTATATTTACACAGATTTTGGCAGGTATGGTAAATAACACAAAACACAGAAAATTCATTGTACAAATTTGTAATGCTCATCATAGTACAGGTAGACTATCCTTTATCCGAAAACCTCGGGACCAGCCGTGTTTCGGTTTTCGGAAAATTTCGGATTTCAGAAGGTATTTTATAAGACTGGGAAATTTGGCGGGGGTCGGCGTCGGCGGGGGTGTCGGCGGGGGTTGGGGTCGCGCGCACAACTTACGCTGAACGAAAAAACTTTTGGTTTTCAGAGGATTTCGGTTTTCGGAAGTGTGGATAAAGGATACACTATCCCTTATCCGAAAGGGTGGGGGTCGGGGGGGGAGAAAAGAATATCGGACAGGCCGCTGCAGCTATCGGACGGGCCACTGTATTGTTGGGTTCACTCTCCCGGTACCACCTCCACACTGCCCGGCTCGGCCTGCAATCTCCTACCCAGGAGGGAACTCAGTGACCCTCTGCCCTGCTCAGCGTAAGTCGTGCGCCACTCTGGTCATGTCGTGCGCATGACTTACGCTGAATGAAAAAACTTTCGGTTTTTAAAGGGTTTCGGTTTTCGGAAGTTCGGATAAAGGATAGTCTACCTGTATTCACAAAGTTTAATGGTTGTGTAAGCACTACAGAGGAACCAAACTGCACTCCAATATAATCCATGTGATTAATGCTACAAATCCTACAGCCTGTAGAAGAATAAACACAAGAACACTTTCTGTCCAATCTAATGTAACACATTGGTATCGCTGTTACTGAAGAAGCGATAAACACAGAAAACGACCTTTCTGTAAGCTCGCCCTTTTTGTGTGGTCTCAAATCGAGCAGAGATTTTTTTCCAGTACAGGGGCATCTCCTTGAAGATCCTTGAATCTATTGTTCTAGCTCTCATTGCTCAGTTGTTTTCACTTGCTAACATATTTTTGAAGTTTTTCACTTGTCTCACAAAGCTGAAATCATGATCCTATTCAATAACAGATTTTATAATACGACCATAATTTAGGCCCAAATGGTTATTGGCAGGTTTTAAACAGACGTATTGGAAGTGTGCTGTTTGCACCCAATTTTCTGAGGTTAGCTCATTCGCATAACTTCAATTGCAAATTTGTACAGATTGAGGGAGCACACTAGTGATTGGAGTGTAAAACTTTGTGAAATTTAAAGGGAAGGGAATGGACAAGTCAAGTGAATGTTAGAAAAGGGAACAAAAATTCTTAGGCTCAAGGTATCTCAACCCATTAACGGCCTTTGCCAAAACTGAAGAGAGAAGGGACTGACCGGCAAATATGAAAGGAGAGGAAACCCAAAGTACAAGCTTAAATTTGAAGGCAAGTAATCGAGCAGGCCAGCACCTGACTCCCTGTTTGGTTGCTGAAGGTGGTGGTGTATGTGAGCAGGGTGGCCCTCTGTGGCACTCCTTGCTGCTATCCTCATAGGTCATCACTGCAGCATGCCTGGAAGGAAGTGGAGCCAAGCGTCCTGCCATAGCTGACCATTACTGTCACTGGATGTGCAATCCCTTTGCTGCAGGGTAGATGCAAGTGCTGTTGCAATAGAGGGTATAACTCTGCCCTTGGCGCTCTACTGATTTGGACTATGTGAAAAGAGTTCCCTGTTGTCCTTGCCAGGATATGTGATGATGCCTACAGTTAGGGTTAGTGACCTCTTTGCAGGGCAGCCAATCAGCTACTTACTGATCACACTGCTATGCTTTCTTTCACGCAGTGCTACTGTAAGTATGACCCCTTGTGATTGGTGTGTGAGGAAGCATCTAATATTAGTCAGTCAGGCATTCGCGTATTTTAGTGGTGACCTCTATTGTCCCAGCTTCTTTTAGGAAGAGGAGCCTCTGTATGCACTAATTGTTTACCACAACTGAGTTCTAGCCTCCCGTATCTGCAACATTGGACACCTGGTAACAGAAAATCTAGGCTAATATTTTAGTTTGGTGCATTCCTGTTGTCACTTCCTATTTGTGACAAGTATGGAGAGACGATACTGGAGTTCACTTTTTGAAGTGTGGTTTTCATTTAGAAGAAGAATGTTGGCCCGTAATTTGTGGTCAGCAGTGAAGCCAAGGTGCTCGCCGCTGACCTCGAAGAAAGCTGCCCATAGAGATCTCATGATCTCTGTGGCGAAAACTTGAGGTGTCTCGACATGTAATTGATTGTAGCGCTGTGAATAGGGGATTCCTATGGCGATACTGCAGTGATGTCAACAAGCTGTCTAAGTAGCCAATCACATTGAAGAATTCTCACAGACAGAAAACCAGGAAATAAAAAGCAGCTTTTATCCTCACTTTTTAAAAATGTTAGAGTGCGAAATAAAGATTGGGATTTTCACATGGGGATAAGGTAGAAGCTGAAACATCATGAACAAACTTAAAAATATATTTTTTTAAATAGTAATTTTTATCATAATGGAGAAATTTGACATTACACAAATATAAAGATTAGTTTTTTAGGACCAGACCAGTTGTTTAGCAGTCAATACGCTGTTAAAACCCCAGTTACACCTCTTCCAGCAAGACTTAACAATTAATGGGGTATTTATCAGCGATATTAGCGTGGAGCAAATTTAACAAATTTATTCGTGTTTAACAAATTTATTCATTTTTTGAGGATGTAACTAGCAGGGTAGATAAAGGGGAATAAGTGGATGTAGTATATTTGGATTTCCAAAAGGCATTCGATAAGGTGCCACTTTAAAGGTTGCTACGCAAGATAAGGGCTCATGGGGTTGGGGGTAATATATTAGCATGGATTGAGGATTGGTTAAAGGACAGAGAATAGGGATAAACAGGTCATTTTCTGGTTGGCAGGTGCCACAAGGATCAGTGCTTGGGCCTCAGATATTTACAATCTATATTAATGACTTGGATGAAAGGACTTGGTGAATGCATCCAAGTTGGCTGATGATACAAAGCTAGGTGGGAAAATAAGCTGTGAGGAGGACACAAAAAGCCTGCTGGTTAAGTGAGCGGGCAATAAGGTGGCAGATGGAGTATAATGTGAGGTTATTCACTTTTTGGTAGGAAGAATAGAAAAACAAAATATTTTTCAAATGGTGAGAAACTATTAAATGTTGGTGTTACATGCCTTAGAGGTGGTGCCACGAAGGTTCACTAGATTGACCCCTGGGATGAGAGGGTTGTTCTATGAAAAGAGATTGAGTAGATTGGGCCTATACTCCTCTGAAGTTTAGAAGAATGAGAGGTGATCTCATTGAAACATATATGATTCTGAGGTGGATTGACAGGGTAGATGCTGAGCAGTTGTTTCCCCTGGCTGGAGAGCCTATAACTAGGGGGCGCGAGTTGGCTAGGATGGATTGGGGGACATTACTTAAAGGGTTGATGGTGGATAGGCAATGGCAAACATTTAAAGATCGCATGGATAAATACAGAATTTGTTCATCCCTGTTTGGCGTAAAAATAAAACCAAAAAGGTGACTCAACCGTGGCTAACAAGGGAAATTAGGGATAGCATAAGATCCAAGGAGAGGACATATAAATTGGCCAGTAAAAGCAGCAAGCCTGAGGATTGGGAGCAGTTTAGGATTCAGCAAAGGAGGACAAAGGGATTAATTAAGAGGGGGAAAATAGAGTATGAGAGTAAGCTTGCAGGGAACATAAAAATTGACTGTAAAAGCTTCTATAGATATGTGAAGAGAAAAAGATTGGTGAAGTCAAGCTTAGGTCCCTTGCAGTCAGAATCAGGGGAATTTATAATGGGGAACAAAGAAATGACAGACCAATTAAATACATACTTTGGTTCTGTCTTCACAAAGGAGGCCACAAATAACCTCCCAGAGATGTCAGGGAATGTAGGGTCTAATGAGAGGGAGGAACTGAATGAAATCAGTATTTGTAGGGAGATGGTGTTGGGGAAATTGACAGGATTGAAGGCTGATAAAGCCCCAGGGCCTGATAATCTACATCCTAGGGTACTTAAGGAAGTGGCCCTAGAAATAGTAGATGCATTGCTGGTCATCTTCCAAAATTCTATGGACTCTGGAACAGTTCCCATGGATTGGAGGGTAGCTAATGTAACCCCACTATTCAAAAAAGGTGGTAGAGAGAAAATGGGGGATTATAGACCGGTAAGCCTGACATCGGTAGTGGGGAAAATGCTAGAGTCCATTTGGAAAACACTTAGAAAACAGTGACAGGATCGGACAAAGTCAACATGGATTTACAAAAGGTAAATCGTGCTTGACTAATCTACTGGAATTTTTTGAGGATGTAACTGGTAGAATAGATAAGGGAGAACCAGTGGATGTGGTGTATTTGGACTTTCAGAAGGCTTTTGATAAAGTCCCGCATAAGAGATTAGCGTGCAAAGTTAAAGCACATGGGATTGGGGGTAAGGTACTGACTTGGATAGCGAACTGGTTGGCAGACAGGAAGTAAAGAGTTGGAATAAACGGCTCTTTTTCCGAGTGGAAGGCAGTGACTAGTGGAGTACTGCAGGGCTCGGTGCAAGGACCCCAGTTATTCACAATATATATTAATGATCTGGACAAGGGAACTAGATGTAATATCTCCAAGTTTGCAGACGAGACAAAGCTTGGTGGACATGTGTGCTGTGAGGAGGATGCAGAGAAACTCCAGTATGATTTGGACAGGTTGGGTGATTGGGCAGATGCAGTATAATGCAGTAATAAAGAGTGTCATTATTCAGTAGTTTTTTGTGGATTTAAACAAATCAAATGATAATGGCTCTTTAATTCTGGGAATATATCTAGTCTTTAGTTTTCTTCTAATGCATCAGGCAATACGGGCAGATAAATTACCTCATGGGGAATGAGTACATTAAACATGAGGTTACAGTTGTTTCAATAACAGTGTCATGGAAATTCTGACTTTGTGGTAAATTTTCCAATTTCTTTTCAGATGGAAATGAAGAAGAAGCAGGAGGAGAACTGGGCGACGAAGAGGATTGGTTTGGAAATGCGTCTGAAACTCCTTCCGAAGTCTCCTATTTAGATGTACAAGAAGATCTTAATGTGTCACCTGGGGACAATCTGCAAGAACAAGAAACCTCTCCAGATAGCTCCTTGGGGAGCACAACTCCCATAAGGAACTCTGTGGAATTGCTAGTTTCTGAAAATGATCAGTTCAAAGACACCTTGGAAAAACAGGATGCGTTGTCACCTGTTCCATCACCGCTGTTGCATGAAATGGGATCCCACGTTTTGCACAAACCCATGAGTAGCAATTTGAGAAGACTGTTGGAGGCTGGGTCAATCAGTGCTGGCACTGGTCTGGGAACTACAGCAAAAGAAGATTCTGCAGTTGGTCCTGGTTCAGCTTTGCCTTTGTCACCATCTTCCCCTCATGCACTACAACTAAGTGCTCTTGCTAGGAAGTTAGCTGCTAAGCAGGAGCAAAGTAATAATTTTAGCCCAAGTAACAACTTTATGTGGGACCAGGATATTTGGCTGCAAAGTTCGTCATCTTGTAGTTTATCACCTGCTTCAGCTACACAGAAGCTTAAAGCTGCTGCAAACGCAGTTCGTCTGGACAAAAGTCTTTCAAGGGTAGAGGAGCCAGTGAGATTTAGCCCATACTCATCGCCTTATAGCCCTATACAAAAGCAGTCTGCTAGTTCTGCGCTAGCTGCTCTCTCAAAGAAAGTTAGTGAAAGAAGCCTGTCTTCTGCTCAAGATCATAAGCGTCCGGGAAGTTCTTTCCTTTCTCTGGCCTCAATGACCTCATCAGCTGCCCTATTGAAAGAAGTTGCAGCTAGGGCTGCTGGGAATATGTTGGTTGAGAGAAAAGATCAACTGATCCCAGGAGATACCTTACAATCTTTGGAAGTGAAACAAGAAAAACTGATTCCATCAGCTCCACTAGAAATGCTGTTGCCAACACCCAAACAGAAGACTCTGAAGTCTGCCAATCAAGGTATGTGCTGCCAATACTGTATCATTTGAAGTTCAAATGTGAAAGCATTTTTTCTTTCTTTGTTGATTTATATGTATCTGTTATAAATTGCCCCTTTTTTGTCTTGTGCATATGTATTTTAGTGTTATCTTGAAGCACTTCCAGATCTCCTGCTGGGCTATGTACCCTAAATTCAGATGTTGAAGGTAGGCAGGCATCTATGTTGAAGCTATTCTGAGGTCACCAAGAAGGGTAGTTTGAGGGGGATCCCTTGTTTTTTTATGTGTATATAATTTATTTCTGCATGTGTGAGCCTATGCAATGAATGTCAGTAGACTATTTGATAATGGAGTGCAGCACAGCCCAAATTTTCCCATCACAGATGCTGGAACAATGTCCAACAGATACAGAGAGATGTGAGATTTTGTCAAAATGGAGCTAAAATTACAAATCTACTATTTTTGGTCCCATCTCAAAATGTTGTCTGTTCCCAGAGCTAGTTGTCAGATTGCTTGTTCAACATCCATCTTGGATGAGTCCCACTTTCTTTTAGCTAAACATTGGGAACGCTGAAGACACCATCTTCGACCCCCACCACAAACTCTGCACCTTTACCACCAATTCCATTTCCCACCCATCATCTCAGACTGAACCAGACTGTTTGCAACTTCCAATACCCTAGTTGACCCTTAGCTGAGCGTCCAAGCTCCATAAGGAAGACAGCCTATTTCTCCCTCAGTGACCACCTGCCTCTGCCCCTGCCTCAGCCCATCTGCTGTTGAAACCCTCATGCATCACTTTATCACCCCCAGACTTGACTGTTCCAGTGCTCCCCGGACTGGCCACACATCCTCCACTCTGTAAACTTCAGCACATCCAAAACTCTGCTGCCTGTATCTTATGCTGCACCAAGGCCCACTCACCAATCACCCTTACCCTCGCTGACTTACATTGGCTTCTGGTCCCCCAGTGCCTCACATTTAAATTCTCTTCCTTGTGTTTAAACCCCATGATGGCCTCGCCCCTCCCTATCTCTGTAACCTCCTCTTGCCCCCTCAAACTCTCCGTTCCTCTGACACTATCCTCTTGTGCATCCCTTCCTCTTTGCCCCACCATTGGCGCCTTTCAGCTACCTCGGCCCCATGCTCTGGAATTCCCTCCCTAAACCTCACTGCCTCTCCACCACTCTCTTCCTTTTAAGACCTTCCTTAAAACCTACCTTTTTGACCATGCTTTTGGTGTACCCATCCTAATATCTCCTCCTTTGGCTCAGTGTACATTTTTTACTTGCATCTCTAAAGCTTCTGGAGATGTTTTATCTACGTTAAAGGCGCTAGATGAATGCAAGTTATTAAAAACCAAACCATATTACTCCGAACTACCGTACACATCAGAATGGGTAACATTTCTTAGTTCTTGGCGTGGGAAACAGTAACTTAGTAACACTTACAGTTGATCTGTAATGTGAGAGAAATGATAGCATTTATATAAAGAAGATGCTGAAAACTTAATCAAGAACAGGCTTCAATAACTCTACTGCTTGAGTTGAAGAGGAAATCTTTGAAATCTTTTTGCTGATCTGCAGTCCAGATTGAAGTGTTATTACTTCAGTAAAAATGGGCAGAAACTCTTGAATTACTTGAAGTTTTATTTTCCTCTACAGTTTCCGAGGAAGAGGGAGGAAAATCCTTCCAGTGTCCAATTTGTGGTTTGGTTATAAAACGCAAGAGCTACTGGAAACGGCATATGGTGATTCACACAGGGCTAAAAAGTCACCAGTGTCCACTCTGTCCATTCCGCTGTGCACGCAAGGACAATCTGAAATCACACATGAAGGTACAATGAAGTGATGACTTAGTTTTGTAAATCTAAATACACACTTTTATTTTAAAAAAGAGTTTTGCTGCTGAAAACTGATTGGCTTTTGCTTTCCAAGTGTTCTTTCCTGTTGCATTTTGGAATACGGTGTCAATGTTTTGAATAAGTAAAGAGATGTAACTTTAGTAACCACTGACAATCACTGAGATGTTTAAATGGAAACTCCATTTCAATCCTAGAAAGTGGGTGGTCAGAAGGCTATTCTGTAGTTTTTTCATAGCAATTCCTGGCCAAGAAGAGGTGGCTGTTTAAATATGGTCCTAAAACTAACATTACAGGAAATTTAAAATGATAGCAAACTACAGACACATTTCATCTTAATCTGCAGAATGGAAAATGTACCCTTCCCATCTGAGTTTCTCCCCTGTTACTCTCCTGAAGATATTTCTGGTGCACAGTTCCATGGACACTGGTTGTCTCCTGATAAGTCGCCCAAGTGACCATTCTTCTTGAGAAAACTTAGGCAGTGAATGCTCAGCAAGCTATGATTCAGGGGAGAATCATATTCGAGCCGAATTCTGTCTTCACACGCGCAGGAGCCCAGCTCACTTACCTCCACACACACCCCAACAGGGGCTGCTGCGCAGTGATCAACAGTAGAAACTCTGCCAGTTCTCCACACCTCTCCCAACCCAGGGCATATTGCTACCCTGGAGGAGAATATTTAACAGCACAGACCAGAGAATGCAATGTACATTTAACTGGGTAATAAATTTGAACATGTGGCTAATATTTGACTTTGGGGACTTTGAGAAATAATAGATTTTTGAGTCACTCGTTCACTTGAAATTTAAACTGAAAATCAAGTGTTTCTCTTTTCTGTAAGAAAACCTAACTGCAAAATATCATAATGAAAGTATTCAAATATTATTGATCGATATTTTTAACATGCTTATCATTGCTTTTTGCAGCAATTGTAATCTGATTTATGGTAGAGTGCCATGATTTTGGCTGATTAATATCTAGAATATTAGAACAAAAATGAACAGGAATAAAATGATTATTATTATGATTCCTTAAATGATTCAATTTAATTTCACAAAAATGGCTGGTCAACCTTTAACTACCAGCAGAATGAAATCAGTTTTATTTTCTGATACCTATATCTCCGTGCATGAGAACACTGGAGGAGCTATAAAAGTGTGCACATGTACAGTAACTGAATGTAGATTATTTAACAGCTGCAGTCCACTGCGCAAAGCCAATAGCTGCAGAGAGCCAAGAGAAATGATCATAAAATAGGAGATCTTTTCTCCTGATGACCTGAAGTACTATAGTTATGAAGTTTGTTAAACTAGAGCATGACTTTAACTTTTGTAATATTGGCAATGCTGGGAAGGTGCAGGACCAACCAGCTGTGCCACAGAATAGCAGGACTTGGGTATACTCCCCGAATTCTTTATCTATTAATTTCTCAATCTCTGAGGTATTGCTGAAGTGATAACATGAACAGAGGCCAGCTGTGGTACTATTGGGATGGAGAATAGAATGGAGGAGTATTGGCTCCCCATGTTCAGTTTCAGAACAGCTTTGGCAGACCTGCGAGCAGGTTGCTAATCTATTCTTGGACAGGAGGGTACTATACAGTGCAGGGTGATGCAGCAGTATGGGAGAAATGCCTTAAAACGAGCTTTGGTTTCATCAAAATGCCCTGTTTTTACTGGTTGCACTAGGAGTCACAAACAGTAAACTTTACATGCATTTATCATTTCTATACAAGGTGTGTGTATATACACTAAACAGTACCATATCTTGGAAGATGAGAATAAAAGTTCTGACATAAGACGCAACAATGTACAGCAAACCTCAGCAGACTTAGTTGTGATTTTTTAAAAAGAAAATTGTGGTAAATGAACATATGAGCTGCCAATAGGAAAAATTGGTAAAAATCAAAACTTTTTTTAAAATGAAAATTTTGCATAAAATGGTGGCACTGTTTCAGTCAAACTCTGGTTTAAATGATGTTTTATAAACTGGTTTAATTTTAGTGTTCTTGAGTTCATCTGACCCCCACCTTGTAACAATCCCCACCATCTGTTTTCTCTGTATAATAGATTTGTCTTTTTTTTCAGTTGGCATTAGAAAGCCTGTTGTGCCAATTGTTTTTCAAATAGATTTTTCTATTTTAGCTAGTGATGCTGGGTTAAGTCACAAATAATCAGTTGTATAGGAATTTGAGATGGGAAATAGTTGTAGCCTTTTAACAAACCATGTTGATTCAACCAGCACATTTGATTCTTTGTCTTCAGTAGGTTGTTTCTTTCACTAAAATGGCACTCTGACGAGTGTGTCTGTGTTTAATTGGGAAGGGGTGAGGGCAAAGGTTTATATCTGAAGCTTTTATCATGTTCTCCAGTTCCCTTTTCAAACAACTTTGTCAATCAGCAGGTTCATCAGCACCAGGACAGAGGGGAAACTTTCCACTGTGACCTTTGCCCTTTCACCTCGTCTCGTCATTTCAGTTTAAAACTCCACATGCGCTGTCATCAGCACTTTCCCAGAACAGAGGTGAAGGTCAAAGAAGAGATTACTGAATCTGAGGTCAAAAGGCCACTTTCTAATGAGGCTGCTGATAAGAAGAAAGAGGGAACAGAATTACTTGGGAATACATTAAAAATTCAGGACCATCTTTTGTATGAAACAATAGTAGAAAATTACACGGAAACTGCTGTTCCACTGAAACCAGTTAAAGAGGAACCCAGTGATGTGAATGTCACCAGTGTGTCACGACCAGATAGTCATGTGTTTGGCAAAAGACCAGAAGCAATACAGCAGGGTACAACAAATCCATCAGCGCCATCTGACCTTGCAGGCGCCCAAAAAGTGTTTCTCTTTAGCCAAGACATTTCTGCAACAGATTTTCTTCTGAAGTTATCAGGTATTTCACTTTTCTGTGCTTAAATGTAACACTTTTTTTTCGTTTCAGCTGGTAGTAGTTTTTAACCCTTTGAAGGCTGTTGCCAAATTTCTATGATTAAAACCAGACCTTGTTATTTAGGTATTCTTGAATTTAAAAAGAGGTATCCATGATTTGTGTATTTCTCTATTGTATGCAGTAAGCTAGATCATTTAGGAGTGAAATCAGAAAACACTTTTTCACACAAAAGGGTAGTGGAAATCTGGAATTCTCTACTCCAAAAGACACTGATTGTTGGGTCAATTGAAATTTCCGTGTCTGAGATTGACAACTTTTAATTAGGTAAGTGGATCTAGGGGTATGGGTCAAAGACAGGTTGACCTACAGATCAGCCATTATCTAATTGAATGGCAGAATAGGCTTGAGGGGCTGAATGGCCTACTCCTGTTCCTATAAAGTACTCCCATTTTTTTCTCCCACATTCAAACACTGCAAGTGGTACAGATAGAATATGTGTTACTATTGGTGTAAAATGGCAAATATCTCCTTTAACTCCATCAATCTATCAGGTCAGCCTTAATTCAAGAGTTATTTCATACCACATGGCTCCTCATGATATACCTTTATGAAATGTTAACAATTTTTTATTCGTTTATGGGATGTGGGCGTCGCTGGCAAGGCCATCCCTAATTGCCCCAGAGAAGGTGGTGGTGAGCCGCCTTCTTGAACCGCTGCAGTCCGTGTGGTGAAGGTACTCCCACAGTGCTGTTAGAGCGGGAGTTCATTCCAGGATTTTGACCCAGTGGCGATGAAGGATTGGCGATATACTTCTAAGTCAGGATGGTGTGTGATTTGCAGGGGAACGTGCAGGTGGTGGTGTTCCCATGCGCCTGCTGCCCTTGTCCTTCTAGGTGGAAGAGGTCGCGTGTTTGGGAGGTGTTGCCGAAGAAGCCTTGACGAGTTGCTGCAGTGCATCTTGTAGATGGTACACACTGCAGCCACGGTACGCCGGTGGTGGAGGGAGTGAATGTTTAAGGTGGTGGATGGGGTGCCAATCAAGCGGGCTGTTTTGTCTTGGATGGTGTTGAGCTTCTTGAGTGTTGTTCGAGCTGCAATCATCCAGACAAATGGAGAATATTCCATCACACTCCTGATTTGTGCCCTGTAGATGGTAGAAAGGCTTTGGGGAGTCAGGAGGTGAGACACTCTCCGCAGAATACCCAGCCTCTGACCTGCTCTTGTTGCCACAGTATTTATGTGGCTGGTCCAATTAAGGTTCTGATCAATGGTGACCCCCAGGATGTTGATGGCGGGGGATTCAGCGATGGTAATTCTGTTGAATGTAAAGGGGCGGTGGTTAGACTCTCACTTGTTGGAGATAGTCCCTGCCTGGCACTTCTGTGGCGCGAATGTTACTTGCCACTTATCAGCCCAAGTCTGAACGTCGTCCAGGTCTTGTTGCATGCGGGCATGTACTGCTTCATTATCTGAGGAGTTGTGAATGGCACTGAACACTGTGCAGTCATCAGTGAACATCCCCATTTCTGACCTTATGTTGGAAGGAAGGTCATTGATGAAGCAGCTGAAGATGGTTGGGCTTAGAACACTGCCCTGAGGAACTCCTGCAGCGATGTCCTGGGCCGGTGCTGATTGACCTTCAGTCACCACAACCATCTTCCTTTGTGCTAGTTATGATTTCAGCCAGTGGAGAGTTTCCCCTCCGATTCACATTGACTTCAGTTTTACTAGTGCTTCTTGATGCCACACTTGGTCAAATGCTGCCTTGATGTCAAGGGCAGTCACTCTCACCTCACCTCTGGAATTCAGCTCCTTTGTCCAGGTTTGGACCAAGGCTGTAATGAGGTCGGGAGCCAAGTGGTCTTGGCAGAACCCAAAAGGCATCAGTGAGCAGGTTATTAGTGAGTAAGTGCCGCTTGATAGCACTGTTGATGACACCTTCCATCACTTTGCTGATGATTGCGAGTAGACTGATGGAGCGGTAATTGGCCAGATTGGATTTGTCCTGCTTTTTGTGGACAGGACATAGCTGGGCAGTTTTCCACATTGTCAGATAGATGCCAGTGTTGTAGCTGTACTGGAACAGCTTGGCTAGAGGCGCAGCTCGTTCTGGAACACAAGCCTTCAGCACGATAGCCAGGAAATTGTCGGGGCCCATAGCCTTTGCTGTATCCAGTGTGCTCGGCTGTTTCTGATATCACGTGGAGTGAATCGAATTGGCTGAAGACTGGCTTCTGTGATGGTGGGGACCTCAGAAGGAGACCGATATGGAACATCCACTCGGCACTTCTGGCTGAAGATGGTTGCAAACGCTTCTGCCTTGTCTTTTGCACTTAAGTGCTGGGTGCCACCGTCATTGAGAGTGGGGATATTCATGGAGCCTCCTCCTCCCATTAGTTGTTTAATGGTCCACCACCATTCATGACTGGATGTGGCAGGACTGCAGGGCTTTGATCTGATCTGTTGATTGTGGGATCACTTAGCCCTGTCTATAGCATGCTGCTTCCACTGTTTAGCATGCATGTAGTCCTTTGTTGCAGCTTCCCCAGGTTGGCACCTCATTTTTAGGTACGCCTGGTGCTGCTCCTGGCATGCTCTTCTACACTCCTTATTGAACCAGGGTTGGTCCCCTGGCTTGATGGTAATGGTAGAGTGAGGGATATGCCGGGCCATGAGGTTACAGATTGTGTTGGAATACAATTCTGCTGCTGCTGATGGCCCACAGCACCTCATGGATGCCCAGTTTTGAGCTGCTAGATCTGTTCTGAATCTACCCCATTTAGCATGGTGGTAGTGCCACACAACACGATGGAGGATGTCCTCAGTGTGAAGATGGGACTTCGTCTCCACAATGACTGTGCGGTGGTCACTGCTACCAATACTGTCATGACCGATGCATCTGCGACAGGTAGATTGGTGAGGACGAGGTCAAGTAGGTTTTTCCCTCGTTGGTTCTCTCACCTGTTGCAGATCCAGACTGGCAGCTATGTCCTTCAGGACTCGGCCAGCTCGATCAGTAGTGGTGCTACTGAGCCACCCTTGGTGATGGACATTTGAAATCCCCCACAAGAGTACATTCTGTGCCCTTGCTACTCTCGGTGCTTCTTCCAAATGGTTCTAAGAAAGCTTAAAGTTCTTTCAGTATTGCAAAGGGTTAACTCCCATTAACTCAGATTTGTGTTCCTGTGATTCTGTTATGGCATTTGTGATTTGTTGACACTGTAAAATGCGCTATATACTGAGACTGTCAACAGGATCTCGAATCTTATCTCTGTTACAGTACTGCTGTACATTGATTCCCAACATTTCTGGGTTGTTATGTAATGTTCTGCGGCATTCAGTATAATACTTTTCTTTGTTACAGTACTCCAAAACTTCCAAAGAACTCGCCTATATTATGTGTGGCAGTGTAATTTCTGATGGATGGGACTAGTGGATGTGTTGCATGTAGCATTCTGGACCTGAACCAGCAACAGAAAAATATAGGGTACAGGAGGGCCAGTGTTGAGTATGCGGTGGGACCAATCTAGAGGTTCTAATTTCTGTTCTGTCTCCCAGTTTTACAATAAAATTTGCTATGCCAATGGATGGTACTGCTGATGCATTTTGTAATGGCGTGAAATGAAATTAAGTGTACGTGAGTACATTTAAAATTGCACTTTGTGATTAGTAAAATACATGTGGGAACTACAATAACACAATTCTGCAGCTTGCTAGCATACTGTTCCCCAGTGGTACCTTTTTATGTATGTATGAGGCAACACTTGGCCCTTTTTGTGACCAGAATAATTCCTCCACACTCTTCTGAATATAGTCTCTAGTATAGAACCAGTGAATATAAACACCAGCTTCACTTTGAACTTTGTGTGAACTTTAAAAAAAAATTAAAACATGTACTATATACAGATTAGTTTACTTCACGATTATGTGCATGTGAAATGATGTGCATTTTTAAAGTTGCACGTATGGTAGGTTGAAATTAAAGTGGTCTAAAGTTGAAACTAACTGTAGGCAGATGCACATGAAGTAGCTCTGGGTCAAAAATTTGCTGTGTATGAAACTTCTGACTCGTACGTCCACATTTGGATATTCATTTTTGGCATCAGCTTCCTGGTGCTTTTATTGAGATTTGCAAGATTACTGTGTGCATAGTTGCCCCAGTGAAATAGTGGTTAGAGCTTTCAAAATCTACCTGCTGCTGTACTGAGGTTTTAATTGGTGTGTGAGGCGGGGGGGTGGGGGTGTTGGTGGTGGGAGAGGGCGGGGGGGGCGGGGGAAGCGGGGGGAGAAAGAGAGAGATATTGACATCAACTTTAATTAGTCATCTTGAACATTAAAACATTTGTTTTGAATATATCAGAACCAGAACTGAATTATGGCCAGTAAATAAAGTTATGAAAAAGCGAGGGGACTGGAGAAGTGCAGTGCATCTGAATGTAGTCGAGCCTTCATTATCAACTTTATAGAACATAATGGCCCTGAAATTAGGATCGGGAGCTTGCCGCGCATGCAAGCCCCCGATCTGCACTCACCCTGCGCGCCGACATCTGAAGCCCGGGCCTGCTCGCATTTCCTGTCACAGGCCCGGTTCAGCTGTCGGTGCGCTGTGCTTACCTGATCCAGCGGCGTAGTTAGTGCGATGTGCCGGCTGGGATCAGGTGAGCACTGTGCAGCCAATCAGGGGAGGGGAAACTCATTCATGAGTTTGACAGTAAGAGCTGTCAAACTCATGAAAAGTATGGGCTGCCAAAACACTACTTTAACTTTAAATAAAATTTTAAAAAACATCCCACTGATTATATTAACTATAAATAAGTTTAAAAAAATGTTTTAAACAATTAATCAATTTTTTGTAAAAAAATAAATTTTTAAAAAATAGGGTCTAAAACTAAACTTACCTTACTGTAAATTCTTTAAAAATAACAAACCTGTGGAAAAAAAAATTCTACATTGTACTAAAAGCCCACTTACCTGTAAAACTAAGTACATGCATCTGGTTTTCCCACGCGTAAAAACCGGAAGCCTTTACACTCGGGCAACTCGGGGGGGAAAAAAAGGAATTCCACTGCGCACGCGCTGCCTGTGCAGTCGCGCGCGTACTGCCTCTTAACCCCTTGGGTCAGAGGACAGGAAATGCCGGTTTTCAGCGCATGCGCTGTGCATGCTGAAAACCGGCAATTCCTCCGGGCACACGCGTGAGTACCCCGTCCTTACTCACGCGTTGTGCCCGGAATTACTGGGCCAATGTCATGTGTGCAGGCAGGGAGAGCTCGTCTCTAATGGATAATGGAAATTGGCAGATAATTGAGAATCCACAAATTTTGGCCTTGCATATATGGTATATCTTTCTATATATGGTACATTAATCCCCTAGGCACAAGAGTGAAGATGAATGTAACACAAATAGCAAATTGAATTTGTTCATTGGGCTGTGTGGTTGATTTGTCAGACAGGAGGCAATTGATGCTAGCCTTGCAATGAGGAGACGCCTCGTGCAAGGTTTTGCCCTGTAAATATTCCGACGGATAATTGGATTGTGGATAATGTATGAATACTCTGAACCACAGACTGGTAGGGCAAGTCAATGATTTGCCACTTGCAATCTCAGTTGGACACTGACTCACAGGAAGGAAAAATTGACCATGAAAACGTAATTAAATGTTGAGAATGGGAATAGGCCATTGGGCCCGTAGAAGCTCAAATTCTTTAGCAACTAAATGCACAATTTCAGCACCCACCCTTTTTCTGAATGCCCCTAATGCTTCATTTCTTGTGAGTTGCTTGATATGTTCCAAATATTTGTTTCAAATTACTTGTCCCTAATTTAAATTTATTTCCTCTGGTCCTACATTCTGAGCTTAATTTGAAGTAATATTCTGAAAGAAGGTTCACTTTAATACTATTGTACAACCTCTTCCCTACTTCAAGAAGGTCAAGTCATTTGGCTAACTCTTCCCTGTCTGCAGATGATGCGGGCGTTAAAGGGGGAACTGCTTCAGAATAGGAGAATGAGATTCATTTTGATTTTACAAAAAATTTACATTATACAAATTAAAAGTTCAGAGCTCTAAAATGCCATCATGAAATGAAGATGAGAAAGAAACTCCCAAATTATCCTGTATATATTGTCATTGCATAATGCATTATAAACTGGAGCCCTACCTCTACAAATGGCTCAGTGTTTTAATGCATGTTTGGAATGCCGAGCCGTACAGACCAGATATCTCCCAGGTTTGAAATCTAGTCTGCATTGAGTTAGCCAGTCTTGGTGAGTGCACTATAATTGTGCTCGGCCTTGCCAATCTAAGGATGGAAAAATTGGCTGGGCTTTCCACCCCTGGGTGCTTTCTAGTAACCTCTGCTTGAAGTGCAGTTACTTATGAGGACAGGTTTCTGTTCAGCTGGTGATGCTCCTGTCAACATTTTTTAAAATATTAGTTCAAGGGATGTGGGCGTCGCTGGTAAGGCCAGCATTTATTGCCCATCCCTAGTTGCCCTTGAGAAGGTGGTGGTGAGCCGCCGCCTTGAACTGCTGCAGTCCGTGTGGTGAAGGTTATCCCACCGTGCTGTTAGGGAGGGAGTTCCAGGATTTTGGCCCAGCGACAATAAAGGAACGGCGATATTACTTCCAAGTCAGGTAGATGTGTGACTTGGAGGGAAATTTGGAGGTGGTAGTGTTCTCAGGCGCCTGCTGCCCTTGTCCTTCTAGGTGGTAGAGGTGCTGCCAAAGAAGCCTTGGCGAGTTGCTGCAGTGCATCTTGTAGATGGTACACACTGCAGCCACGGTACCCCGGTGGTGGAGGGAGTGAATGTTTAAGGTGGTGGATGGGGTGCCAATCAAGTGGGCTGCTTTGTCTTGGATGGTGTCGAGCCTCTTGAGTGTTGTTGGAGCTGCACTCATCCAGACAAATGGAGAGTAGTCCATCATACTCCTGACTTGTGTCTTGTAGATAGTGGAAAGGCTTTGGGGAGTCAGGAGGTAAGACACTTGCCAAACAATACCCAGCCTCTGACTGGCTCTTGTTGCCACAGTATTTATGTGGCTGGTCCAGTTAAGTTTCTGGTCAATGGTGACCCTCAGGATATTGCTGGTTGGGGATTTGGTGGGCGGTCAAGGGGCGGTGGTTACTATTAAATCCGTGAATCTTAAGGTATGGTGTTCTTCAATAAATAGACGGAGACTGCAGATCAACAATCAACAGGTGTTTACTGGATGAGGGTAGTCTAATAACTAACAGTACAGATACCTGCTCAGGGCTTATATACAGGTGTGGTCACTGCCGGTACTACAGTATACAGGAGCTGTAAAAGTAGTTCTCTCTTAAAGGTACATAATCTAAAAGGGGAGGAATTGTAGTGTAACAGTACAATAACATTCAAATAACAGTTAACACTTTTAACATGCACAGTAACTGAAATAGTCCATTTATAGATTCAGTCTTTGGGGCGGCTTCCTGATCCTTTCTGGATAGCGCCTTTCCTGAGTGTCTTGTTCTTGGTGCGGAGGCGATTCTGGCCCCCTGTCGTCGGTTAGTTCATCAGTTTCCGATGCTACTGTTTCTGGGGTAGATGCTACCGGTATGTCGGGTTCGTCACCAGGTACGCTAGACATGGGGTTGACTCGTTCCTGTGACGCTAGGATCTGGTCGACATGGCGTCTCACAATGTTCTCCCCGACATCCACTGTGTACATTAGTGGCCCCTGCCGTGTGCATATCGTTCCGGGTTGCCATTTTTCTGTTCGGTAGTCGCGGGCCAAGACTGGTTGTCCTACATTGAAGCTCCTTGTCGGCTTCTCATTGATGTGCTGGAATTGCTTATTCTCAACATTTCTTCGCACATTTGGTCTGAGCAAATCCAGACGAGATCTCAACCTTCGGTTAAAGAACATGGCCGGGGTCTGGTTGGTAACTGCATGTGTCGCATTTCTGTAGGCTAACAGGAAATTGTCCACCTTATGCTGCAGTGGAATGTCGTCATCGCACATGGCCCTTACTGCCTTTTTAAAGGTTTGTACGAACCTCTCAGCCAATCCATTTGTGGCTGGATGATACGGGGCGGATGTGTAATGCCTTACCCCATTCCTTCTCGTAAATTTCCGAAACTCTTCGGACACAAACTGTGGTCCGTTATCAGAGCAAATCTGCTCTGGCAAGCCGTTCCTGGCAAATATGGTCCGTAGGACTGCAATTGTTTTCTCCGTAGTGGTGGAGGACATTTTGATCACCTCCGGCCATTTCGAGTGCGCATCCACTGCTGTTAACATTGAGTCCATGAATGGACCAGCAAAATCAATATGCACCTGTTGCCATGGAGAGGAGGGCCACTCCCATGGGTGTAGAGGGGCATGTGGTGGTGCATTTTGGACCTTCTGGCATCCTGAGCAGCTCTTTGTTAGGTCCTCGATTTGTTGATCGATTCCCGGCCACCACACATAAGCCCTAGCAAGGCTTTTCATTTTCACCCCTCCCAGATGGCCTTCGTGAAGCCCATCGAGCACTCTCTCCCTTAACTTGGGTGGAATTACCACTCGGGATCCACACATCACTGTCCCCTGGCATACTGACAGCTGTTCTCTTCTGGATGAGAATGCTGGCAACAGTGAGTCGCCATGTGTTGGCCATCCCTTCACCGTCAAATCATATACCCGAGACAGTGTCGGATCATTGCGGGTCTCCTCTCTATCCGCGTTAGTTACTGGCAAGCGTTCAATTATCGACGAATAAAATATTTCGACAGGGTCCACTGCTGGTGCTTCCTCCGCAGTAGGCAGTGGCAGGCGTGATAGCCCATCAGCGTTTCCATGCTGCTTCGTGCCCTTATACTCTATTTCATATTGGTTTGCCCCTAGAAAAAGGGACCATCTTTGTAGCCGTTGCGCAGTCATCACCGGAACGCCCTTCTTTGGATTAAAGATGGAGACAAGTGGTTGGTGGTCAGTCAGCAAGGTGAACTTCTGCCCGTGCAGATAGTGGTTGAACTTTTTTACTCCCCATACTAGGCCGAGTGCCTCCCTGTCAATCTGGGCGTAGTTGCGCTCGGCTGAGGTTAGTGACCGAGACGCAAAAGCTACTGGCCTCTCCAACCCGTCTGGGAATTTGTGCGACAGCACCGCTCCAATACCATATGGTGATGCATCACACGCCAACCGAATTGGTAGTGCTGGGTTGAAATGGGCCAACACCTCTTTTGATGTGATCAATTCTTTGCACTTCTGGAAAACTCGTTTACATTCGTCATTCCACCTCCATGGTACCCCTGTCTGCAGTAGGGTGTTCAGTGGGTGTAATACTGTAGACAAATTCGGTAAGAACTTATGGTAGTAGTTCACCAGCCCGAGGAACGACCTCAGTTGTGACACATTTTCCGGTGCTGGAGCCTTGACTACTGCCTCAATCTTCTCAGGGGACTTATGTAACCCCTCTTCATCAATAACGTGGCCACAATACGAGATCTGCTTCTGGAAAAACTCGCATTTGTGGCGATTAGCTCGTAGCCCATATTCCTTCAATCTAGTGAGCACCTGCTCCAGGTTGGCGAGGTGATCACTGTCATTTTTGCCCGTGACCAGGATGTCGTCCAAATAACACTGGGTCCCTGGAATCCTTTGCAGGACTTGATCCATTGCCCTTTGCCAAATAGCCGGAGCCGATGCTACCCCGAACACCAGCCGGTTGTATTGGTAGAGACCTTTGTGAGTGTTGATCGTGAGTTATTGTTTCGAGGCTTCTTCTACCTCCATTTGCAGATACGCCTGGGCCAGATCAATCTTAGTGAAGCGTTTTCCTCCAGATAGCGAGGCGAAAATATCGTCAATCCGCGGAAGCGGATATTGTACCGTGTGAAGGACTGGGTTCACTGTCACCTTAAAGTCCCCACAGATGCGAACCTTCTTTGGTTCCCCAGGCGTATTACTCAACGACCTCTTCATTACAGGAACGATGGGTGTAGCCCACTCGCTCCAGTCCACTTTGGACTGTACTCTTGAACGTTCCAAACCTTCCAGCTCTGCTTCAACAGCTGGGCGGATCGCATAAGGCCTTAAAAAAAAAAAAAAAAAAAAAAAAACTTTGGGCTTGCATTTTCCTCTATTTTAATCGTCGCTGTTATGCCTTTTAGTGTTCCGAGTCCCTCCTGGAACACTTCTTGTGCGTCAGTATGCATTTTTGACAGTCGTCCAGGTGTAACGTCGTCATCCTTTTTGGCCTCTACCGTCGGTGCCTGTATGGAATGCCAATCTAATTGTATCTTCCGGATCCATTCACGTCCTAGTAGTGGTGGTCCTCCATCTGGCAATACATATAGGTCCATTTTTGGTATTTCCTGGCCGTTGTATATCACGTTCACCCTTATTTTTCCTTTGGGGTAGACTTTTTGCCCCGTGTACGTCTTCAAGACAATCTCTGTAGCTCTCAAGGGTATATGTGAGAATAGCCGCTTGCAGTCCCTTCGGTTTATGACTGTTAGGGCTGATCCTGTGTCCAATTCCATTTTCACTTGGACTCCGCCTATCTTGAGCGTGACCCAGATAGTCTGGTGATCCTCCATTTTGATTACATTATGTAGTTTCAGACAACCCAGCTCCTTGCTTCCGGAGTCTGTATCACTCTTCTGTTTGTCTGAACTACTCTCCGTCACCTTATGTACCACCTTGTACTTCTCCTGTGGAGATTTATTGCTGCTGGTTTTCTTTCCCGACCTGCAGACTCTTGCTATGTGTCCTACTTTTCCACACTGTCTGCACACTTTGTCCTTGAACCAGCAATCATTATGGTCGTGTGTTGTTCTGCCGCAGCGATAGCACTTCACTGTTCCGTATGACATTTCATTTGTGCCATATTCTTGCGGTCTCCGTTGTATCTCTGCAGCGCCCCGTGCTGCTGCTTCGTGTGATACTGCAATGCTGAAAGCCTTGTCCAGCGTAAGATCCTTTTCTGATAGAAGCCATTTCTGGGTTCCTTCACTTTGAAGCCCACACACAAACTTGTCCCTTAAAGCATCTGCTAGTCCCGTTCCAAACTGGCAGTGTTTCGATAGCTTGCGCAGTTCCGTTAAATACTCAGCATTACTTTCATCTTTATGCTGGTTCCTTTTGTGAAACTTAAATCTTTCTGCTATCAGCAGCGGTGTGGGGTTTAAGTGGTCCTGTAGGATTTCCACTATGTTTGCGAAATCCTTAGCCACTGGCTTCTCTGGGGTTATTAGGTTTCGCAGTAAGCCATACGTTTTTGCACCCATGGAATTCAACAAAACCAGTGCTTTCCTGGCATCTGGCACTTCATTCGCCTTGCAGTACACCTCCATGCGTTCCACATATGTCGCCCAATCTTCGACTTCATTGTCGAACTCTGTGACACTGCCACTCTTCGGCATCCCTGGGTGTGGTTAGACTGGCTAAAATGGCGTCTCCCGCGCTCTCCCTTCTTCTCCGCTGGCTCAAAATGGCGTCTCCCGCACTTCCCTTTCTTCCTGCGCTCGCCCTTCTTCTCCGCTGCGGCTTCAAAAATGGCGTCTCCCGCGCTCTCCCTTCTTCTCCGTGGCTCAAATGGCATTTCCCGCACTTCCTTTCTTCCCCCGCGGACGCTGCTCAGCCCTTGAGCCCTGGCTGCGCTCTGCGCATTTTCCTGTGCACCTCTCGTTGCCGCCGCTCGGTCCTGAACCCCGGCTGTGCTTTACCCTCTCTCTTTTTGTTTTCCGTCGACGCCGCTCGGTCTTCAACCCCCGGCTGCGCCCTGTGCGCTTTACCCTCTCTCTTACCCCGTCGACGCTGCTCGGCCTTTTCTGTGCCGTCGGTCGGCTCCAGCCGCCGCTGTCCGGGAAGGGTCTGCGCTGTACCTGTTGCCAGCCTGTTGCTGGATCGTCGTGGCTGGAGAACCAAGCCCAGCTCTCAACAGCCTCCCCTGCGATGCTCACTCTCTGTCGGATGACTGGGCGGTTGCTCGTGGTCGACGCCCGTGCTTCTGGCCTCGACTTTCTTCCACTGTCCTCCAGGAGCGAATCCTTGGGAGGAAATGCAGAGTTGCAGGTAGGTTCGAATCGACCTTGTCGCCACTATTAAATCCGTGAATCTTAAGGTATGGTGTTCTTCAATAAATAGACGGAGACTGCAGATCAACAATCAACAGGTGTTTACTGGATGAGGGTAGTCTAATAACTAACAGTACAGATCCCTGCTCAGGGCTTATATACAGGTGTGGTCACTGCCGGTACTACAGTATGCAGGAGCTGTAAAAGTAGTTCTCTCTTAAAGGTAAATACACTACAGTTACACGTTGGCTTGTTAGTGATAGTCATTGCCTGGCACTTGTGCGGCCCGAATGTTACCTGCCACTTATCAGCCCAAGCCTAAATGTCGTCCAGGTCTTGCTGCATGCGGGCATAGTTGCGAATGGCACTGAACACCGTGCAGTCATCAGCGAACATCCCCACTTCTGACCTTATGATGGAGGGAAGGTCATTAATGAAGCAGCTGAAGATGGTTGGGCCTAGGACACTGCCCTGAGGAATTCCTGCAGCGATGTTCTGGGGCTGTGAAGATTGACCTCCAACCACCACAACCATCTTCCTTTGTGCTAGGTATGACTCCAGCCAGTGAAGAGTTTTCAGCCCGATTTCCATTGACTTCAGTTTTACTAGGGCTCCTTGATACCACACTCAGTCAAATGCAGCCTTGATGTCAAGGGCAGTCACTCTCACCTCACCTCTGGAATTCCGCTCTTTTGTCCATGTTTGGACCAAGGCTGTAATGAGGTCTGGAACCGAGTGGTCCTGGTAGAACCCAAACTGGGCGTCAGTGAGCAGGTTATTGGCGAGCAAGTGCTGCTTGATAGCACTGTCGACGACACCTTCCATCACTTTCCTGATGATTGAGTGTCCACTGATAGGGCGGTAAATTGGCCGGATTGGATTTGTCCTGCTTTTTGTGGACAGGACATTGCTGGGCAATTTTCCACATTGTCGGATAGATGCCAGTATTATAGCTGTACTGGAATAGCTTGGCTAGAGGCGCAGCTCGTTCTGGAGCACAAGTCTTCAGCATGACAGCCGGGATGTTGTTGGGGCCCACAGCCTTTGCTGTATTCAGTGTGCTCAGCCATTTCTTGATATCACGTGGACTAAATTGAATTGGCTGAAGACTGACTTCTGTGGTGGTGGGGACCTCAGGAGGAGGCTGATATGGAGCATCCACTCGACACTTCTGGTTGAAGATGGTTGCAAATGCTTCAGCTTTGTTTTTTGCACTCACGTGCTGGGCTCCACCATAATTGAGGATGGGGATATTCTTGGAGCCTCCTCCTCCCATTAGTTGTTTAATGGTTCACCACCATTCCCGACTGGATGTGGCAGGACTGCAGAGCTTTGATCTGATCTGTTGATTGTGGGACCGCTGAGTTCTGTCTATAGCATGCTGCTTCTGCTGTTTAGCACGCATGGAGTTCTGTGTTGCAGCTTCCCCAGGTTGGCACCTCATTTTTAGGTATGCCTGGTGCTGCTCCTGGCATGCTCTTCTTCACTCCTTATTGAACCAGGGTTGGTCTCCTGGCTTGATGGTAATGGTAGAGTGAGGGATATGCCGAGCCATGAGGTTACAGATTGTGGTGAAATACAATTCTGCTGCTGATGATGACCCACAGTACCTCATGGATGCCCAGTTTTGAGCTGCTAGATCTGTTCTGAATCTATCCCATTTAGCATGGTGGTAGTGCCACACAACACGATGGAGAGTGTCTTCAGTGTGAAGATGGGAATTCGTCTCCACAATAACTCTGTGCGGTGGTTACTGCTACCAATGCTGTCATGGACAGGTGTATGTGCAACAGGTAGATTGGTGAGGATGAGGTCAAATAGGTTTTTCACTTGTGTTGGTTCTCTCACCACCTGATGCAGGCCCAGACTGGCAGCTATGTCCTTCAGGACTTGGCCAGCTCGGTCAGTAGTGGTGCTACCAAGCCACTCTTGGTGAGGAAACATTGAAGTCCCCCACCCAGAGTAGCCCTTGCTACTCTCAGTGCTTCTTCCAAGTGGTGTTCAACATGGAAGAGTACTGATTCATCAGCTGAGGGAGGGCAGTAAGTGGTAATCAGCAGGAGGTTTCTTTGCCCATGCTTGACTTGAAGCCATGAGACTTCATGGGGTCCGGAGTCAATGTTGAGGACTCCCAGGGCCACTCCTTCCCGACTGTATACCACTGTGCCGCCACCCCTAGTGGGTCTGTCCTGCCGGTGGGACAGGACATACCTCCCAGATGGGGGAGTTTGGGACATTGGCTGAAAGGTATGATTCTGAGTATGACTATGTCAGTCTGTTGCTTGACTGTGGGACAGCTCTCCCAATTTTGGCACAAGTCCCCAGATGTTGGTGAGGAGGACTTTGCAGGGTTGACTGGGCTGGGTGTGCTTTTGTTGTGTCCGAAGCCAGTGCTGTGGTCCGTCCAGTTTTATTCTTACTGTTTTCTGTTGTGGTTTGGTACAGCTGAGTGGCTTGCTCGACCATTTCAGAGAGCAGTTTAGAGTCAACCACATTGCTGTGGGGCTAGAGTCACATGTAGGCCAGACCAGGTGAGGATGGCAGATTTCCTTCCCTAAAGGACATTAGTGAACCAAATGGGTATTTACAACAATCTGATAGTTTCATTGTCACTATTACTGATGCTAGCTTTTATTACAGATTTATTTAATTAATTGAATTTAAATTCCCCAACTGCCATGGTGGGATTTGAACTGACATATCTGGGTTACTAGTGCAGTAACATAACCACTGTGCTACCGTTCCCGATAAATTCTGAGGCTAATTTTATGAAATGCTGCTGGCATGGAGATTCTCCCACCGAGAGTGCATGTAGGGAATTCAGGTCTTCATTCCACACAGTTTTACATTCATTTGTTTAAATGGGTGGAAAATTATGGGACGTGCTCCCAGATACCCAATCAGCTTTTCTCTGTTCACACATGGAAAACGGGCAACTTTGGTGAAGTGCTAAAGGGGTTCTACTGTATGGAACTATACACTAGCATAAGTCCCCACCTTGAGAGGGTGTTTTTTTTTAAAAACAAAAATAACAAATTGGGTTGTATACAGTGAGGATAACATTCAGCTACCTGTAGAATAACCTATGAGGTAGTAAATGCACTGTACCTGTAAAAGAGAACCATAGCCTATATATTGTGCTGTACTCATGTGTTTTTCTCTTTTGAAATAACAGCTGCAAACCAAAGGGGAGCTTTAACTCCAAAGTTTAAAGCTAAAGATGAGCCTAAAGAGAGGTCGCCACCTGATCATATTCTATCACCACGATCTGGTTACCTGTTTGGTAATGAGCCCCCAACGACGCAGGAGCCTCCTGAGAGGTCAAAGAAGATGTCCGAAGTTGCCGCTGCTTCAGAACTGTTCAGCCAGGATATGTCTTGTAAGGTGGCATCAGAGCTGCTATTTAAACTATCAGGTACTCATCTCGAATCTGGTGCTGGTTTTAAATGTGCCACTTGATCTTTGAGTAAACCTTTTTTTTTGTTTTGAACAGATTTGTTTTGGTATGTTAGCTATAACCCTTAAGGATTATTTTCTAACATTTAGTACCATGGAGCAGGGTTGGATGCAGCTTTGAGCTCTGATTCACTCCCACCTAAGCCATGTTGAGAGGCTTTGGTATCTCCCAGGGAGAAAGGGCATGGGGAGGAGGAGAAGAAATGGAAAGTCATGCTTGGATGGTACCTGGTACCAAAGGGTCATTGGTGGTCTGTAGCCTTGCCTGTCAGTTATAAAGTGTCAAACCAAGTCGGCAAAAGAAAGAAAACTTATAGGAAGAAAAGATGGAATCTTACAACAACAACTTGTATTTATATAACACCGTTAACGTAATAAGTCCCATGGTGCTTCACAGGAGTAAATGAGGATTAAATTAAAAAAATATATAATTTGATACTGTGGTGTATGTGCCTTTAAGAGCAATTATGGTGTATGTGCCTTTAAGAGCCCCAGGTGTGCGTAATGCCGGTAATTGCCACTTGGGCTATATAAGCCTGTGTATTGTGTATATCCTTTAGAAACCCACCCCCCCCCCAGACTTGCTTAGTAAATACCTATGAACCAACTCCTGTCTTCAGTGTCTTTATCTACACACGGACACTACAGTGGCGACGAGGATGGGATCGGACTTACCTGCAATTCGGCAGCACCTCAAGGACATCGATTCCTCCAGCGTCCAGAAGACTCAAGGAAGTGAGAGAAACTATGGTTTCACCAGCTGGCCAAGCTGGTGACAGGTACTGCGCTAATCCTTCCTGGGCGTCAGGCTGGAGCTCCAGCGGCGGGCTCAACAGCTGAGACAGGCAGCGAAATCGGAGGCAAGCAATAACGGACTGGGAGGGTGCACTCGAGAGACGGCCGGCGCGGCAAGCAGGTCAGCGTTTAGACCTCCGTCGGGAACGAGTCTTCAACAGTGAATAAACTGAAACCACAGTAAAACAGCGTTGTTATCGGTAGCAGCGGCGGGAAAGCGCGGGAAGCGCCATATCGTTGCTACAGAGAGAAAGAAAAAAAAAAGCGCGGGAAGCACCATATCTTTTCTGAAATGCCTAAATCTGGTAATATTGAGGCTTTTGATGGCGAAATAGAAGATTGGACCACATACGTGGAAAGAGTAAAGGTTTATTGCACTGCAAATGGAATAACAGATGAAAAAAAAGCTTCAGTACTTCTGAACTTAATGGGCGCGAAGACATACGGGCTGTTACGAAATTTAATCACTCCAGCCAAACCAAAGGACAAGACTTTTAAAGAAATTGTTGATACCCTGCAGGAGCATTTAAACCCAACACCGCTGCTGATAGCGGAACGATTCAAGTTCTTCAAGAGAAATCAACACAAGACTGAAAGTAATGCTGATTACCTAACCGAATTAAGAAAGCTATCAAAGTACTGCCAATTCGGAGCAGGACTATCGGATTATCTTCGAGACAAATTTGTTTGCGGTCTCTTAAGTGAAGGAACACAAAAAAGACTGCTTTCTGAAAAAGATTTAACATTGGACAAAGCTTTCAGTATGGCTGTATCATACGAAGCAGCAGCAAAAGGAGCTGCAGAGATACAACAAGAGACACAGGACTTCGGCACCCATAAAATGACACAGGAGTTCGGAAGATGTTATCGCTGCGGCAGATCCACCCATAACCAGAGGGACTGCTGGTTCAAGGGCAAAGCATGCAGGCAATGTGGTAAGATTGGACACATTGCACGGGTATGCCAATCTGGACAAAATAAATCCACTGACAGAAAACAAAAAATCAATAAAGAAAAGTACAGGAAGGTACAAATGATGACGGACAATAGCTTCGAAGACCAGAATAGCGATAGCGACTCCGGAAACAAGAGACTAAGCTGTCTCAAATTACATAATGTACTTGCCAAAGAGGATTACCAAACCATTTGGGTTACCCTCACAATAGCAGGGTCCCCAGTTAAAATGGAGCTAGATACAGGATCAGCTCTAACCGTAATAAATCGACGAGATTACGAGAGGCTATTTTCGCATATACCTCTAAAAGACACATCCATTATCTTAAAAACATATACGGGGCAGAAAGTCTACCCCAAAGGAAAAATAAGGGTGCCTGTTGTATACAACGGCAAAGAAATACAAAAGTTGTATTTATACATTCTACAAGATGGTGGTCCACCGTTGTTGGGACGTGAATGGATAAGGAAGATACGTTTAGACTGGCACTCTATTCAGGCACTGACGGTGACCAGTAAGGAAAAAAACAATGATGACATCATACCTGAACGATTAAAAGACATCTTGGCCAACGCCAAAGAAGTGTTTCAAGAGAAACTAGGAACCTTGAAAGGCATCACCGCCTCAATAAAAGTGGAATATACAGCAATTCCAAAATTTTTTAAGGCAAGACCGGTGCCATACGCAATACGTCCGGCAGTCGAGGCAGAGCTGAAGAATTTGGAAAAGGCAGGCGTATTATCCAAAATAGATTGGAGCGAATGGGCAACACCCATCGTTCCAGTCATGAAAAAAACATTGAAAAATAACTCTGAGGAACAGAAAAAAATTTGCATCTGTGGGGACTTTAAGGTGACTGTAAACCCGGTCCTTCACACGGTACAGTATCCTCTTCTGAGGATAGAAGATATTTTCGCCTCACTATCCGGAGGGAAACGTTTCACAAAAATTGACTTGGCACAGGCATATCTACAGATGGAGGTTGAGGAGACCTCTAAAAAGTATCTCACAATAAACACACACAAAGGCCTGTACCAGTACAATCGACTGGTTTTTGGAATAGCATCAGCTCCAGCTATCTGGCAAAGAGCTATGGAGCAAGTCCTGCAAGGGATTCCGGGGACTCAATGCTACCTAGACGACATCCTTATAACAGGAGAAAACGACAACGAGCACCTTGCCAATTTGGAGCAGGTGCTCACTAGGCTGAAAGAACGAGGCCTACGAGCAAATTGCCCCAAGTGCGAATTTTTCCAAAATCAGATATCATATTGTGGCCACATAATTAATAAGGAAGGGTTGCATAAGTCACCTGAAAAAATTGAAGCAGTTATAAAAGCCCCAGCACCTGAAAATGTTTCACAATTAAGGTCATTCCTGGGATTAATAAATTACTATCATAAATTTTTACCGAACTTATCAACTATCCTACACCCTCTTAATGATCTTCTACAGACAGGAGTGATTTGGAAATGGAACGAAGACTGTAAACGTGCCTTACATAAATGTAAAGACTTAATCACATCCGAGAAAATTTTGGCTCATTACAACCCATCACTACCAATCAGACTGGCGTGCGATGCATCCCCTTACGGCATAGGAGCGGTATTGTCCCATAGATTCCCTGATGGCTCGGAACGGCCGATAGCTCTTGCGTCACGCTCATTGAACTCAGCTGAGCGTAACTATGCCCAGATAGACAGGGAAGCACTCAGCCTGGTATGGGGAGTGAAGAAATTCAACCATTACCTACACGGACAAAAATTTACCTTGCTGACTGACCATCAACCCCTCATCTCCATATTCAACCCTAAAAAAGGTGTCCCCATTATGACGGCACAAAGACTACAGAGGTGGTCCCTTTTTCTGGGGGCACACCAATACAACATTGAATACAAAGGGTCAAAACAGCATGGGAATGCTGACGGTTTATCACGCCTACCGTTGCCAACGATAGAAGAGGCACCTACAGTAGACCCAGTAGAGATATTCCACTCTACCATAGTGGAATGTCTACCGGTGACAAATTCTGCCATTGAAAGGGAGACAAGAGATGACCCTACTCTCTCACGGGTCTACGATTTAACAGTGAAGGGATGGCCAGCACATGGCGAACCACTGTTGCCAGCATTCTCGCAAAGAAGAGAACAGCTGTCAGTGTGCCGAGGAACCTTGATGTGTGGATCCAGAGTGGTGATTCCACCCAAACTCCAGGATAAAGTGCTAAAGGAGCTTCACGAGGGGCATCTGGGTGGAGTGAAAATGAAGAACCTAGCTAGGGCGTTTGCATGGTGGCCAGGTATCGATGGAGACATCGAAGACATGACCAAGAGCTGCCTAGGATGCCAGAAGGTCCAAAATGCTCCGCCACAGGCCCCTCTACATCCATGGGAGTGGCCCTCATCTCCCTGGCAAAGGGTGCACATCGACTTTGCTGGTCCATTTATGGACTCAATGTTCTTAATCGCAGTTGATGCACACTCCAAGTGGCCGGAGGTAATAAAGATGTCCTCCACCACCACGGAAAAAACCATCACAGTATTAAGGACCATATTTGCCAGGAATGGGCTGCCGGAGCAGATATGTTCTGATAATGGACCGCAATTTGTGTCCAAAGAATTCAGAACGTTCTTAAAGAACAATGGGGTAAAGCACTACACGTCCACCCCATACCATCCCGCCACCAATGGATTGGCTGAAAGGTTTGTCCAGACCTTCAAGAAGGCCATCAAGGCCATGGGTAATGAAGACATAAAACTTCAGCACAAGGTGGATAGCTTCTTATTTGCATATAGGAATGCAACGCATATGGTTACTAACCAAACTCCCGCCATGATGTTCTACAATAGAAACCTAAGATGCCGGCTGGATTTGGTCAAGCCCAACATCCGAAGGGACGTGGAGAACCGGCAGTTTCAGGGCATGAATGAAAGGCCAACTAGGGCCTTCCAGATAGGCCAACCGGTTTTGGCCCGGGACTACCGTACCGAGAAATGGCAGCCTGGAACTATCTGCACACGATTAGGACCACTGATGTATACCGTGGACATCGGAGACAGCATAATATCAAGTCATCCGAAAAGGGACAACCTACACCACCACTCTATACATCTAACGATGAAGTAGAGATACCCATATCTACCTCCGATCCGGTGATACTGGAGCCCGATGAACCCGACACTGGCCTTCAAGCCGAATCAGCCTTGCCAGAAGAACCTACTACACCACCAGAAACTACTACACCCCCGAGGCGTTATCCGGACCGAGTCAGGAAGCCTCCTGAGAGACTAACTTATAATTAATTAATACAGCAATGTATATTATTTTGCATATAACATGTAATTAATAATTACTTAAAATATGATGTACTAGTTAGCTAGAAGGGGAGGAATTGTGGTGTATGTGCCTTTAAGAGCCCCAGGTGTGCGTAATGCCGGTAATTGCCACTTGGGCTATATAAGCCTGTGTATTGTGTATATTCTTTAGAAACCCCCCCCCAGACTTGCTTAGTAAATACCTATGAACCAACTCCTGTCTTCAGTGTCTTTATCTACACACGGACACTACAGATACTGAGCCATATAAGGAGGTGTTGGGGCAGATGACCAAAAGTTTGGTCGAAGAGGTAGGTTTTAAGGAACGTCTTTGTAATGTATGTACCTTTAAGGGGAGAACTACTTTTTACAGCTCCTGTGTACTGTAGTACCGGCAGTGACCACACCTGTATATAAACCCTGAGTAGTGATCTGTACAGTTAGTTCTAGAGTGACCCTCATTCAGTAAACACCTGTTGAATCGTTCCCTGCAGTCTGTTGTCTGATTATTGAAGGACACAACATTAAGATACACAGACGTAACATTGGCGACGAGCAGATTTGAACCTACCTGCAACTCTGCATCACCTCCCAGGGATTTGCTCCTGGAGAACAGTGGAAGAAGGTCGAGTCCAGAAGCACGGGCGTCGACCACGGGCAACCGCCCAGTCATCCAGCGGAGATTTGAGCATCGCAGGGGAGGCTGTCGAGAGCCAGGCTTGGGTTTCCAGTCACGGTGGTCCAGCGAAACGGGCTGGCAACAGGTACTGCGCAGACCCTTCCCGGACATCGACGGGCTAGAGCCCGACCAAGCGGCACAGAGAAAGGCCGAGCAGCGTCGACGGGGGAGAGAGAGAGGGCAGAGCGCACAGGGCGCAGCCGGTGTTCAGGACCGAGCGGCGTCAACGGGGGAGAGAGGCGAGAGAGAGCAGAGCGCAGCCGGTGTTCAAGGGCCAAGCAGCGTCAACGGGGGAAGAGAGGTGCGCAGGAAAACGCGAGGCGCTGCCATTGACACGAGGACCGCAGAGAGCGGCGTTGGCAGCAGCGCACGAAACCCACAGGGCGTCGCCATTTGCCACGAGGACCGCCGAGAGCGGCGTTGGCATCAGCGCGGGAGACGCCATTTTAAGCCGCAGTGGGGAAGAAAGGAAAGCGCGGGAGACGCCATTTTAAGCCAGTCTAACCACACCCAAAAATGCCGAAGAGTGGCAGTATCACAGCGTTCGACAATGAAGTCGAAGATTGGACGACATATGTCGAATGCATAGAAGTATACTGCAAGGCGAATGAAGTGCCAGATGACAAGAAAGCACTGGTATTGTTGAATTCAATGGGTGCAAAAACGTATGGCTTACTACGAAACCTAGTAACCCCAGAGAAGCCAGTAGAAAAGGATTTTGAAAACATAGTGTCAATCCTACAGGACCACTTAAACCCCACACCGCTGCTATTAGCAGAAAGATTTAAGTTTCACAAAAGGAACCAGCATAAAGATGAAAGTAATGCTGAGTATTTAACGGAACTGCGCAAGCTATCGAAACACTGCCAGTTTGGAACGGGACGAGCAGATACTTTAAGGGACAAGTTTGTGTGTGGGCTTCAAAGTGAAGGAACCCAGAAATGGCTTCTATCAGAAAAGGATCTTACGCTGGACAAGGCTTTCAGCATTGCAGTATCACACGAAGCAGCAGCACGGGGCGCTGCAGAGATACAACGGAGACCGCAAGAATATGGCACAAATGAAATGTCATACAGAACAGTGAAGTGCTATCGCTGCGGCAGAACAACACACGACCATAATGATTGCTGGTTCAAGGACAAAGTGTGCAGGCAGTGTGGAAAAGTAGGACACATAGCAAGAGTCTGCAGGTCGGGAAAGAAAACCAGCAGCAAGAAATCTCCACAGGAGAAGTACAAGAAGGTACATAAGGCGACAGAGAGTAGCTCCGACAAACCGAAGAGTGATACAGACTCCGGAAGCAAGGAGCTGGGTTGTTTGAAACTACATAATGTGATCAAAACGGAGCATCACCAAACTATCTGGGTCACGCTCAAGATAGCAGGAGTCCAAGTGAAAATGGAATTGGACACAGGATCAGCCCTAACCGTCATAAACCGAAGGGACTACAAGCGGCTATTCTCACATACACCCTTGAGGAATACAAAGATTGTCTTGAAGACGTACACGGGGCAAAAAGTCTACCCCAAAGGAAAAATAAGGGTGAACGTTACATATAACGGCAAGGAAACACCAAAAATGGACCTATATGTATTGCCAGATGGAGGACCACCACTACTAGGACGTGAATGGATCCGGAAGATACGGCTAGATTGGCATTCCATACAGGCACTGACTGGCTGACAAAAAGGATGACGACGTCACACCTGGGCGACTGTCAAAGATCCTAACTGACGCAAAAGAAGTGTTCCAGCAAGGACTCTGAACACTAAAAGGCATTACAGCGATGATTAAAATTGAAGAAAACGCAAGCCCAAATTTTTTTTAAGGCCAGACTGGTACCTTATGCGATCCGCCCAGCCATCAAAGCAGAGCTGGAGAGTCTGGAACGTTCAGGTGTACTGTCCAAGGTAGACTGGAGCGAGTGGGCTACACCCATCGTCCCTGTGATGAAAAAGTCGTTGAGCAGCACGCCTGGGGAACCAAGGAAGGTTCGCATCTGTGGGGACTTTAAGGTAACAGTGAACCTGGTCCTTCACACCGTTCAATATCCACTTCCGCAGATTGAAGATATTTTCGCCTCGCTATCTGGAGGGAAACACTTCACTAAGATTGATCTGGCCCAGGCGTATCTGCAAATGGAGGTAGAAGAAGCATCAAAAAAAACCTCACGATCAACACCCATAAAGGTCTCTACCAATACAACCGGCTGGTATTCAGGGTAGCATTAGCTCCGGCTATTTGGCAGAGGGCAATGGAACAAGTCCTGCAAGGGATCCCAGGGACCCAGTGTTATTTGGACGACATCCTGGTCACGGGCGAAAATGACAGTGATCACCTTGCCAACCTGGAGCAGGTGCTCATTAGATTGCAGGAATATGGGCTCCGAGCTAACCACCCCAAATGCGAGTTTTTTAGAAAACCGATCTCGTATTGTGGCCACGTTATCGATAAAGAGGGGGTTACATAAGTCCCCAGAGAAGATTGAGGCAGTAGTCAATGCTCCAGCACCGGAAAATGTGTCACGACTGAGGTCGTTCCTCGGGCTGGTAAACTACTACCATAAGTTCTTGCCAAATTTGTCTACAATACTACACCCACTGAACACCCTACTGCAAACTAGGGTGCCATGGAAGTGGAGTGACGAATGTAGACAAGCTTTCCAGAAGAGCAAAACACTAATCACATCGAAAGAGGTATTGGCCCATTACAACCCAGCATTACCAATTCTGTTGGCATGTGATGCGTCACCTTACGGCATTGGAGCGGTGCTGTCGCACAAATTCTCGGACGGCTCAGAGAGGCCAATAGCCTTTGCGTCACGATCACTAACCTCAGCCGAGCGTAACTACGCCCAGATTGACAGGGAGGCCCTCAGCCTAGTGTGGGGAGTGAAAATGTTCAATCACTATCTGCACGGGCAGAAGTTCACCTTGCTGGCTGACCACCAACCACTTGTCTCCATCTTTAATCCAAAGAAGGGCGTTCCGGTGATGACTGCGCAACGGCTACAAAGATGGTCACTTTTTCTAGGGGCGCACCACTATGAGATTGAATATAAGGGCACGAAACAGCATGGAAACGCTGATGGGCTATCACGCCTGCCACTGCCTACTGCGGAGGAAGCACCAGCAGTGGATCCTGTCGAAATATTCCATTCGACTATAATTGAATGCTTGCCAGTAACTAACGCTTGTATCGAAAAGGAGACCTGAAATGACCCAACACTGTCTCGGGTATATGATTTGACGGTGAAGGGATGGCCAGCACATGGCGACTCGCTGTTGCCAGCATTCTCATCCAGAAGAGAACAGCTGTCAGTATGCCAGGGGACCTTGATGTGTGGATCCTGAGTGGTAATTCCACCCAAGTTAAGGGAGAGAGTGCTCAATGAGCTTCACGAAGGTCATCGGGAGGGGTGAAAATGAAAAGCCTTGCTAGGGCTTATGTGTGGTGGCCGGGGATCGATCAGCAAATCGAGGACCTGACAAAGAGCTGCTCAGGATGCCAGAAGGTCCAAAATGCACCACCACATGCCCCTCTACACCCATGGGAGTGGCCCTCATCTCCATGGCAACGGGTGCATATTGATTTTGCTGGTCTATTCATGGACTCAATGTTTTTAATAGCCGTGGATGCGCACTCGAAATGACCTGAGGTGATCAAAATGTCCTCCACCACCACGGAGAAAACTATTGCAGTCCTACGGACCATTTTTGCCAGGAACGGCTTGCCAGAGCAGATTTGCTCTGATAATGGACCACAATTTGTGTCCGAAGAGTTTGGAAGATTTATGAAAAAGAATGGGGTAAGGCATTACACATCCGCCCCGTATCATCCAGCCACAAATGGATTGGCTGAGAGGTTCGTACAAACCTTTAAGAAGGCAATAAAGGCTATGTACAATGACAACATTCCGCTGCAGCACAAGGTAGACAATTTCCTGTTCGCCTACCGGAATGCGACACATGCAGTCACCAACCAGGCCCCAGCCATGATGTTCTTTAACCGAAGGTTAAGATCTCGCCTGGATTTGCTCAGACCATACGTACGAAGAGATGTTGAGAGTAAGCAATTCCAGCACATCCATGAGAAGCCAACAAGGAGCTTCAATGTAGGGCAACCAGTCTTGGCCCGCGACTACCGAACAGAAAAATGGCAGCCAGGAACGATATGCACATGGCAGGGCCCACTAATGTGCACAGTGGACGTTGGGGAGAGCATCGTGAGATGCCATGCTGACCAGATCCTAGAGTCACAGGAACAAGTCAACCCTATGCCTCGCCCATACGTACCTGGTGATGAACCCGACATACAGGTAGCATCTACCCCAGAAACAGTAGCATCGGAAGCTGATGAACCAACCGACGACAGGGGGCCAGAATCGCCTCCGCACCAAGAGCAAGACACTCGGGAAAAGCGCTATCCAGAAAGGATCAGGAAGCCTCCCCAAAGACTGAATTTATAAATAGACTATTTTCAGTTAATGTTGCATGTTAAAAGTGTTAATTGTAATTAGTTTGATATTTAATTGTTAAATGAGTGTTATGGTACTGTTAATCTAAAAGGGGAGGAATTGTAATGTATGTACCTTTAAGGGGAGAACTACTTTTTACAGCTCCTGTATACTGTAGTACCGGCAGTGACCACACCTGTATATAAACCCTGAGTAGTGATCTATAGAGTTAGTTCTAGAGTAACCCTCATTCAGTAAACACCTGTTGAATCGTTCCCTGCAGTCTGTTGTCTGATTATTGAAGGACCCAACATTAAGATACACAGACATAACAGCCTTAAAGGACAAAAGAGAAGTGGAGAGACTTAGGGAGGGAATTCCAGAGCTTGAGACCTAGGCAGCTGAAGGCACGATCACCAATGGTGGAGCATTTAAAATCAGGGATGTTCAAAAGGCCTGAATAGGCGGAACACAGAGGTCTAGGGGGATTATAGGACTGGAGGAGATTACAGAAATAAGGAAGGGCGAGGCCATGGAGGGATTTTAAAACAAGGATGAGAATTTTTAAATCGAGGCGTTGCTTAACGGGGAGCTAATGTAGGTCAGCAAGCACAGGGGAGGTGGGCGAGTGGGACGTGGTGCGAGTTAGCACATGGGCAGCAGAGTTTTGGATGAACTCGAGTTTATGGAGGATAGAACTAGGGAGGCCGACCAGGAGTGCGTTAGAATAGTAAGTCTGGAGGTGATAAAGGCATGGATGAGGGATTCGGCAGCAGATAAGTTTGAGGTAACGGGGGAGATGGGCAGTCTTAGTGATAGAATTGATATGAGCTAGGAAGCTCAACTCGTGATCAAATATGACATCAAGAACCGACTTGGTCAGCCTTAGACAGTTGCCGGGAGAAAAATAGGTTGATGGAGAAAAAAGTTTTTTTAAAAAATCCTCATTATAATACATTATTACAGGAAACTTTGTGCTATCCGGCACCGACGGGACCGAGCTGTTGCCGTTCCCTCAAAACTGCCGGACATACCAGCGCTAATGTTGAAAGATACGGAAGCTTTTGAGCTCCGTATCTGTCAACAAACCCTGTTGCTTAGCAACAGCTTCTAAACAGTCCAAGCATCTCTGTAGCATCTCTGTAGCTTAGCAACAGCTTCAGCAGAGCTTGACTGTTGAGGAAAAAAGCAACGAGAAGAAAAAAAACCTGACAAACGGCTCCTGATTTTTGCCGGTGGCTCGAGCATTCCGGACAGTTAGCCTCCGGATAACACCACAGTTTCCTGTAATATTACCACAGTTCAGTTTCTAATTTCTTCCCTTGCTCTGCTGGAAGAGCAACATTTATTGCAGTGCTGTCCATCCATTGGGCTGTGTCTGCAGATTTACTCTGCCACCTAAAATAGGTTTTTAATGTTTTAACCAAATGGACACTTTCCGAACTGTTCATGTGCCCTGTCTGTCCCCATGGCGATAAGCAACAGATCACACTGGGGTTTTCATCAGATATGGCCAGCAATCTAGCGCGCGCTCTCTCTCTCTCTCTCTCTCTCTCTCTCTCTCTCTCTCTCTCTCTCTCTCTCTCTCTCTCTCTGTCTGCTGGCTTACTTTGTAAAAAGGTTCTGCTAGGAACTGCCATTTTTGTGCTTCTGTTTTGATGCTGGGAAATGTCAATTAGTGTTAAAATAGGGACAGTTTTGGACTATGGGGTACACGTCCACTAGGATCTTGGTAAAGACAAAACTCATTTCCTGTAGGAGGACCATTACAGTCATTCCACTAGACTGCAGTGGGTGCAAACCCAGGTCCCAGAACTGAATGGACATCGTTTTAGTTAAAGGTGTCAGTGTTCCAGGAACCCAGTGTCTCTCATTTGTTTGAATACCCATTGGTCCCTCAGAAACTTGGAACATATCACCACAATTTTGCCAGATCCAACTTGATAAAAGAGCTTTTGTTTGTCAAGTTCTCTATTCCTTTTGGCACTGGGTGATCTGGGGACTGCAGCTGGATATGTTTATGTGGCTCAAGACACTGCTGTGACCTCTACAAGTCATAGTTAGCTTCAATGCAAACTTATTTATAGTATAATTGCTGCCAAAGAAAGCACTCAAACAAATCTAAAGATGAATTCCTCTCTTGCTGAATTCATTCATTATTTTTTAATGGAACGAGGAATGTTCTGTTTGATTAGCAATTAGGAGAAAAAAACTCTAAACTGGACATCAAACTTACGCCATGCCAAAAATGCCCAAGTTTGTGCATGTTGTGAAATGTTGTGAACAGTAAGGTGGGGGTGCTACAGGTTCAAGCTCCCACTGCACCAAATTTCCAGCCCCAGCTGCGCTATATATGGATGGCAGGTGTATACATAGCGAACGGGAGAGAAAACTACGTACAACCTTGTGACAAGCTAAGATTGGCACTGGTGGTGGGCTGGGAACAAGTCATTTAATTGCCTGTTCTCTTCACTGAGGGTGTGCATGGGAGTGCCCATACCCAAGTGAGATCTGTAGAAAAAGGACTGGTGAATGCTTATTCTCCTTGCTGGTTTTCTTCCCTTTGGCAATGGATTTCTAAAAGCCTCCATTTTACTACCCTGCCATGCTGAATGAAAATGATTTGTCTTTACTGCCAGGACAATTCCTTTTTGAGGTGCGAAATGCCAACTAGTATATTAAAATCCATGTGCCAGTTATTAAGAACATAAGAAATAGGAGCAGGAGTAGGCCATACGGCCCCTCGAGCCTGCTCCACCATTCAGTAAGATCATGGCTGATCATCGACCTCAACTCCACTTTCCCGCCCGATCTCCATATTCCTTGATTCCCCTAGAGTCCAAAAATCTATCTCTCGCAGCTATGAATATACTCAAAGACTCAGCATGCACAGCTCTCTGGGGCAGAGAATTCCAGAGATTCACAACCCTCTGAGTGAAGAAATTCCTCCTCATCTCAGTCTTTAATTGCCTACCCCTTATCCTGAGACTATGCCCCCTAGTTCTAGACACTCCAGCCAGGGGAAACAACCTCTCAGCATCTACCCTGTCAATTCCCTTCAGAATCTTATATGTTTCAATGAGATCACCTCTCATTCTTCTAAACTCCAGAGAGTATCGGCCCATTCTACACAATCTCTCATCACAGGACAGCCCTCTCATCCCAGGAATCAATCTAGTGAACCTTCATTGCACCGCCTCCAAGGCAAGTATATCCTTCCTTATATAAGGAGACCAAAACTGTGCACAGTACTCCAGGTGTGGTCTCACCAAGGCCCTGTACAATTGTAGCAAGACTTCCTTACTCTTATACTCCAACACCCTTGCAATAAAGACCAACATGCCATTTGCCTACTTTATTGCTTGCTGTACCTGCTTTCTGTGTTTCTTGCACGAGGACACTCCAATCTCTCTGAACACCAACATTTAAAAGTTTCTCACCATTTAAAAAATATTCTGTTTTTCTATTCTTCATACCAAAGTGAATAACCTCACATTTCCCTACATTGTACTCTATCTGCCACCTTACTGCCCACTCACTTAGTCTATCTTTCTCCCTCTTTGTGTTCTCCTCACCATTTACTGTCCCACCTAGCTTTGTATCGTCAGCAAACATGGATACATTACACTCTGTCCCTTCATCTAGGTCATTAATATAGATTGTAAATAGCTGAGGCCCCAACACTGATCCTTGTGGCACCCCACTAGTTGCAGCCTGCCAACCTGAAAAATATCTGTTTATCCCTACTCCCTTTTCTGTCCGTTAACCAATCCTCTATCCACGCTATTAGATTACTCCCAACCCCATGAGCCCTAATCTTGTGTAATAACCTTTTATGTGGCACCTTATCGAATGCCTTTTGGAAATTCAAATATACTACATCCACTGGTTCCCCTTTATCTACCCTGCTAATTACATCCTCAATAAACTCTAATAAATTTGTCAAACATGATTTCCCTTTCATAAAACCATGTTGACTCTGCCTAATCATGTTATGATTTTCTAAGTGCCCTGTTACCACTTCCTTAACAATGGATTCCAGCATTTTCCCTACTACTGATGTCAGGCTAGCTGGCCTGTAGTTCCCTGTTTTTCTCTCCCTCCTTTCTTGAATAGCGGGGTTACATTTGCTACCTTCCAATCTGCTGGGACCATTCTAGAATCTAGGGAATTTTGGAAGATCAAAACCAATGCACCCACTATCTCTTCAGCCACCTCTTTTAGAACCTTAGGATGTAGGCCGTCAGGTCCAGGGGATTTGTTGCGTTTCAGTCCCATTATTTTCTCTATTTTTTCCTCTACTTATATTAATTATGTTAAGTTCCTCACTCTCATTAGACCCTTGGTTCCCCATTATTTTTAATATGCTTTTTGTGTCTTCTACTGTGAAGACAGATACAAAATATTTGTTTAGCATTTCTGCCATTTCCTTATTCCCCATAATAATTTCTCCTGTCTCAGCCTCTAAGGGACCAACGTTTACTTTTGCTACTCTCTTCCTTTTTACATACTTGTAGAAGCTCTTACAATCTGCTTTTATATTTCTTGCTAGTTTTCTCTTGTATTCTATTTTTTCCCTTTTATCAATTTTTTTTGGTCATCCATTTGGTTTACTGCTGCTGCTCTGCTTTTCCTTGGCAGGAAACTTAGTGGGAGAACATCTAACAGTATTCAAGTGTAAGAGACTTAAGCTTTTTGTCTGAAAAATAACTCTAATCTGAGACCTGAATGCTCACTACCATTTCACATGTGACCCATGATTTTGTGTCATCTGCAGTTAGAAGTAAAGAACAATTACTTCCACATGCAGGTGAAATGGGTTGAACCACCATATTAATAAAAAGCAATACCTCATACTTTGACCCACTGTTATTTGCTACTCCGAGCAGAAATTTTCTAAATTTCACTTTGTTTCAGGAAATTGCATTGCTAAAGTTTTGTCTGCGGTTTTGTGTGTGTGCGTATATACATTTAGTTCACTATGTTTGAAAGAGTGAGATGGGAAACCCAAGCAAGCTGTTGGAAGGTGTGCAAGGAAAACCTCAGTGACAGCTCTCCCTCTGGTATTTTTATGTTTTCTTTTTTCGCCTTTCCCCATCTCTCTCTCTGGGAGAACTGCCAGGTGTCTGCTCAGCCTGTCTACACAGTGATGTGGTGTTTTTTAAATGCACTCTTGGGATCTGGGCATTGCTGGCAAGACCGGTATTTATTGCCCACCCCTAGTTACCCTTGAGAAGATGGTGATGGGCCGCCTTGTTGAACTGTTGTAGCTCTTTGTAGCAATTTGATACAACTACGGGTAGTTTAAGAGTCAACCATGTTAGTGTAGGACTGAAGTCTTAAACTCAGCAGAGTGGAGAATTGAACCATTCTGTGGCACCACACATCGGTGCGTCACTGCACAATTTTGCTTGCATTTTCAAAGTTTTGGCTTTTTTCATTCATCTAACTTAGGATTCTAGGTCATAAACCTACGAATGAGCAACACACGGTTAAATGCGTTGTGGAACATATTTCTTTCTGTTACCCTTTAGCTGGCCAGGCAAGGCGAATGCTCATTTTACTTGTGCTATGGGCACCTCACTGGCCAATGTGCAAAGGATTTCTATAGATTCTGACTGCAAGGTGTGCTTTCATAAAACCTTATTGTCTTGATCTGACAACTTAAGATGATAAGTGCTTTTACTCGACTCTAAGTTGGCCATGAAATCAAATTATAATTACTCAGATCTATTTTTTCATTAAGTGCATGAACAAAAAATGGCAGAAAGGGAATTTAAGTAAAAGTGTTGGGTTACCTACATTCATTGTGGGTTTCCTCATTCCTTCCTGCTTCATGTACAGAGCTGTATTAATTCTTAGACCTCTTCACTTTCTCACTTAGGGAATGAGGGGCAAAGAGAGAGTATGAGAATAGATTAGCAGCTAACATAAAAAGGAACCCAAAAGTCTTGACCAAAAATTAGGTGATCTTGTGGAGGCAGAGGGCATGGCTGAGGTACTAAATGAGTACTTTGCATCTGTCTTCACTACTGCATTGGCAGCATCCTCTTCTTTAAAGGAGGAGGTAGTAGCGATATTGGATAGGATGAAAATAGATAAAGAGGAGGTACTTCAAAGGTTGGCAGTCCTCAAATTAGAAAAGTCACCCGGTCTGGATGGGATGCATCATAGGTTACTGAGGGAAGTAAAGAGGGAAATTGCAGAGGCTCTAGCCAAAATCTTCCAATTCTCCTTGGATATGGGGGTGGTGCTAGAGGACTGGAGGATTGTAAATGTTACACTCCTGTTCAAAAGAGGAGAGAGGGATAAATCCGGCAACTGCAGGTCAATTAGCCTAACGTCGGTGGTGGGAAACTTTTAGAGGCAGTAATCCGTGACAAAATTAATTGGCTCTTGGAAAACTATGGGCTAATTGATGAAAGTTAGTATGGATATGTTAAAGGCAAATTGTGTTTGACTAACTTGATTGAATTCTTTGAAATAACGGAGAGGGTTAATGAGGGTAGTGTGTTTGATGTGTATATGGACTTTCAAAAGGCATTTGATAAAGTACAATATATTAGACTTGTAAGCAAAATTAAAGCCCATGGGATAAAAGGGACAGTGGCAGAGTGGATATGAAATTGGCTAAGGGACAGAAAGCAGAGAGTAGTGATGAATGGTTGTTCTTAAGACTGGGGGGAAGTATACAATGGTGTTCCCCAGGGGTCAGTATTAGGAATACTGCTCTTTTTGATATATTAATGACCTGGATTTGGGTATGCAGGACATAATTTCAAAGTTTGCAGATGACACGAAACTTGGAAATGTAGTAAACAATGGGGCGGATAGTAACAGACTTCAGGAGGACATAAACAGACTGGTGAAATGGGCAGACACATGGCAGATAAAATTTAACGCAGAGAAGTGTGAAGTAATACATTTTGGTAGGAAGAATGAGGAGAGGCAATATGAACTAAATTATACAATTTTAAAGGGTATGCAGAAACAGAGAGACCTGGGGGTGGCCAGGCAAGTTTAGAAGGCTGTTAAGAAAGCATATAGGATCCTTGGATTAATTAATAGAGGCTATGGGCTGGATTTTGTCAATGGAGGTGACTTGGCGGCAGGGGTGCTGCTTGTCAGGTCTATGTCCCACCTCCATGCTCGCCTGACCATTCGGAGGGATTTTCCCCTGATTGAGCTTGTTAAGCCCGCCCTGCGGGCTCAGCAAGCCAATTAAAGAAGAAGTCACTGACGGAGCACGTCAACGTCAGACGTGCTATCTCTCAAGACTTCTTGAAAGAAGAAATGACAGCGTTTGACAGCTCTGTGAAGCTGCCAAACACTGACATTCTCTTGAGTTTGATTAGTTTTTGTGGTGAGGAATGAAAAACCATTGTAAAAAAAGTAAATTTCTGATGGATCGGAGTTACCTGAAATTGACAAGGTGGATGTCCGCTCTCGATCCAACGCGGCTAAAGGCTATAGAAGTAAAACAAGGTAAGTGAACACTTTTTTAAACTTATCACTCACCTTGCATACTTACCACTCCACACTTGCACCCATCACTCACCTCTACACCTTACTTCCAGGTGCCTCCTACTGCCGCAGACCTCCTCCACGTCTCCTCCAATCCGGCGGGGTTCTCCGAGGCCGGGAAACCTTCACCTGTGAAGGTAACATGGCACTAATCCCTTTTTCTGCCTGTTAACTACCTGTTAACAGGCAGTTAAAAGGATTAAAAGCCTTTCCCGCCTCCAAGAGACAGGACCCGAAGCTGCACATCTTCCCGCCTCCTGGCAAAAGGACACGGAGGCGGGATGGGGTCGGGGTTGCCACCTGCCCCCAATTTCTCCGATTTTACGTGCTTGCCCGCCTCCTCGGGGCTTGGAAAATTGAGCCCATAGAGTTCAAAAGCAAGGAAGTTCTGCTAAACCTTTATAGGTTAATGCTTAGGCCTCAGCTGGAGTATTGTGTTCAATTCTGAGCACTACACTTTAGGAAGAATGTCAAAGCCATAGAGAGGGTGCAGGAGAGATTTACTCGAATTGTACCAGGGATGAGGGACTTCAGTTATGTGGAGAGACTGGAGAAGCTGGGATTGTTCTCCTTTGAGCAGAGAAGGTTAAGAAGAGATTTGATAAAACCATTCATGTTTTGAACACCTTTAACGCATGAATGGTTTTGATAGAGTAAATAAGAAGAAACTACTTCCAATGGCAGAAGGGTCGGTAACCAGAGGACACTGATCTAAGGTAATTAGCAAAAGAGCCAGAGGTGATAATGAGGACATTTATTTTTACGTAGCCAGTTGTGATCTAGAATGCATTGCCTGTAAGGTTGATGGAAGCAGATTCTATAATAACCTTCAAAAGGGAATTGGATAAATACTTGAAAGATAAAAATTTGTAGGGTTATAGCGAAAGAGCAGGGGAGTGGGACTAATTAGATAGCTCTTTCAAAGAGCTGGCACAGGCACGATGGGCTGAATGGCCTCGTCCTATGCTGTATGATTCTACTCTGTCAGTATTTGCCTCTATGTTTTAGCTTAATGGGAAGGTTTCCTTGGTTGCTGTATGTTTTAGATATACACTTATGATTCTGCTACAGGTAGTGATCAGAGGAAATGTTTCCCCATGGTTACTCCTGCAGCTGCTTCCAACAAAAAAGGAAGAGAAAAAAGCCTTTGGTTTATAATAATATTAACATACTTCTCAGAAACATCTCTAGGAGCTTCACATGCATTAAATTACTTTTGAAATGCAGCAACTGTTATGTAGGCAAACTTGGCTGCCATTTCAGACAGCAAGATCCACAGATAGTAATGAGGTGAAAGACCAGTTAATCTGTTTTTCATAATGGTTGAGGGAAAACTCCCTGTTCTTTGAGTTTTCTTTGAATAGAGCCATGGGATCTTTAACATCCATCTGAACAGGCAGGCATGGGATCTTGGTGTAACATCTCATCCTTTCTACAGTGCAGCATGCCCTCAGTACTGTACCTGTACTTGGATTATGAGGGCAAACTGCTGCTATGAGAAAAGTTCAAGCCCACAATCCTATGGCCCAGGGTTGAGAGAGCTAACAACTGAGCTAAGCTAACGCTCTTCAGATCCCTCAGTGTCATTTCAGAATGAGGCCTTGTGTGCTGGGCTGGGGAAAATCGAATTACCCAATTTCCGAGATGCAGTGACTCCCCTATGTAGAGCTTACCCTTTACAAGAAAGAACTCTGAGCTGCTAGGAATAATAAAAAAATACTGCTTGCAATGTTTCTATCTCCTCTACATTGCTTAATTATTTTCGCCTGGCTTCACTCACTGTTTACACCGTGCTGAATTTCTTTTTAGCATTAATTAAGTAAGTTGAGCTTAGAGATTGATTTATCTAATCCAGGGCAGTATAGCCTTGGACCACAAGTACTTCAACTTTCAAGCAGTTGGATCAGCAAGATGAAATGTTTTCTTAACACAATACTTAACAGCAGGATTTTATGGGGAGAGAGTGTTCCCTTGATGAATACCTGTCATGAGCACCAGTGCTGCATGGATCCAGAACCCCCACATCCATGAAAGGAATATTTATTGCTTTACGTTTCTTACTTTCCTCCGCTCCACTTCTGAAGGGGGTGACTTGTTGCTGGGAGGCTCTTGTCACTTTCGTGTAATTTTTGAACAACCTAATTTCTAAATAAAATTATTTAGGTTACAATTTATTTTCATACTTCTACTTTTATTGAAATTGGTGTATTGAACTTCAGTTAATTTAACGTGCACATGTCTTGTTAAAAAAGGATTTTAAAAGAATCTCGTGGCAGGGAAATAATTTAAAACGGATGCTTCAGAAGCTACGTGCAAAAGCAGTTCCCAAACCGACTATAGAATGTGATGTAAAGAATTCATAAGTATACAGTGTCTCAAAGAGGCACTGTCCTCATGATTTTGTCCTAGTTGTATTATAGCCTGTTTTGTATGTGGAGGTGAACCACATTCCAAGAATGGGGAGACCAAACGGAAGCTTGCCATTGAGCTGTATAAATGTTCATGTGACCTCTAGTGGCAGAACCTGGCTATTGTACCACTACGTGGATTTTATGCATTTGAAGTTTTGCTTCTCAAACCGTAGACCGAAATATTATGAAGCTTAAACCAAGTGAGCTGCCAATATTGCTTTTCTGCTCAAGTTACATGATTCCATCATGGGCTCTTTCTCCTCGCTGCAAGAATAAACTTGTCAATCTCTTCAGTTGCTTAGTTGCTAAATGTACAATGCAGACTGAAATGGTTTCAGTATCTGTAATCCGTGTAATGACTAAACAATAGACGGTGAAAAGAGTATTATAACAACTTGAAGATTAATGAATAACTTAGTCCATCGCAGAATTAAATAGCTGGCTACTTTTTCTGATGTGATGCACTGAATCCCCAAAAACCTGTCTCATTATTGAAGTAGGTGATGGATACTAATATAAAAATATGGTGGTGGCAACTAAATTACAAACGCAACAAAGTATCCATGAGTAATGGATTGTGTGTCATAAAACTACAATGCCACAAGTTATGTTGCTCCCTGGAACCTACAATGAAATAAGTCTCAATATTTCTCTTAGATTACACATGATTTAGTTATGGGATCTTCCTTCTTCTGGCCTCCCAAAATGTTGCTGAACTCCCCAATGACTTTGTTGCTAAATGTACCACCCATTGTAGTACTAGGCTATCCAGGATCCAGGTTTGGTTCTTGGTCTGTGCTACATGAAGGTAATTTCAGCCGTGACAACACGAGTTCACCTCAGTACCCCTGAGCTAGGGAATGGGGGTGGAGGTGGGGGCATCAGCCAGGGATCCTACTTGTGACCACTGTCTAGTAATCCCAGGTCGAAGTGCATGTGTGTGGATGTCAGCTGAGGATGGGACAGGCTTAACTGTGGTGCTTCTGCAGTCAAATAGTTTGGCAACAGTATTATCTAGACTTACAATGTGGAAAAAGGCCACCTGGACAAGGTACCCACACATGGAACTGTACCATAACAAGGAGTCAACATCTTTAGGCACAAAGGAGTGGATAAAACTGGCAGAAAAAGGGGGAGGGGGAAAAGTTAACTTAAAAAAAGCTGACGTTTAAGTGTGGTTACTTCTCACATGAGCAGGCTAAGTGCCTTTTGCTTTGTACAAGTCATGTCCTAGTGACGCAGTTCCTGATATGTGGCCAAACTGAAACACTTTTGCTGAGCTTTTTATACGATTGGAACTGGATATTCATTTCTCAAAGAATCGAGGCACAGTGGTGTACAAGGAACTTGATGTGCCTATGGTATCCTGAGAGCATGTCAGCTGCTTGATCCTTAAGTTTGTTTTGATCTTGCTGCATTATTCAGCTGATTCCTTTGTCATTAACACGGCATATTCATAAAGATATAAAAAGTATTGGGTTACTACCAGATTCCCTGTGAAATATTGGATTAACTGCCATGAGTTATGAAACATTGTGATCTGATATAGATACTGTACCATGTTTAGTTGAATACTTAACATTGAGTAGTTATGTGAAACAGTGGATCATATAGATCTCAAAAAAAATTAACAGAATACAATGAGGGAGTTCAGTTATGGGGAGCAACTAGAGAAGCTGGGATTGTTCTCCTTAGATCAGAGAAGATAAGGGGAGTTTAAATAGAGGTGTTCCAAATTTATGAGGGGTTTTGATAAATAAGGAGAAACTTTCCACTGGCAGGAGGGTTGATAACCAGAGGACACCGATTTAAGATAATTGCCGAAAGAACCATGAGTTGTTATGATGCTCTGCCTGAAAGGTTAATAATAACTTTCAAAAGGGATTGGATATGTACTTGTAAAGGAAATATTTGCAGGGCTATGGGCAAAGAGCTGGGGAGTGGAACTAATTGAATAGCTCTTTCAAAGAGCCGGCACAGGCATGATTGACTGGTCTGTGTTCTAAGGCTCTGTGATCCTACAATGTCCTTCAAACCTGTTAAAATTCAGGATGAAGTGTTCCTGAGAGTTGTGTTGCTTGTACAAAATCCTTTTTTATACTTACAGCTGTTTTTTCTTTTCCCATCTAACCACAGCTGAAAAAAAGGAATTGGGAACACAGATATTTACAATTAAAGAGGAGCCAATGGAGCTGGAAATACCTGGCCCTATGGTGTCGCCACTTCCTAGTCATGTGTTCAATTGCAAGGCAGTGAAAAGTGAGAGGTCACAGAATTCCCCTGAAATTATACCCCTCACAGAAATTAAGCTTTTCACTCAAGACATATCAGTGAAGATGGCATCAGAGCTTCTTTATCAACTCTCAGGTATTTGCGTTGCCGTTCCATAAATGTACTAATCTGTGTCGAAGTAATGATGCCTCAGGTATACAAGGTGGAGTAATTTTTGACTTGCAGTCTTGAAATTCCTGAGGAGCATGCCTTTTAAACTCTCTCCAGTTTGATACTGTATTACAGTTTTAATCAACAATACAATAACTACTGTACGCAGTTATGATAGAAAAGAAAACTTGTCACGAAAAAAATTGCAGCAGTCACTAAACTGAGTACCAATTAACCAAGTGCCTACTTCTGAGGTGCTTTCATGAATTCATGTCAATTGAACTATGGTGAGATGCTTAGTTAGGGCCAGGTCTGAAGGCTTAACAGACTATTCATAGCTGGTAACACCATCCACCTTTTAGAATGCATAAATGTCAACACCCATTCTTTACTCCTTGTAGCTACATAGACCCTGCATTATTATTCAGGCTCCCCTAAGATCTGTGACTTGTTGCACAGTACCATCTCTAATAAGTAATATGATTTTTTTCACTTTCCTTTTCTTTGGTAGTTCTGGTATCATGTGAATGACACCACCTCTTTACTTCCTGCCCCTCAGTTCTTAAAACATACAGGTTACAGGTTGAAACAAACATGAGCCATACCCCAGCAGGTGGTGACCCCTTCAGAAGAGGATAGGAGAAAACTTCAGCAAAAAAAAGCTTGTGTTCTTTGTGTAACGTGTATATTGAAATTATACTGATTTTTTTTAAAGGTACAAAATTAAATTCTAATCCACTAATGGTCAAAACAATTCATTACAGAATTAAAATATAATCAAATTGTTAAGATGATAAACTGTCCAACTATTCATTAAAAGTCATGTTACAAATAACTAGAAGTGTTTGGGGCTAATGTTGCAAGGTCTTTATTTGAAAAAGCAGGGTGTGTAAATGTCCTCTTCCAGAGACCCAGTTGGTCCACAGTACACTCATTATAATGCCCTCTTCCAGGGAAGGAGAATCGATTTTTTTATTTTAATTTTGGTTTTTTTTGGATTTTAGCGACTTTTTTGTTTTTCTGATAACTTTGGGATTCTGTTAGTAAATTTTGAGTGCTGTTGAAGGATTGATTTGAAACATTAACCCAACTCACTAATTCAGATACTTCCCTAGGCTTTCCACTTCATCTGAATTAAGGTGCATCTCCAAGACTTTCATCCACCCCTGAAATGCTTCTTGACCCTGGCAATATTTCCAGCTGTGAGATTGCACCAGTCTGAGGGGAAAAACTGGGCCTAAAACAGCTAGTGGATTGCTTGTGGACCCATTTTTTTTCTTACTGGGGCCTGTGCTCGTCTGCATTCTGTAAGTACTTGCACAGGGCCCTCTTCTCAATTTGGTCCGAAGTCCCCTAAAATGACATCTGAATGCCAGGCCTAATGGGTGGCCCCAACATCCAGCGTTGGAGCACTGCAAATGGAGGGAACCACTGCAGATTTGTATGTACCCACCCACATACACATGGATAGACGCATTTGATGTCAAGATTGCCCTTCTGAAACTGTGGGGAAAGGGAGGGGAAGAGGCAAGGACATTGGCAGAATGTGTCCCTGAGCACATTTTTAGTCCCTTCTGTTCCAGATCTGTCAGGAAACTAGTGAGATAAAACTGGAAAGCCTAGGCTTCAATTTACCCAGCATTTTCTGTTTATTTTTGTGGCTCCTTTTGCTTGTGTTTCATTGAGGTTTGGTGTTTTTTTTTTGTGGGGTGGAGGAGAGGAAGAGAGGGTTGGCAGTGTATTAAATAGGCTAAGTAGGTGTCAAAAAGGGTCAAAGTCCTGGAAATTGAGTTGTTGAGTGTAACACTTAGTGGTCTGCTAAATGTGTCTAGTATGATTAAAGGTGGATAGGATGCTGAGTAGCTTTATATTATTGTGGCACTGCTTCAGTGCTGTCTGGCCTGTAACTGACCTCACTGTCCCCTATGTAACTAGGTTCTGGAAAAAAAATCCATTTATCTTTGTGTAACCTCAGGTCATGTTTTATAAGTTGTGCACCACCCTTTCTAGCTGGTGCTTCTGCTCAGTAACTTCTGTTGCTGGAATACTATCAAGGCAACAAATTACCTGAGTCCTTGTAGAACTGGCTCCATCATCACTTGAAATTTGACAGGGGCCAGAGTACTCCATAGGGGAATCCATTGTAATAACTCATCTATGTATGTGTGTTAATAGTTATTAGAGCTGTTACGCATGGAATAGGCCGATCTTTAGTGAACTCTGGTTGACCTGTAGGTTTAACAAACAAATCTTGTGACCTCGGAACTGGGTACTTCTCCACTTCTACAATTAACATCACTTCTTGTTCTAAGACCTGACCTTTCTCTGTATGCCCCTTTTGCCGAAAGCTTCCTTTTTATTTCAGCCTGGGCATCTGGAGAGCAACCCAAGTGCACCATTCTCCTGTATTTACATTTGAATAGTGTACTCGGTTTCTGTGTGAACTGGCTGCAGAGTGGAATTTAGTAATCTGTGCATGTGCAAACTTGCTGTAACATTTTGGGCTTGCACGTCTGCATGAAGTCTCATTACACTAGGGTGACCATATTTTCTAAACCAAATTCACACAGGGTAGGAGCACAGCAAAGTAGCCAGGATGGAAAATGTAGGTTGCGCAGCGTAGCGAGGAAAAATGTTTTAGCAGCCTATATTTTAACAGTTGCACATATATACTACAAATGCAAAACAAATGTGCTGATTATTGAAATACACTATTGAAGCGCATTCAGACACCATTTAGAAATAATACAATAACACTGTTCAATCTATTGATCTGAAACACTGATTATGTCTAATGGTATGATATGCATATATTCCAATGAATATAGCTCTAGTCTATTCGGGGACAAGTTTCGTGAACCGGGGCCATTGTTTGACCGGGGACACAGTGTCTCACCCTACATTACATAATTACAGGGATTTACACCACTGTAGGACAGTGTGTTCACTGGACCCAGGAAGACTAGCAGCAATTGAGAAAAGCCAGTTTAAGAAAAGGAGCCTTCTTGGCGACTGGTCAAAAAAAACCAATCTGGTGTGTTTAGGTTGCGGTTGCCACTGGCTGCATGAGACCCACATGTTGTAGTTAGTGGCACAGTAATAATGTAAGAGCAGCAAAGCTGTTTCAGAAGTGTATGTGTCATTACTAAATTAACAATGAGTAAATATAAGACAATCACTAATAAATCCAATAATGAATTCAGGAGAAACTTTTTTTATTCAGAGTGGTTAGAATATAGAATTTGCTACCAGATGGAGTAGTTGAAGGCGATTAGCATAGATGCATTTCAGGGAAAGCTAGATAACTACAAGGGAGAAAGGAATAGAAGGATAAGGTGAATGGGGTGAGAGGAAGAGGGATAGGAGGAGGCTCGTGTGGAGCATAAAAACCGGCAGAGACTTGTTGGGCCAAATGGCCTGTTTTTGTGCTGTAAATTCAGTGTAAAAGACTAATGTAACTCTGACTCCGCAATTTTGTTTCTAACATGGCTGTTCAAAAATTATAGACACTGCGCTGAGAAGTACCCTAACATGCGCTGTAAAGTTTTTCAAATTCCTTAGTGGCTTCCTGATAGTTATGCCAAAAAGTCCTCTTGAATAGTCTCCACCTCTTTATGTTTGATTTTTTTCAATCTCCATTCCTTTCACTAAGTATTCTGTGCAAGCAGTGCATTTAGCCAACTTATACATTTTTTAGAATTCATTTCCTTGTTTTCCACAGCTTCTGATCTTGCTACTGACTCTTGCAGGTTTATGATTTATTCTACTACTGTGAAAACAGAGTTTTGTAATATGACCTTTTTCTGTTTTCGTTTTCACTCTGTGCAGACATACTTTTTCTACTTATGTGCTGTGATTTCTTCTCTTTGTCAGTTCAAAAGGCACTGCGACTTATAACTAGGGATCTTTGTGAAACATTAGAGCTGTTAAATAAAGCCCATGTAAGTGGGATATGCATTCTTTAGAACATTAAACACTGATCTTAAAGGTTTCTGATTTGGATGCTACTCAGCTTGTCCCAAACTTTATCATTTAGGAAAGACCCAAATTTCTAGATAAATTAGCTGCGTGGTCAGCAATCACGTTCTAGTGAATTACAAGTAACCAACTTCTAATGTTCAGTAATGTTAGTTTTGGGCACACAAGTCTAGATTTTCTGCTTTAATGCTGGAGGTATGCCATTTCAACTTAAATAAATGGGTTACACTGTTTGGAAAATCTTGACTATATTAACTTCTTGACGTTTAACAAAAGTACTTTAATCCAAAGTAGACAAGTCAGTCAACGCATGCATTCAACAGCTCTTCACAGTCAGGAACTGTCACATTTTTTTTGTTATCATTGATGTTCATGTTGAAATACAGCTCCAACCAGTCCAGCTGATTTTGAAACTCTGTTGTCCATGAATCGAAATTCTGCAATATTTCATTCAAACCCTAAGTCAGTCCAGCTTTCCCTAAAACTTCAGTGACTTTAAGCAGAGAGTAGCAGAGCCATACAGACCTGGAAGGTCCCAGCTTTGGTTCCGGGTCTGTGCTGAGTTAGCTGACCTATGCTTGAGCGCCATGAGTGCACTTATATAAGGCCCTGGACCTGATGACCTACATCCTAGGGTTCTAAAAGAGGTGGCTGCAGAGATGGTGGATGCATTGGTTGTGACTTTCCAAAATTCCCTAGATTCTAGAATGGTCCCAGTGGATTGGAAGGTAGCAAATGTAACCTCACTATTCAAGAAAGGAGGGAGTGAGAAAACCGGGAATTGCAGGCCAGTTCGCTTGACATCAGTCGTTGGGAAAATGCTGGAATCCATTATTAAGGAAGTGGTAACAGGGCACTTAGAAAATCATAATATGATTAGGCAGAGTCAACATGGTTTTAAGAAAGGGAAATCATGTTTGACAAATTTATTAGAGTTTTTTGAGGATGTAACTAGCAGGGTAGATAAAGGGGTACTAGTGGATATAGTATATTTGGATTTCCAAAAGGCATTCGATAAGGTACCTCAGAAAAGATTGTTAAGCAAGATAAGGGCACATGGGGTTGGGGGTAATATATTAGCATGGATAGAGGATTGGTTAACGGACAGAAAAGGGAGTAGGGATAAACGAGTAATTTTCCGGTTGGCACGCTGTAACTAGTAGGGTGCCGCAAGGATCAGTGCTTGGGCCTCAGCTATTTACAACTTATATTAATGACTTAAATGAAGGGACCGACAGCGGTGTATCCAAGTTTGTTGTTGATGCAAAGTTAGGTGGGAAAGTAGGCTGTGAAGAGGACACAAAAAGCCTGCAAAAGATATCGACAGGGTAAGTGAGTTTTTTTAAATTTGTTTATGGGATGTGGACGTCGCTGGCAAGGCCAGCATTTATTGTCCTTCCTAATTGCCCTCGAAGGTGGTGGTGAGCTGCCTTATTGAACTGCTGCAGTCTGTGTGGTGAAGGTAATCCCATAGTGCTGTTGGGTAGGGAGTTCTAGGATTTTGACCCAGCAAAGATGAAGAATCGGCGATATACCTCTAAGTCAGGATGGGTGTGACTTGGAGGGGAACTTGGAGGTGGTGATGTTTCCATGTGCCTGCTGCCCATGTCCATCTAGGTGGAAGAGGTCATGGATTTGGGAGGTGCTGCCGAAGAAGCCTTGGCGAGTTGCTGCAGTGCATCTTGTAGATGGTACACACTGCAGCAACGGTACGCCGGTGGTGGAGGGAGTGAATGTTTAAGGTGGTGGATGGGGTGCCAATCAAGTGGGCTGCATTGTCCTGGATAGTGTCGAGCTTCTTGAGTGTTGTTGGAGCTACACTCACCCAGGCAAGTGGAGAGTATCCTATCACACTCCTTACTTGTGCCTTGTAGATGGTGGAAAGGCTTTGGGGAGTCGGGAGGTGAGACACTAGATGGGCCTAGGACACTGCGCTGAGGAATTCCTGCAGCGATGTCCTGGGGTTGTGATGATTGACCTTCAACCACCACAACCATCTTCCTTTGTGCTAGGTATGACTCCAGCCAGTGGAGAGTTTTCCCCCCCGATTCCCATTGACTTCAGTTTTACTTGGGCTCCTTGATGCCACACTCTGTCAAATGCTGCCTTGGTGTCCAGGGCAGTCACTCTCACCTCACCTCTGTAATTCAGCTCCTTTGTCCATGTTTGGACCAAGGCTGTAATGAGGTTGGGATCCGAGTGGTCTTGGCGGAACCCAAACGGCATCAGTGAGTAGGTTTTTGGTGAGTAAGTGCCGCATGATAGCACTGTTGATGACACCTTCCATCACTTTGCTGATGATTGAGAGTCGACTGATGGGGCGGTAATTGGCCAGGTTGGATTTGTTCTGCTTTTTGTGGACAGGACATACCTGGGCAATTTTCCACATTGTCAAATAGATGCCAGTTTTGTAGCTGTACTGGAACAGCTTGGCTCGAGGCACGGCTAGTTCTGGAGCACAAGTCTTCAACATGATAGCCGGGATGTTGTCGGGGCCCATAGCCTTTGCTATATCCAGTGTGCTCAGCCATTTCTTGATATCACGTGGAGTGAATCAGTGGGCAGTAAGGTGGCAGATGGAGTATAATGTGAGGTTATTCACTTTGTTGGGAAGAATAGAAAAACAGAATATTTTTTAAATGGTGAGAAATTATTAAATGTTGATGTTCATAGAGATTTAGGTGTCCTTGTACAGGAAACCGAGAATGTTAGCATGCAGATACAGCAAGCAATTAGGAAGGCAAGTAAGTGGCATGTTGGCCTTTATTGCAAGGGGGTTGGAGTACAGGAGTAAGAAAGTCTTACTACAATTGTACAGGGCTTTGGTGAGACCACATCTGGAGTACCGTGCACAGTTTTGGTCTCCTTATCTAAGGAAGGACGCACATGCCTCAGAGGCGGTGCAACAAAGGTTCACTAGGATCCCTGGGATACGAGGGTTGTCCTATGAGGAGAGATTGAGTAGAATGGACCTATACTCTCCGGAGTTTAGAAGAATGAGAGATGATCTCATTGAAACATATAAAATTCTGAGGGGGATTGACAGGGTAGATGCTGAGAGATTGTTTCCCCTGGCTGGAGAGTGTGGAACTAGGAGGCATAGTCTCAGGATAAGGGGTCGGCCATTTAAGACTGAGATGAGGAGGAATTTTTTCACTCGGAGCGTTGTGAATCTTTGGAATTCTCTACCCCAAAGGGTTGTGGATGCTGAGTCATTGAGTATATTCAAGGCTGAGAGAAATAGATTTTTGGACTCTAGGGGAATCAAGGGATATGGGGATCTGGCAAGAAAGTGGAGTTGAGGTCAAAGATCAGCCATAATATTGAATGGTGGAGCAGACTTGAATGGCTGTATGGCCTACTCCTGCTCCTAATTCATATGTTCTTAGATGCTTTTCCTGCCTTTTAGCATTTTATTTATTGAAGGATTAAAAACAGACAACATATTGCTCAAATTACAATGCAAGTTTTTGAAGAGTATCCGGAAGCCAAAAATACTAGATGTCTCCTTAACTGCAAACTTCATTTAGCTATAGGAAAGATTGGCAGTGTTCTTCCTCTTTAATTCCCACACCCAGACATTACCTCTAAGAGTTTCTTAAAGGTCTTCCATAATGCTCTTCAAATACCTACTTCCTAGTTTCATTGGAGGGATTAAATTCAGTGTTTAGTGTATCTTTCGGATGAGGTGTTAAACCGAGGGCCCATCTGCCCTATCAGGTGGACGTTTAAGATCCCACGACACTAACTTGAAGAAGAGCTGGCCAATACTTATACGATAGCAAAATACTGCAGATGCTGGAAATCCGAAATAACAGAAATTGCTGGAAAAACTCAGCAGGTCAGGCAACATCCATGGAGAGAAATTTGAGTTGACGTTTCGGGTCGAAACCCTTCTTCAAAACTGGAAATAAAATAAAATAGATCGAAGGCAGGGCTGCGATCGAACAAAAGAAGTAAGAGACAATAAAAGGTATTCGAAACCAGACGAGATGGTAATGGGCCAGTGGAGGCAAAAGACAGCTGAGATTAGGTGTGAAGTGTACTGGCAGGATAGGAGACAGCTGCCAGGTGGGAGAGAGAAACAAAAGGAAAGGCGGGGGGTGGGGGGGGGAAGGAAGACCCAAAACAAAGGGGTGGAAAAAATTATAAGTAAAAAAGTAATAGGGGCCGAGGTTATGATCTGAAATTGTTGAACTCGATATTGAGTCCGGAAGGCTGCAATACTTATCCCTCGCCCAATATCACTAAAGCAGATTATCTGGTCATTATCACATTGCTGTATGTGGGATCTTGCTGTCTGCAAATTGGCTGTCACGCTTGCTACATTACAACAGTAACTACACTTCAAAAAAGTACTTAATTGGCTGTAAAGCGCTTTGGGTGTCCTGAGGTCATGAAAGCCCCTATACAAATGCAAGTTCTTTTCTTTTACCCGTGATTTTGTTTAGTTTCTGCCATCTACATAACCTGTCAAAGCCAAGGGAATGACGGTAGCATTCTGTTCGGGGGTGACACAGCAGAGGGGATGGTGACGGGCACCTTTAGGAAACATTGGGCTGAAGGCTGCGGAAAATTAGTGTCGTGATACCCAGCTGCTGGCACTAGCAGCACAAGCATGGGGCAATGGAGGAGATAAGGAAAGGCCAATCCTGTTCTCAACCAGCATCAGTATGCACAGTTCCAACAAAGATTGCTGAATAGCAGTCGGGAGCAGGAACCTTGGCTGATGTTCCCTTCCACTAAAGCAAGTACAGGAAACTTTGTGCTATCCGGCACCGATGGGACCGAGCTGTTGCCGTTCCCTCAAAACTGCCGGACACTCCAGCGCTAATGTTGAAAGATACAGAAGCTTCTGAGCTCCGTATCTGTCAACAAACCCTGTTGCTTCTAAACAGTCCAAGCGTCTCTGTAGCTCAGCAACAGCTTCAGCAGACCTTGCAGAGCTTGACTGTTGAGGAAAAAAGCAACGAGAAAAAAAAACCTAACGAAAACGGCACCTGATTTTTGCCGGTGGCTCGAGCATTCCGGACAGTTAGCCTCTGGATAACACACAGTTTCCTGTACCTACTGCTATCCTGGCTGAGATCCATTAACTCCGCACAGCCTGTGGGAATCAAACCTGGAACCTTCCCGGGCGATGTGGTCCAACTACACGTTGCCTGAACCAGCTGAATCATCAGAGGAGCTGCTATCACCTTGTTCTTGCATCTCTTGCTGAAAGGCTCATTTAGACAAAGTGGTCACAATCTAGGCCAAGGACTGTCCCTCAGCTACTTAGTATCCTCAGGACAAAGAGGTACACTTTGTATATGTAGATAAATAAGGCTTGTCGAGGCCAGTTGTAACAACTGAACTGCTGCCCTGGCTGAAACCAGTTAACTTGGCACCGGCGGCCGTCCATCAGCCGCGCGATACGCGGGGGACCTCGGCAACGGCACCGGACCTCAGGCGCTAGGCAGGGGGAGGGGCCGGAGAGAGGGACAGAGGGGAGTGGGGGAGTGGGGGAGGGGTGGGGGGGGAGAGGGAGACAGGGGAGGGGAGGGAGACGGGGAGGGGAGGGAGACGGGAGGGGAGGGAGACGGGAGGGGAGGGGAGGGAGACGGGAGGGGAGGGAGACGGGAGGGAGAGAGGGGAGGGGAGGGAGAGAGGGGAGGGGAGGGAGGGATAGGACAGGGAGAGGACATGACAGGGAGAGGGGGGACACACGGGCAGGGAGACCAAACGCCCCAAAATTGCCCTCGCGCCCCAAAATTGCCCTCGCAACGCGGGGCTCGCTAGGCAGGGGGAGGGGCCGGAGAGAGGGACAGGGAGGGGTGGGCGGGGAGAGGGAGAGGGGAGGGAGAGAGGGGAGGGAGGGATAGGACAGGGAGAGGACATGACACGGAGAGGGGGGACACACGGGCAAGGAGACCAAACGCCCCAAAATTGCCCTCGCGCCCCAAAATTGCCCTCGCAACGCGGGGCTCCCCAGCTAGTATGTAGATAAATAAGGCTTGTTGAGGCCAGTTGTAACAACTGAACTGCTGCCCTGGCTGAAACCAGTTAACTTGGCACCGGCTAAGAATTCAACTGTGGTATTCCTTATGGCTTATTGCTGTGCTCTTTATCCATTAGGCTACTGGGGAAATGCCTGCTGAACTTTTGACCTATATAATTACTCGGCCCGGATGGCTCGTCTGAGGAAAAGATTGATAGAAATGTGTTATGGTCAGAGAACGCTTATCTTTAGTAGTGCATTTATATTTCAGAATAACTCCAGCTGGTAGTTCAACAATACCAGCTCAGGTTCTGGGTACTGTATTATATTGCCTGGTAATTTCACAGCAGCTGGTGCAATGTAAAGATTGCTGCTCAGACTGAGGCGCCAAACATGCATGCAAGGTTAAAAGTGCATCCAGTTGCTGTAGAAAGCACCGAACAATGCAAATGGAACAGTTTCTATGGCATCAGAAGAAACAGCCAGTATTACGGACCACAATTTTAAATTGAAAAGCTTGTAATCATTAGCAGAATTGTTTAAAACGTATAGAGTGTCCCTCTGGGTGGGAGTGATGAAAATGTAAGCAGTAACAGCTGCCCTTATGGGGTACGAATTGACTACGAATGGGTTTTTCTTATAGCAAAGAAACTTAACTTGTATTTTAATTGTATGGGGGGGTTGGTGGCCTTAAGTTTATTATAATGTTGATTGAGGAAAAATAACTGGGAGGAAGCATATCCAAGTCGTTAAAATGAATAATGTAGACAGAAGCAAGTTATTTAACTTCAGCTGCCTTTTATATTGGATAGAAGCTGTAGCGTGCATGTGCAAAATAAAATACTTAATTTACTCGGAGCTTCTACACCATAACTTCAGCGGGTGTGCAACGGAAAACTGGTTTACGTGCGTTATCAGGGCTCCTGCTGCATTCCCGGTGAAGTTACGGCGGTGGAGAGGGAGCCTCTCTGAGGAAATTTCGGGCCAATATGTTTTTATATCCACAGAGCAGTAGATAGTGAAATAAATAGATTAACATAAATAAATTCTATACTGATTTAGCTCTAGTAAAGAATATGTCTGAAGGTAATCACTGCAACACTAAATGACGAATGCTGTACAAAGAGCAGTAGCTGCACTGCTGCCGTGGCCATGGAAATGTTACTTGTACTATCAGCTGGTTGGAGTTAAATAATATAGGTTGTAACATTGAACTGATTTCCTGGAGTTTTGTTGGACTACATTTAGGGTCAGGGAGAAATTTGGCAAAGCTTTATCTTTTCGGAAGTTCCACTTGTGGTTATTCATCTCCCTCAGAAAGCTAACTCAGAAGAGTAGAGCTTGTGACCAGGCAACTTGTACATGGTTTTCGGAAGAAATTGGCTTGAAGGTTTGAATGGAATGTAAAAAGCCATGTGTTCTTGCATTTATTTAAACTAATTTGGCAGGAGGATGGGCACCAGGATGTAGCATTAGAAAGGAGAAACAAGGTGCACAAAGGATTGGGAGAGACGGATAGCACTAGAGTAAGAAATAGTACTGTATTAGGTGGGATCAGACTAAGTGAGAATACAAGGAGGTCTAAGATAGGTTTACAGTGCATGTGTGTAAACACACGAAGCGTGGTAAACAAGGTTAGTGAGCTGCAGGTGCAGATAGCCATAAGCTAATATGATGTTGTGGCGATAACTGAAACCTGGCTCAAAAAAGGGCAGGAATGGGTACTAAATATTCCTGGATACAAGGTGTTCAGGAAGGATAGGGAAGGAAACAAAGGAGGTGGGGTGACAGTATTGATTAAGGAGAATATTACAGCGCTGGAGAGAGAGGATCTCCTGGAGGGGTGAAGGGCAGAATCTATTTGGTTAGAGTTAAGAAACAATAGAGGTGTTATTAGGTGTATTCTATAGGCCACCAACTAGTGGGAAGGATGTAGAGGATCAAATTTGTAGGGAAATTACAGAGAGGTGCAAGAACTGTAGTGATAATGGGGGTCTTCAATTATCCTAATATAGACTGGGATAGTAATAGTGTAAAGGGCAGAGAGGGAAGAATTTCTGAAGTGTTCAGGAGAACTTTCTTAATCAATACGTTTCCGGCCCAATGAGGAAGGAGGCATTGCTGGATCTGGTTCTGGGGAATGAGGTGGGTCAAGTGGAGCAAGTGTCAGTAGGGGAACAGTTAGGGAACAGTGATCATAGTATCATGAGGTTTAGATTAACTATGGAAAAGGACAAGGAGCAATTTAGAGTAAAAATACTTAATTGCAGGAGGGCTAATTTCAGTGGGTTGAGAACGGATCTGGCCCGGGTAAATTGGCATCAAAGATTTGTAGGCAAAACTGTAATCGAACAATGGGTGGCCTTTAAAGAGGAGATTGTTCGAGGGTACAGCTGAGGTACATTCCCACGAGGGGGAAAGGTAGGGCAACCAAATCCAGAGCTCCCTGGATGACGGAAGAGATAGAGTAAGATGAAGCAGAAAAAGGGGGCGTATGACAGATGTCAGGTTGAGAATACAAGTGAGAACCAGGCTGAATATATTCCCCTTGTGGAATAAACGAATGCCTCATGACTCTTTGGCTCACCCTACCCCGGAACCAGTGCGCTACAGTCATCAGTGCGTACGCCCCAACACTGGAAGCCACAGACGAGACCAAAGAGGAATTCTCGAACAATCCCTGTCCGGAGTCCCAACGGGCGACAAGCTGATCCTCCTTGGCGACTTTAACGCCAGAGTTGGAAAGGACACAGACCTCTGGGGAGGTGTGATCGGCAGAGAGGGGGTAGGGAAAGCCAACTCCAACGGTACCCTCCTCCTGACGAAATGCTTAGAACATGGCCTTGTCATAACCAACACCTTGTTCCGTCAGAGAGATAAGTACAAGGCAACACCCTCGCTCCAAGCACTGTCATCTGCTGGACTACGTCATCGTCTGAGCGAGGGACCGCAAGGACATCCGTATCACCCGCGCCATGACAGGAGCTGATGACTGCTGGACAGACCACCGCCTAATCTGCTCTGTCATCTCCATCAACGTAGCCCCAAAACAGCGGCGGTAACAGAAGCAATGCCGCAGGAAAATCAACACTGGAGCACTCAAAGACCCTGCTAAGAAAGCCCTATTCAACCTGTGCTTCACAACCAACCTGACGACTCCGTGATTCAGAGACAGAGTGTCCACAGCGCCTGATCTGCACTCAAGGCCTCCATAATCCGCACCTGTGAAGAGACGCTCAGACACTCGACCAGGAAACACCATGACTGGTTCGACGAGAACGACCAGGAGATCTAGGAGCTAATAAGCCGCAAGCGCAAGGCATTCCTGATCTGGAAACAACAACAGAACTCGAGCAAGAAAGCAGCTCTACAGATTGAAGGCCGAGGTCCAACAAGAAACTCGCGACCTAAAGAACAGATGGTGGGTGGAGAAAGCGCAGGAGATCCAGCAGCTAGCCAACAACCACGACGTGCGTGGATTCTTTAGCGCAGTCAAGACCACCTACGGCCCAAGCACCCAAGGTCCTACCCCACTGCGGGCCTAGAACGGAGAGGTACTCATCAAGGACAGAGAGGCAGTCAGTGCCCGCCGGAAGGAGCACTTCGAAGATCTCCTTAACCGAGACTCTGTCTTCGACACGAGTGTCCTCCGCTCCATCCCGCAGCATGCTACCCGCCACCATCTCAGCACAACCCCAGCCTGGCATGAGGTTGAAAAGGTCCTCCGACAACTGAAGAACAACAAGGCCTCGAGCAGATGGAATCCCCGCCAAGGCGCTTAAACATGGCGGAGAAGCACTATTGGTGCAAATACATGAACTCATTTCTCTTATTTGGAAAGAGGAGAGCATGCCAGGGGATCTCAGACGCCGTAATCGTGACCATCTTCAAGAAAGGTGACGAGTCCAATTGCGGTAATTACAGAGGAGTCTCCCTGCTGTCTGCCACAGGGAAAGTCATCACAAGAATCCTCCTCAATCACCTTCTCCCAGTGGCTGAAGAGCTCCTCCCAGAGTTGCAATGCAGATTCTGCCCACTAAGGGGCACAATGGACATTATCTTCACCTCACGTCAACTACAAGAGAAATGCAGGGAACAGCACCAAATGCTGTACATGGCCGCCTTTGACCTCACAAAGGCCTTCGACAACGTCAACCGTGAGGGATCATGGAGTATCCTCCTCAAATTCAGCTGCCCTCAAAAATTTGTCACCATCCTCCGCCTGCTTCACGATGACATGCCTGCCGTGATCATGACCAATGCTCCATCTCACCCTCAGTAAGCTCCCCACTGGAGTGGAGCTAATCTACAGAACAAACCGGAAACTATTCAACTTCCGTCGCCTCTAGTCCAGGTCCAAGGTCGTCCCATCCTCTTGTCATCGAATTACAGTATGCAGACGATGCTTGCGTCTGTGCACACTCTGAGGTCAAACTCCAAACCATCATCAACACCTTGACCGAAGCGTACGAGAGCATGGGCCTTACACTAAACATCCGTAACTGGAGAACTGCAACTTGTTCAAAAAGGGTGCAAGGATAAATCCAGCAACTACAGACCAGTCAGTTTAACCTCAGTGGTGGAGAAGCTTTTAGAAATGATAATCCAGGACAAAAAGTCACTTGGACAAGTGTGGATTAATTAAGGAAAGCCAGCACAGGTTTGTTAAAGGCAAATTGTGTTTAACTCGCATGATTGAGTTTTTGATGAGGTAACAGAGAGGATTGATGAGGGCAACGCGGTTGATGTGTACATGGACTTCCAAAAGGTGTTTGATAAAGTGTCACATAGTAAGCTTGCCAGCAAAGTTGAAGCCTATGGAATAAAAGGGACAGTGGCAGCATGGATACGGAATTGGCTAAGTGAGAGGAAACAGAGTTGTGGTGAGCGGTTGTTTTTCGGACTGGAGGAAGGTAGACCGTGGTGTTCCCCAGGGGTTGGACCACTGCTTTTCTTGATATATATTAATGACTTGGACTTGGGTGTACAGGGCACACTTTCAAAATTTGCAGAAAAGATTTACAAGAATGGTTCCAGGGATGAGGGACTTCAGTTATGTGGATAGACTGGAGAAGCTGGGGCTGTTCTCCTGAGAGCAGAATAGGTTGAGGGGAGATTTGATAGCGGTGTCCAAAATTATGAGGGGTCCAGACAGAGTAGATAGAGAGAAACTGCTCCCATTGGTGGAATGGTCGAGACCCAGAGTACATAGATTTAAGGTGATTGGCAGAAGAACCAAAGGCGACATGAGGAGAAACTTTTTTACGCTGCGCGTGGTTATGATCTGGAGTGCACTGCCTGAAAGGGTAGTGAAGGCTGATTCAATCGTGGCTTTCAAAAGGGAATTGGATAAGTACCTGAAGGGAAAAAAAATTTGCAGGGCTACAGGAAAAGGGCAGGGGAGTGTGACCAGCTGAAGTGCTCTTGCAGAGAGCAGGCACAGGCTCGACTGGCCGAATGGCCTCCTTCTGTGCTGTAACCATTCTATGATTCGATTTCTGAGCATATGCAAATCAGAATCTTCCCACAGCTGAAAAAAAGTTTTGTCATTGCTCCAACAAAACTGCAACGTAATACATAGAATTACATAGAATTTTGCAACACAAACAGGTCATTCAGCCCAACAGGTCTATGCTGGTGTTTATGCTTCACACAAGCCTCCTCCGATTAACATATCTTTCTATTTGTTTCTCACTTGTGTATTTACCTAGCTTCCCCTTAAATGCATCTATGCTTTTGTCTCAACCACTCCATGTGATAGCAAGTTCCACATTCTCACCACACTGAGTAAAGAAGTTTCTCATGAATTCCCTATTGGATTTATTAGTGACTATCTTATATTCATGGCCCCTAGTTTTAGACTCCCTACAAGTGGAAACATTTTCTCTATGTCTGGCCTATCAAACCCCTTCATAATTTTAAAGATCTCTATTAGGTCACCGTCAGTCTCTCTCTTTTCTGGAGAAAAGAGTCCAGTCTGTTAAGTCTTTCCAGATATTTGTACCCTCTCAGTTCTGGTATCATCCTTGTAAATCTTTTTTGCACCTCCTCCAGTGCTTTTATCTCTTTGTAATATGGAGACCAGAACTGTGCACAGTACTTTAAGTGTTGTCTAACCATGGTTCTATACAAGTTTAACATTTCTAGTTTTGAATTCTATTTCTCTAGAAATAAACCTCAGTGCTTTGTTAACCTGCATTGCTACTTTTAATGATTTATATATCTGTACCTAAATCACTTTGCGCCTCTACCCCATTTAGACTCATATTTTCCAAGGAGTAGATATAGAACTCGGTGTTTGAAAATGGAGTATTGTGATTGGCTATATGTTTAAAATTTTAAGTGAGAGTGCGCTCACAAAATCTGTAACCTGCCACATATCTTTCACAATGGAAAGCTGCATGTTGGGTGTTTGAATCCAGTTTGAACTTTTATAAAAGGTGTCAAGGAGAAACAACATAGTGACTCAAATAACAGCTAACATTTTGATTGAATAAATAGACTTGGATTTATATAGTTCCTTTCACGACCTCAGGACGTCCCAAAACGTTCTACAGCCAATAAAGTTGTTTTTTGAAGTGTAATCACTATTATAATATAGGAAATAGTAGTAATGGACTCTACCTATACAGTACTGGGGATTGGAAGCTAGTAGGGCAGTTGAAAGACTGGATTTTTAAATAACTACCTATCCATTGCCCAGTACAGATGGCAATTGTTACATAAGTACATTACATTATCCAACTTTACGTCAAATGTTACTAAAACAATTTCTCACGTCCATCACCAAAGAACTGAGAGCTGTGGCTGCCTACAATACACATAATATCTGCTAATGTAGCATGGCCTGGGGTGAAACAGAAAGCCTTGTTACTGTAATTATCTCACTGAATTGGCATAAACCCTCTTTGTATTAGTCTTCAGCTAGTGGAAGAATAAACACTCTTATCAAACAATGCAACTTAGGCTGTAAACTACAAATCAAGTAAAAAGTAGATAGTGGAAAAGCAATACAGCAGATTTTACTTGAATACAACCTGTTTAACCTGCACCTCGGGTACAAAAGAATAATAATAGACACAGCATTAACTGAGTAATATTGAACTTGGACTGGCATCCACAATGTAAAACTTAAATGTGAGGTTTCCTCTAATGACCACGAGTCCACCGCCACATCTGTTGCAATATGTGAGCAGAAGTGAAGGACTTGGAGAATCCTGTTGTGTTTATCCACAGAATTGTCATCCCTTGGCTACAGAGCTGTCCGTCAAATGGACTTCAAAGGAACAGGGCCTTCTTCTGAGAAACCTGACTTGAGTCCATCTATTCATTGTACAAAGCCAAGCTGTGAGAGTCTAGGTTCCAGGACCCTCTAATGTGATGATTGCAACTGACTTAGCTGTCTTCTAACTGGCACAGGTGTAAACAATACTAAGTGATTTTGTTACTTATGTGAACTTGGCAAATAACCCTCCTTAAGTCATTTAGCATTCTCCAAGTCCTTCACTTCTGCTCACACAACTATATTGCAACAGATGTGGCGGTGGACTCGTGGTTGTTAAAGGAAACCTCGCATTTAAGTTTTACATTGTGGATGCCAGTCCAAGTTCAATATTACTCAGTTAATGCTGTGTCTGTTATTCATTTTTTTTACCCAAGGTGCAAGTTAAACAGGTTGTATTCAAGTGATGATCATCTACCTTTTGAAGTGACATTTTATACATTAGATGCGTATACTCAACATGTAGAAATCAAGTGAGCAGAGACACACAACAGCTGGGAGATTCTCTGAATGGGATAATCAAATTTAATGTGACCATCCATTTCTCAAATATTGGAAGTTGTATACATAGGAGCAAGAGGTTACAAAGGGACATAGTCAGACTAAGTGAGCAGAACTAAGGCAGATGGAGTTCAATGTGGGGAAGTGTGAGATCATCCACTTTGGATCTGAGAAAGACAAATTAGAATATTTTCTTAATGGTGAGAGACTAGGAGCTGTGGAGAAGTAAAGGAATTTAGGAATCCATGTACACAAATCACTAAAAGCTAATGCACAGGTGCAAAAGTAATCAAAAAGGCTAATGGAATGTTGGCCTTTATCTCCAGAGGGATGGAATAAAAAAGTGAGGAAGTGATGCTTCAGTTGTACAGAGCCTTGGTCAGACCCCATCTGGAATACTGCCTTCAGCTTTGGGCACCGTACCTTAGGAACGATATATTGGCCTTGGAGGGGGTAAAGCGCAGATTCACCAGAATTATACCAGGACTTAAAGGGTTAAATTATGAGGGTGGGCTGCATAAACTTAGCTTGTACTCCCTTGAGTTGGTGTTTAAAATTAGATTTTGGATTTGATAGGGTAGGCAGCAAGAAATTATTTCCTTTGGTGGGGAAATCCAGAAGAATAGGGCATAATCTTAAAATAAGACCTGGATCATTTAGAATTGAAATCCGGAAACATTTTTTTGCGCAAGGGGTAGTGGAAAATCTGGAACTCACTCCCCAAAAATTCTGTGGATGCTGGGTCAGTTGAAATTTTCAAGGCTGAGATTGATAGATTTTTGCTGAGTAAGGGTATCTAGGGATATGGAGCTAAGGTTGGCAAATAGAGTTGAGATATAGATCAGACATGATCTAACTGAATAGCGGAACAGTCTCAAGGGACTGAATGACCTACTCCTGTTCCTATGTTCTTAAATAGATATTAAAAATATATAGACGTTCTTCAGATTTGAAATGTGATAGAAACCCTATCTGTCACTGCCTACTAACAAAAAATAGTAATTTCCTCATGCCTTTCATTTAAAAAAAAAACTAATTTCAAAGAAGTTAAGTGAAATATTAAAGCCGCATTGCATTTTTTAATGTTTTGGCTCTGTTTTCTCCTCTTGTAGAAAAAGTAAGCAAAGCACAAGAACAAGGAAAAGAAACTTCAGAGTTGGGTACTAACAGGTGAGTATCATTTTTTTATTTTAATTTAGGTGTACTTATTATCTGAGTGGTAAAATGGGCCTTCGATTTGGATATAATAGCAAAATACTGCGGATGCTGGAAATCTGAAATAACAACAGAAAATGCTGGAAATACTCAGCAGGCCAGGCAGCATCCATGGAGCGAGAAACAGAGTTAACGTTTCAGGTCTGGGACCCTTCTCGCTCCACGGATGCTGCTTCAATTTGGATACATGCCTGATCAATGAAAGGAGAGTCTCTTTCTGTTCTGTAATTGTAAACCAGTTCCTAATGGGTGTGGATCAATACTGTAGAAGTAGTCCCAATAAAATGGTTCTGTGTGAGTTTGAGTGTCATTTAAATAAGTTGGCTGTGGCTCACTGGTCTGCTCTCCTGGCTGGAGAAAGATACAAGAGAGCAGGAGTACGTTTTTTGGAGACGGATAGGACGAGCCAGGTTTATTGTAAGATATTGTACATCATCTTGTTGAAATCTGTTTGGTTGATTAGTAATGACATCCTAAGCGTAAAGAATCAAGGGAACTTGGAAGGTGTCTTCTGTATTTCTGCTGAGTACTGAGCCTTAGCGAAAACACTGGCCATGGGGCAGGCACAGGTATTTCCAAAAATAATATGCAAAGAAAGATCTGTTTTGTGGAAGGATGATTATTGATTTATCATTTGGCAACTTTTAAAGCACTCATTCGATCAAATTCACAGAAAAGAATAAAAAAGAAAATGATCCTGGAATGGTATTCACTATATGTTGAGAAGGCATTGAATAAGATAGAATGGCAGTATTCACTGAAGATTGGAGGGTATAGTGTCAGGATCCTTCAGAGAGATTCAAATATTCTAATTCTATTGTAACCATCACTTTACCCTTCTGCATTCTCAGTTAGGAACAGAAACCAGGGAGACAGTCCTTTGTCACCTTTGACCTTTCTTGAACTAATGCAGATCTTTGTCAGTAGCTGTTAAGGTGGATCCCAGCATCCTGGGTCTTCTGGCAAAGAGCGAGCTTAAAGTAAGCTTCTCTGTCAGTGACTCGTATCTCTTTTTACAAAAGCCGTAAACCTCTTTACCATCATCTAGGAAAATGCCAGTGAACATGGATACCCCTGGGGCTTGTATTGGAATTAAACTCCAGTCCAATGTTTATTAGGGTTAAGTAGAAATGGCTAAATTGCAAAACATTCATCTGTTCCTCCATTGCAAATTGGATGCTATAAAGGTGAGCTTGTTGAAATTCAACTAGTATCTATTTGTTCGCTATGGTTCCACTGTACATCCGATGCAACATTTTTTGAATCTAAAGAGTACAGTAAAATTATGTAGAGGAGAAAGGGTAAGACCATGTTTGTGAAAGTTATAGGTAATTTAGAGAGAGGGGAAGGAGGGCTGAGGATTTTAAACCTTAGGTTGCATAACTTTGCATTTAAATTGAGCCACATGGCAAGATGTGTGCAATATCCGACCTCCACCTAGGACAGAGGTGATATTGTGGGGGACTACGGTCTCCCGCGTAAAGAAATAGGCAACACAGCGAGCTACAAGAAATAGGTCTTTACTCCAACTCTCACAATACAGTACTGAATTCGTGAAGCCCGCGAACCTGTGATGACTCACGGATTGGTCACCTGCTGGAACCTGATAGAAGGAAAACCAATCAGCAGCAGGCAAGTCTGAACGTGCCTCATTCCTCTCAGCTTGCAACTGTCTTGCGGGGGGAGGGGAATACAGCAGTTAAAAGGGGATTATACAGGTTTATCTACATAGTGTTTCCCCAATGTGGCAACGCCACATACGCCCCCCCAGAATCCTCGTTAACTGTAAAAGTCAGTCTCTGCGGAGGTTTGACCAAGCGGCTGTAGTAGCCATATGGCGTGTGAGGAGGGCTGTCTGGGAGGTCGGCTGGTTGGTTCGTCGGCTGGTCTGGCGGCTGGTCTGCCGGTGGGCTGGCTGGACGGGCTGCCAGCGAAGGTGGGGCGGCGGCCGGGAAGTAAGGTTCTGGCGTGTCTTGGTCCTCTTGTGGGGCCACCGCCAACGCGGGAGGTCTGCCCCGCCGTGGGGGAAGAGCCGGCCGAAACGGGAAGCTGAGGTCCAGGTGCGCCGGTTTGAGGCGGTCTACTGAAATAAGGTCCGGCTTCCCGCCGACATCGATAAGAAAAGCTTTGTCCCCCGTCTCCAATACTGGGAAGGGGCCGGTGTATGGTGCCTGCAGCGGGCCTCTGTGCGCGTCCCGGCGCACGAAGATGAACTCCGCATGTCGTAAGTCTCGAGGCACGTAGGACGGCTGCGGGCCGTGTTGCGAAGTGGGCACTGGACGGAATTGCTGGGCCGCGTCCTGGTGCAGGGAAAGCTGTCTGGCGGCCGACCACGGCTCCGTTGTCAGGGGAAGGAAGTCGTTTGGTACTCTGAGCGGTTGGCCGTAGACCATCTCGGCCGCAGAGGCGCGGAGGTCCTCTTTGGGCGCGGTACGCAATCCCAGGAGAACCCAGGGTAGTTTGTCGATCCAGCTGGTGTCGGCCAGGCTGGCGCAGAGGGAGGCTTTCAAAGAACGATGAAAGCGCTCGCAGAGCCCGTTGGCCTGCGGGTGGTAGGCTGTTGTCCTGTGCAACTTGGTGCCGAGGCCGGCAATGATGGCATTCCACAAGTGGGAGGTGAACTGGGGGCCTCTGTCCGAGGATATGTCGGTCGGCACGCCGAACCGGGCCACCCATGTCGAGACGAATGCTCGCGCGACGTCGGTCGTGGTGGTGGAGGCGAGGGGAACCACCTCGGGCCATCTGGTGGTGCGGTCGACGATCGTGAGCAGGTGTGTAAAACCGTGCGACGGCGGCAAGGGGCCTACCAGATCGACGTGGACGTGGTCGAAACGCCTCGCGGGCACCGGGAAACACTCCAATGGCGCCTTGGTGTGCTGCTGGACCTTAGCGCGCTGACACGGCACGCATGTGTTGGTCCAGTCTCTCACATCCTTGTGGAGTCCAGGCCAGACGAACTTGGCAGACATAAGTTTCTGAGACACACGCATCCCTGGATGTGAAAGGCCGTGGATGATGTCAAAAACTCGCTTGCGCCAGGCGGATGGAACGACCGGCCTAGGCGAGGGGACTGAGACGTCGCACAGGAGGGTTGTGCCGACTGCGTGGAAGTGGATGTCGGCCAGGGTGAGGCTGGTAGTTGACGTCCTGAGGGCCTGGATCTCTGCGTCGGCAGCCTGGTCTCTCGCCATGCTGGCGTAGTCGACGCCCAGGTGCACTGCGTGGAGCGAGGAGCTTGAGAGGCAGTCGGCCACCAAATTGTCTTTGCCGGCGACGTGGCGGATGTCCGTGGTGAACTCCGAGATGAAGTTGAGTTGGCGCTGTTGGCGCGCGGACCAGGGTTCGGTTACTTTGGCCATGGCGAAAGTGAGCGGCTTGTGGTCCATGAATGCGGTGAACGGCCAGCCTTCCAGAAGGAAACGGAAGTGCCGGATTGCCAGGAACAGGGCCAGGAGCTCTCTGTCGAACGTGCTGTAGGCCTGCTCGTTCTTGCGCAGCTGTCGGCTGAAAAATGCCAGTGGCTGCCACGGGACTTCGACCCACTGTTGCTGGACGGCGCCGACGGCGTAATCCGAGGCGTCCGTGGTGAGGGCGGTCTTGGCGCCCGGGATGGGGTGGGCCAGCAGTGTGGCGTTGGCCAAGGCGCTTTTGGTCTGGTGGAAGGCTGTCGCCATCTCGCTGGACCAGATGAGCTGCTCTTTGCCCGTTTTGCCCCTGGTGGCTTCGTAGAGGGGGCGCATGAGTGCGGCAGCCTTGGGCACGAACCGGTGATAGAAATTGACCATCCCCAAAAATTCCTGCAGCGCCTTAACCGAGGTGGGCTGGGGAAAGTCCGCCACCGCCTGCACCTTGGAAGGTAGGGGAATGGCTCCCCTTGGTGAGATTCTGTGGCCGAGAAAGTCAATTTGGGCTGCTCCGAACTGGCATTTGGCCGGGTTGACGATTAGCCCATGTTGGCTGAGGCGCTGGAAAAGGGAGCGCAAATGCGCGATGTGCTCGGCCTTGCTGCCGAGGATATCGTCCAGATAGACGAACAGGAAGCTCAGGTCCCGTAGGACGGAGTCCATGAGCCGTTGGAAGGCCTGTGCGGCGTTCTTAAGCCCGAAGGGCATGCGCAGGAACTCGAACAGTCCGAAGGGGCTGATGACCGCCGTCTTCTGGACGTCTGCGTGGTGGACGGGGTCCTGATGGTAGCCGCGAATCAGGTCGACCTTGGAAAAGACGGACTTTCCTGCTAGGTGTGCCGAGAAGTCTTGGATGTGCGGAATGGGGTATCTATCGGGCGTGGTGGCGTCGTTGAGCCGTCTGTAGTCGCCGCAGGGGCGCCAGCCACTGCCCGGCTTGGGCACAATGTGGAGGGGGGGGAACCAAGGACTGTTCGAGCGGCGGATGATGCCCAGTTTTTCCATCGTGGCGAATTCTTCCTTGGCCACCGCCATCTTGGCTGGGTCCAGGCGTCTGGCTCGAGTGAACACTGGTGGTCCCGTAGTGGCGATGTGGTGCTTGACCCCATGCATGGCTGCCGCGGCTGAGGTGGTCAATTGTGTGAGCCTCGGGAAATCTGCGAGTAGGCGGGCGTAGTCGTCATGCGCCGGGGCGGAGCAGGACCCGACGAGGGCCGGGCTGTTGCTCTGCTGGCAGGCCAGTGAAGCGAAAGTTGCTGCGTCGATCAGGCGCCTGTCGCGGACATCGACCAGGAGTCCGTGGGCGCAAAGAAAATCGGCGCCCAGCAAAGGATGTGCCACTGAGGCCGTCACGAAATCCCACATAAATCGCTGGCCGTTGAAACAAACCTCGGCCCGTCGCTTTCCGAAAGTAGCGATGGCTGCGCCATTTGCCGCCACGAGGGGTGGGCCGCTGCGGCCTGCCTGGATGTCGAGCTAGGAGGCAGGAATTATGCTGCATTGGGCTCCGGTGTCGCAAAGGAATCTGCGCCCTGAAAGAGAGTCAGTTATGTACAGCAGTTTACCTGCGGTGCCGATGGCCATCGTGGCGGCGGGGGTGCGGTCGAGCGGGCCTCGGCGGCGGCGCGGGGCTGGTGCGTTGGGCCGGGCGGCCATCTTGGTTTGATCGAAAGAGCAGGGTGCTCTGCAGCGTTGGGCCTTGTGGCCGAAACGCGTGTGGTAGTAGCATAGTTCTGCGGCCTGGCGTGGCGGCGCGTGCTCGGTGGTGTCGGGGAGCCTCGCGGCTGCACAGCCGAGTTGGGCGACGGCAAAAACTTTGTCCGCGGCGGCTGCCAGTTGTACGCAGTCCTTGATCGGGGACCCCGCGAGGGTAGTCTGTACCTGTTGAGGAAGCAGGCTGAGGAAAAGGGCCCGAAACAAAAAGCACTGCGGTTCAGAGCCCAGGAGCGCAAGCATCCGGCTCATCAACTGGGTCGGGGTAGAATCGCCGAGGCCTGGTAGTGAGAGAAGCCTGCGGGCTCTCTCCTCCTTGGACAGGCCGTAAGCCTGCAGCAAGCGGCCCTTAATGGTTGAGTACTTGCCGGTCTGTGGTGGGTTCCCCAGCAGGTCGAGAACTTCGGCGGCGGTAGAGCTTGCTAGTGCTGAGACTACGTGGAGGTACCTTTCTTCATCGTCTTGAACCCTGCGAAGGGTGAATTGGGCCTCCGAGTGCGCGAACCAAGCTGGTGCTTGGTGTTCCCAGAAGGTGGGGAGCTTCAAGGACGCGGCGCCGGCCGACATCAGGCTGCTGCTGGTTGCCATCAGGTCGTTGCTGGCTTCTGTAGGGCTGCGTGAGTCGGGGGCTTCGGCCGCCGACATTCGGGGTCACCAATGTGGGGGACTACGGTCTCCCGCGTAAAGAAATAGGCAACACAGCGAGCTACAAGAAATAGGTCTTTACTCCAACTCTCACAATACAGTACTGAATTCGTGAAGCCCGCGAACCTGTGATGACTCACGGATTGGTCACCTGCTGGAACCTGATTGGTTTTCCTTCTATCAGCAGCAGGCAAGTCTGAACGTGCCTCATTCCTCTCAGCTTGCAAGTGTCTTGCAGGGGGAGGGGAATACAGCAGTTAAAAGGGGATTATACAGGTTTATCTACATACACACAGGCCTAGAAATTCGGTTTTGGCGCAGCGATGGCTTTAGCGCCGGAAGTTAGTGCCGGCGCTAAGTCCCCCTGCGCGCGCCAAAAATTCAGTAGCGCCGCGCCCAAACGGCTGCCGGCGCTACTGAGGGGTCTCAGCGCCTCAAAACTGGCGCCACGCGCCGCATTGCGGCGCTATTCCGGCGCTGCGGCGCCCGCTGCGGTGCGGCAGGCTCGGGAAGTGCAGGCCTCCTCCTTCCGTTAAGGAGGAGCTGCCTGCACCCGGCCGCGGCCCGCGATAATCTTTTTAAAAATGAGCCCGGCACCTCGGACAAGTGCCGGGCTTGCTTCTGTTCCGGGGGGGAGTCCGGGGAGGGAGCTGCGGCCAGGCGGCTGGCGGGAAAGCGGCCGGCCGCCGCGGGGCCTTTAATGCGCCGGCGCAAAGTTCTGTAAGGCACCTCTGCCAGAACGTTGCTTGCGGCTGCCACGGGTGAGGCGACCGCAACTCAATTTCCGAGTTCGGGCGGGTTACCATGGCAACCGGGACGCTGCGCACACCGATGACGTCATCGGTGCCGGCGCAGCGCTACCGGCCTAACGCCGATTTAGGGCCCCTGTCAATTTCTAAACTGGCCATAACTTCGGCGCTAGGCCCTCTAGCGCCTCAAAAGCGGCGCTAAGGCCAGTGAATTTCTAGGCCACAGTGTTTCCCCACTATCAAGAGTCTGTTTAATAACCAGTCTGGTGCTCCAGGGCCCCAACTGCAAAATCCAATGATTCTAGCTAAATGATCCCTCGTTGCAGGCGTTTTGAAAAGAAATGCCAAGAGTTAACTATTATTAATTTGGTGCAAAGATTGGGATTACAATCCTAGAGGAATCTATTTGTGGCAGACAATTTTATTGAGGGTCCTGGGGTTAGGTACGCCATCAATCCAAGTACGTTTTTATGAACCTCTACAAATTTAAGGGACTTATAGGGAAAATTGATGGTTATCCTTGGGATAGAGCAGATAAGTGAGAACTGGAACTCTTGTAGATGCACTGTACCTCACCAGAGCTGTTTGTATATTCCTATATTTGTATAAGTAGCCATCTAAATCACTCTGATAATGTGAGAATTAAATCGTATGGGAGGGTGATTGCATTGGCAGTGCTTTCTAATAGCTGAGTTTGTGTGTGATCCAGGTAACTAGCCTCCATCTGGCTCCTGTTAAATAAGTGCTGTTATGAGGATGTGACAGCGAGTATGAGATAATCTTTTATGACTTGGCAGGGGGATGGGATACAGAGTGGAGCTATAGTAGGGGGTGATTTACAGCCAAATACAGAGGAAAAAACAAGTCAGCTGGGAAGGCAGAGAAAATATGTGAGGGCAAAAGGGAATATGGCAAGGCTGGAAGGCATTTATTTTAATGCAAGGAGTCTTGCAAATAAGGTGGATGAACTGAAGTTGTTGTTGAACACATGGGAGTACGATATTGTTGCTATCACGGAGACATGGTTGAGGGAGGGTCAGGACTGGCAGCTCAATATTCCGGGGTATAGAATCTTCAGGAGAGACCGAGGGGGGTGTAAAAGGGGAGGGGGTGTTGCAATATTAATTAAGGAGTCGATTACTGCTGTAAGGAGGGATGATATATTAGCGGGTTCCTCTAATGAGGCCATATGGGTAGAAATTAAAAACAAAAAGGGGGCAAGCACCTTGCTGGGAGTGTACTATAGGCCCCTAAACAGTCAGGGGGAGATAGAGGAACAGATATGTAGGCAAATCTCAGAAGTGCGAAAATAATAGGGTAATAATAGTGGGGGATTTCAACTTCCCCAATATTAATTGGGATAGTCAGAGTGTGAAAGGCTTAGAGGGTGCAGAATTCTTAAAGTGCATCCAGGAGAGCTTTTTGAGACAACATGTAGAAAGTCCTACAAGAGAGGGGGCGGTACTGGACCTAATTCTAGGGAATGTAGCCGGGCAAGTGGTGGAAGTGTCAGTAGGAGAGCATTTTGGCGACAGTGACCATAATTCGGTGAGATTTAAGGTGGTCATGGAAAAAGACAATGACGGCCCGGAAATAAGGGTTCTAAATTGGGGGATGGCCAATTTTAATATGATAAGGCAGGATCTGGCCAAAGTGGACTGGGAGCAGCTACTTATAGGAAAATCCACATCAAAGCAGTGGGAGGCTTTCAGAAGGGAAATAGAGAGAGTACAACGCCAACATGCTCCTGTAAAGGTCAAGGGTGGGACCAACAAGCAAAGGGAACCTTGGATGACAAGGGATATACAAAAATGCATTAGGAAAAAAAGGGGGGCTTTTGGCAGTTACAAAAGACTAAAGACGGAGGAAGCCCTAGAGGAGTATAAAAAGTGCAGGGGCATACTTAAAAAAGAAATTAGGAGGGCGAGGAGGGGCCATGAAATAACACTGGCGAGCAAAATAAAGGAAAATCCTAAGATGTTTTATAAGTATATTAAGGGCAAGAGGATAACCAGGGAAAGGGTAGGGCCCATTAGGGACCAAAGTGGCAATCTGTGTGTAGAGCCAGATGATGTAGGCGGGGTTTTAAATGAATTTTTTGCATCTGTGTTCACTATGGAGAAAGATGATGTAGACATAGAAATCGGGCAAGGGGACTGTGACATACTTGAACATATTAGCATCGGGAGGGAGGAGGTACTAGCGGTTTTAGCAGGCCAAAAAGTGGATAAATCCCCAGGCCCGGACGAGATGTATCCCAGGCTGTTGTGTGAGGCAAGGGAGGAGATTGCAGGGGCTCTGACACAAATTTTCAGAACCTCTCTGGCCACAGGGGATGTACCAGAGGACTGGAGAACAGCTAATGTAGTACCATTATTCAAGAAGGGTAGCAGGGATACACCAGGGAATTACAGGCCAGTGAGCCTAACATCTGTGGTAGGGAAATTATTGGAAAAAATTCTGAGGGACAAAATTAGTCTCCACTTGGAGAGGCAAGGATTAATCGGGGATAGTCAGCATGGCTTTGTCAAGGGTAAATCATGTCTGACAAATCTGATTTGAATTTTTCGAGGGGGTGACTAGGTGTGTGGATGAGGGAAATGCTGTGGATGTGGTTTACATGGACTTCAGTAAAGCTTTTGACAAAGTCCCGCATAGGAGACTGGTCAAGAAGGTAAGAGCCCATGGGATCCAGGGTGCCTTGGCGCGTTGGATCCTAAACTGGCTGAGTGGCAGGAGGCAGAGGGTGATGGTCGAAGGTTGCTTTTGTGACTGGAAGCCTGTGTCTAGTGGGGTACCTCAGGGATCGGTGCTGGGTCCCTTGCTGTTTGTGATCTACATAAATGATTTGGATGAGAATGTAAAAGGTATGATCAGTAAGTTCGCAGATGACACGAAAATTGGTGGGGTGGTAAATTGTGAGGAGGAAAGCCTCAGGCTACAGGAAGATATAAACGAGTTGGTCAGATGGGCGGAAAAGTGGCAAATGGAATTTAACCCTGAAAAGTGCGAGGTGATGCATTTTGGACGGACAAATAAGGCAAGGGAGTACACAATGAGTGGTAGGACCCTAGGAAGTAGAGGGTCAGAGGGACCTTGGTGTGCATGTACATAGATCCCTGAAGGCAGCGGAACAGGTAGATAAGGTGGTTAAAAAGGCATATGGGATACTTGCCTTCATTAGCCGAGGCATAGAATATAAGAGCAGGGAGGTAATGATGGAGCTGTACAAAACGCTGGTGAGGCCACAGCTGGAGTACTGTGTGCAGTTCTGGACGCCTCACTATAGGAAGGATGTGATTGCTTTAGAGAGGGTGCAGAGAAGATTCACCAGGATGTTACCTGGGATGGAGCGCCTCAGCTATGAAGAAAGACTAAACAGGCTGGGGTTGTTTTCATTGGAGCAAAGAAGGCTGAGGGGGGACCTGATTGAGGTGTACAAAATGATGAGGGGCATAGATAGGGTAGATAAAGAGGAACTTTTCCCCTTAGTAGGGGGGTCAATAACAAGGGGGCATAGATTCAAGGTAAGGGGCAGGAGATTTAGAGGGGATTTGAGGAGGATCTTTTTCACCCAGAGGGTGGTTGGAATCTGGAACTCTCTGCCTGAAAGGGTGGTAGAGGCAGGAACCCTCACAACATTCAAAAAGCATTTGGATGAGCACTTGAAATGCCATTGCATACAAGGCTATGGACCAAATGCTGGAAAATGGGATTAGACTGGACAGGGATTGATGGACGGCGCAGACACGATGGGCCGAAGGGCCTCTTTCTGTGCTGTAAAACTCTATGACTCTATGGCTCTATGAAAGGTGGTTTGTTAAAGGAGTTTTGGTCAATAGTGGTAAAATGGTGCAATACATTAGAGCTCAGTGAATTATGCCATGGGTTGGTAGGCAGGCAATATTCACAGCAGAGTTCCTGATCTCAGTTGTTCTGGCCGGGCATTTCCACAAAGGGGTGGGGGGGGGGTGGTGGTGTGTGTGTGTGCGCGCGTGCGTGCGAGGGAACAGGCTATTTTACATCTTGTATTGTGTAATGAGACAGGGTTCATTAGTAATCTCATAGTAAAGGATCCTCTGGGGAAGAGTGATCATAATATGATAGAATTTCACATTGCGTTTTAGAGTGAAATATTTAAGTCCGAAACTAGAATCTTGAACTTAAGTAAAGCTAATTATATATGAGGGGTCAGTTGGCTAAGGTAGATTGGGAAATCAGACTAAAAGGTGTGACGGTAGATAAGTGGCAAACATTTAAAGAAATATTCCAAAATTCTCAACGAATATACATTCCATTGAGAAATAAAAACTCCACGGGAAAAGTGATCCATCCGTGGCTAACTAAAGAAGTTAAGGATAGTACTGGATTAAAAGAAGAAGCTTATAATGTTGTGAACAATAGTAGTAAGCCTGAGGATTGGGAGAGCTTTAGAAACCAGCAAAGGACGACCAAAAATTGGTAAAAATGGAGAAAATAGAATAGGAGAGTGAACTAGCAAGAAATATAAAAACAGATTGTAAGAGCTTCTACAAGTGTGTAAAAAGGAAGAGAGTAGCAAAAGTAAGCGTTGGCCCATTAGAAGCTGAGACAGGAGAAATTATAATGGGGAATTTGGAAATGGCAGTCTTTAAACAAATATTTTGTATCTGTCTTCATAGAAGACACAAAAAGTATACCAAAAGTAAGGGGGAACCAAGGGAACTTACAGTAATTAAGATCAGTAGAGAAAAAGTACTTGAGAAACGAATGAATATTTGGAATCCTCTACCCCAAAGGGCTGTGGATGCTGAATCGTTGATTATATTCAAACCTGAGAGAGAGAGATTTTTGGACTCCAGGGGAATCATTGGATACGGAGATCGGGTGGGAAAGTGGAGTTGAGGTCGAAGATCAGCCATGACCTTATTGAATGGCGGAGCAGGCTCGAGGGGCCGTATAGCCTACTCCTGCTCCTAATTCTTATGTTGTTCTTATGGCACTGAAGTGCAGGTGAAATATATTCATAATTGTGGTCAGGTCTAGATTTATACTGAGGTCCTAGAGGTGAAAGGATAATCTTCTAAGTCACTGTACTACCCAGTTTCTCTGAACTTGTTACTAATGATTTCATTGCTGTTTCATGAGTAATTTTTTTTTCTGTGTCTAGATAAGCAAATTTGACCATGTTTGAATCTTCAGAAATAGTTAACCAGTGAGTATTTTTCCTTTCCTTCTGGTCTAGTTCTCTTTGTGAAGAAGCGTTTAGACAATCACCATTCACTTCAAACTTGAGAGATCCTTTGTCTGATCTTCATGGGAGACCACCGTCGCAAGGTATATGATAGTTTAGTATTCTGGCTGTGGCTTTAATTTTGGATTGTTAAATGTCTGATTGCATATTTTTAAATTAGTTTTTGTGAAGAATCTTATTTTGGGAAAAATGCCGTTTCAAAGTTGCATGGTTTGCATACAATACATGGATATGATTTTCAAAAAGTGTAAATAATTAACCGCATGAGCAGTTGTAAGTATAAATTCACCAATCCTGAGTTTGAAGGCAGTGTGGGTAGGAGAAACAACTACAACACTAACACCCATTCTCTGATCCAATTTCCCTTCAGATGCGGCTTCCTGCTGCAGCATGGGATTAGTCAATTTACCCACAAAAATAAATGACTTTTAGTCTCTTTCTTTTTTAAGCACCTGGGAGTCCACCTACAGTATCCACAAGAAAGGTGCCATCCTGTCATCTATAAAGATGGTGGCAGTGCATTCGAGGTGGAAGACATCCTTCCAGTAGAATTCTGTGTTGGAGCGTTAGGATACTAGAAAAATGTACTTCAATGGGCTAAATGGTCTTTTCTACTTGACTTTTTTAAAAATTCTTGTTTAGATGCTGGTAGCCTTAAAGACCTAACGGCAGTATCATGTTAGATACTATGGCATCCATTGAAATTGGACATCCAGTAAAAAGCTGAGATAATTTAAGCATGAAACATAAGAAGGTAATGCATGAAAAAAGGCCGTTCATCCCTCAAGCTCATCCTGCATAGGTTCTCAGTTATGTCATCCGCTCCATGTTAATTGAACACTACCTCATGGTAATCAAGATATCCATCTTGACTGGTTACTTTCTGCAGATGAAGTTTCTTTTTGCATGAACACAAGAATCACCGTGTTCCTTTGGAATATTTTGTTATCTCTGGGTGCACTGCTCTATGATTCATTCCCATTCCTAACCAAATAGATCTTTTTGAAAAATTTAATCAACAGAGAATTTAGAATACAGGTACCAGCTACTAATCAAATTGCCAATATAGCCACATTTTTTTTAAACTTCAAAATTAAAAGAACAGCCATTTAAAAAATCTTGAATTGATGCAGAAAAGTTTAAACAATACTTAACAGTACTTGGGCATGACCCCAGATTGCAATTGACACCCATAGATCTGCACCCCAGCAAGTGTCAGCACCTTCAGGACAGGAGGGGAAAAATCATAATGCTTCGTAAAACTCTTGTAAATTTACAAGTTGTATGCCAAATATTGAAATGACTGTTTTTGCTCCATCACATCAGAATGTTCGAGGTATTTAATTTTTTTCCACCTGCTACATCATCCAAAAAGACAGCATCAGTTTCCACATGTACACTACCTCACCACCACCTTTGTCAACCCCTCCACTGTCTCTAAATTGTCAGACTGCTTGTCCAACATCCAGTACTGGATGAGCAGAAATTTCCTCCAACTAAATATTGGGAAAACCGAAGACAATGGCTTTGGTCCCCGCCACAAACTCCGTTCCCCAGCCACCGACTCCATCCCTCTCACTGGAAACTGTCTGAGGCTGAACCAGACTGTTCGCAACATTGGTGTCATATTTGAACCCAAGGTGAGCTTCCAGCCACATATCCACTTCATCACCAAGACTGCCTACTTCCACCTCCGTAACATCGCCTGACTCTGTCCCTGCCTCAGCTCATCTGCTACTGAAACCCTTATCCATACTTTTGTTACCTCTAGACTGAACTATTCCAGCGCTTTCCTGGCCAGCTTCCCATCTTCCACACTCCATAAACTCGAGCTCATCCAAAACTCTGCTGCCCATATCCTAACTCGCATTAAGTCCCATTCGCCCATCACCCCTGTGCTCGCTGACCTACATTGGCTCCCGATCAGGTAATGCCTCAATTTTAAAATTCTCATCCTTTTCAAAAAAATCTCCGTGGCCTCGCCCCTCCCTTTCTCTATAATCTCCTCCAGCCCTACAACCCTCCGAGATCTCTACGCTCCTCCAATTCTGGCCTCTTGCGCATTCCCGATTTTAACCACTCCACCATTAGCGGCTGTGTCTTCAGCTTCCTAGGCCCTAAGCTCTGGAATTCCCTCCCTAAACCTCTCCGCCTCTCTATCTTCCTTTAAGAGGCTCCTTAAAACCTACCTCTTTGACTAAGCTTTTGGTCAGCTTTCATAATATCTCCTTATGTGACTCGGTGTCAAATTTTGTTTGAAAGTGCTTCTGTGAAACGCCTTGGGGTTTTTTACGACGTTAAAGGCACTATATAAATGCAAGTTGTTCTATATCCAGTAGGAATGTACATAAATAAATTCTGGGTCAACAATCCAAATCTACCCTCCTTCACAAAGGCATTAAATATATCTGTTTTAAAATGGTTATAGTAAGGAGCTACAAATGTAATCCTGACGGAAAGGCAGACCATATTATAATCTTGGAAGGAAAATATGCATATAAAATACATGAAGGGTTTTGTCCATTTTGAATTTTATTGAGGTGGACAAGCCCCACTGTGTCTAGAACTGGTGCTGGTTCTGCCACATCATGCTTTCCAATCTGTGGAATAACACTGATGTCAAGTTTTAGTAGAACTCGTAGTCTCTTCACTCACTTTCCTAACTAAAAGTATAATATGGCTGTTAAGAGGAGAGGGTGAAAATACTAAAATTAACAGGGAATAAATTTTGCAATGGTTTTTCTACAAAGCTAACTCTCTCTGACAAGACAGATATCACTCTAAACATAGTTGAAAACACTGTTATGCCTGTGAAGTAAAGACTACATAAGAACTATTGTCCATTTGCAGAAGCAGGAAAATTAACTGTCGAGTCAGGGACTATAACCCCGCCGTGGAAATTTTGTGAGCAGCTTTTTCCCTGTAATGTTTGTGGGAAAGTTTTTGGCCGGCAACAGACACTGTCTCGACACCTTTCTTTGCACACAGGTAAGGAGATGTTATGAATACAGTGCAGTGTTTGTAAGTTTTTAAATTTAAAAAAAATGTTTATAAACTGGATGAGAGACAAAAGGAAATGTAGCTATCTCTAAATTTGAAATTACCTTCCCGTAGAAGAGCTGAAAGGTTGTCTCGTAAGGGTGATTAAAAGCTAACCATTGTAAACTGTTATTTTTGTAGAAGAAAGAAGGTACAAGTGTCACTTGTGTCCGTATGCTGCCAAGTGTCGAGCGAACTTAAACCAGCATTTGACAATCCATTCAGTGAAGTTAGTGAGTGGAGATTCTGAGGACATAGCTACTGCTGTAACCTCAAACAGTTGTGATCGTAAGAACAGTCCATATTACTACAGGTAATTTTTGTTACTGTCTTGTAGGATATTAATTCACCTCAGTTTAAGGTCATGCTGGACCAGTGTTATTTTATTTAAAATATTGTGCATGTAAGAAACAAAATGAAAAGCAATAGTTTTCACGTTGCCTAATTTTCTATCCAGCTGCCATGTTTGTGGATTTGAGACTGAGGTGAACCTGCAGTTTGTCAGCCACATGTCGTTACATGTAGATAAGGAGCAGTGGATGTTTTCGTTGTGCTGCAGTACCTGTAACTTTTCCTGCATGGATGAAACAGAAATGAAAGCACATGTGGATGCAGCACATACAGGTAACCAAGGCAGCTAATTTTAGTGCCAGGTGACTGCTTCTTTTGCTGTGCATTTTAAATTTTCCTCCCGTGGTCACATCTATTAAATTGCATTTAAATCCACTAACACCATAGCCTGGTAAGTGAATGTAAATCCCAAAAAATCATTACTTAAGTTTAGAGTTCAATTTTAACCAAATGTAAGACAAGTTCTCATTGTCTTTTTCTAACGACGTCGAATTAATAAAGAAAATTGCTGGGAAATTCTGCAGGAATTCTCCCAATCTCCCAATGTAACTTGGGTGTGAGACCAGCAGAATCGCAGAGAAACTATGTTATGGCTGTTATCAGAAGTTTACGCCATTTCTCTTGGGGTTCACCTAATCTCCTACCAAAGTAATGGTAGATGGCCAATGTTTTTATGTCAAATTAGAGCCATAGGCCTAGAAATTGGGTTGAGGCGCCAAGTTCGCCTGGGCGCTGGTTTTTGCGCAGCGTTCGAAGCTGTAGCGATCGTCAGAAATTCAGTTGAAGTGCCCCTAGAGGGAGACTGGGCGAGGCTCGAGGCGCTCCGCGTCCCTCTTAGGGCGCTGAAACTGAATATCGCAGCGCAACGTGCCACAGCGCCACACGCTGCGGCACGGCACGCTGCGGTACTGCAGGCCTTCCTCCCACTGTTGAGGGGGAGGGGCCTGCAACAGCGCGAACCCCGATCGCAAGTGCCGGCAAAAGAGCCCGGCACCAAGGAGAAGTGCCGGGCTCTCGGGAAACAGCTGGCAATGCCGCGGGGGGGGGGGACCAGGAGGCCGGGGACGGAGGTGCTAGCAGGCGGCCGCCAAAAAAGCGGCCGCCCTGCACCTCCACCTTAACTTGCGCCTCTGCCGGCGCAGTAAGGCCCCGTGAACCGGGCGCGGGTAGCAAACGGTGCTAAAGCGGCGTTCGCTACCAAATATCGCGTTCGTGGCGCGAATGGGGCGCTGCGCACACCGATGACGTCATCGGTGGCGGCGCAGCGCAAATGGCTAACGCCACCATTGGCGCCCCTGCTGAATATCGCGGGAGGCGCAGCCAGTGGCGCTACAGCCACTGACTGCCTCTTTAGGCGCTAACAGGTGGCGCTACTCACCCAATTTTTCCCCCATAGAGTCATAGTTATACAGCACAGAAAGAGGCCCTTCGGTCCATCATGTCCACACCGGCCATCAAGCCCTGTCTATTCTAATCCCATTTTCTAGCACTTGGTCCGTAGCCTTGTATGCTATGGCATTTCAAGTGCTCATCTAAATGCTTCTTGAATGTTGCGCGGGTTCCTGCCTCTACCACCCTTTCAGCCAGTGAGTTCCAGATTCCAACCACCCTCTGGGTGAAAAAGTTTTTCCTCAAATCCCCTCTAAACCTCCTGCCCCTTACCTTGAAACTATGCCCCCTGGTTATTGACCCCTCTACTAAGGGGAAAAGTTCCTTTCTATCTACCCTATCTATGCCCCTCATAATTTTGTACACCTCAATCAGGTCCCCCCTCAGCCTTCTCTGCTCTAAGGAAAACCCCAACCTGTCCAGTCTCTCTTCATAGCTGGAACACTCCAGCCCAGGTAACATCCTGGTGAATCTCCTCTGCACCCTCTCCAATGCAATCACATCCTTCCTATAGTGTGGCTACCAGAACTGCACACAGTATTCCAGCTGTGGCCTAACTAGCGTTTTGTACAGCTCCACCATAACCTCCCTGCTCTTATATTCTATGCCTCGGCTAATGAAGGCAAGTATCCCATATGCCTTTTTAACCACCTTATCTACCTAAGCTGTCACTTTGGCTTAGGGTTACACTTGTCAAAAAATATATGCTGGCAGCTAATGGCAGAACCTTTCCTGGGTCTTAACTTCATTGTATTTGACATTTCTACAGATGAGAAAGTCCAAACACCCTCTTGTCTTAGCCCCAGCAGTGAATCCAAGGCAGCTCCAACGTTCTCCTCTTCTTCGTCATCATCATCATCGTCCTCGTTGTCGTCTTCTTCATTGTCTTCATCTTCAGCACTTTGTGATTCTGTCACTGAATCTGAAATCCCCAACTCTGACTTCACCAACGAAGAGCGAACCACTTCCTTCAACCCTCCAGTGGCATTCAGTGGGTCATCTACATCAGGTTCTGACGAAAAAACTGAGAAAGGTGAGGGAGTGTTTATTGTCTCAAGAATCCAATCGAAGATTTTTATGTTGTTGATAACTGTATCCAGATGGTTATATTCTTTTTCCCTTCTTATGTTGAGCCACTTTAGCACCTTAAACTGGAAGCTAAGTCGATGGGGAAGCACTTCTTGTTCATAGACCTGAGACCTATCTTCGTGCCGTGCAACTGAATATTAAAATGCGAGCTTGCACCCTGTATGACAAGCCAGAATGGTGTAGAAGTAGCTAGGATTTAATTAGAGGCTGTCTTTCAGTAAGTTTCTAAATAAAAGACCTAAAACCATAAGTCTGCAAGAAAGATGCACAGATACCTTTTAGTTCAAAAATCAATGACGATAAAGATGGCGAGTGAACGCAGCATGTTGTTCAGCATGGAAGTTTAACTTCCAGTTGCTGCAGGTGTCAAAATAAGCAGGTTATTCTGGGTGTCGGGAACCCACTAGTCCTAAACAATTATTTTTTTTGTCTGCTAAGGTATTAAAACTTAGAATTTTGATTGCTGCAAAAAAATAGTTTGAACTTCAATGGAAAAAAAATTAGGCTTTGGGCTTTACCCCAGCACGCTTGTGTTCACATTCCTGGACAGCATTTTCCATAAACAGACCGAATCTCCCATGATCCAAAATCTTCATCCATATATATGCTGTGCATGGAATAAAGTGCCCAAGTTTAATGATTAACTCCTAAATCACGGTATGTTGGGCACTGGAAAATATGTGGGATGTCCACCATGTTTTCCTATCATTCCCATAGCTGGACCAATATGCTATCAGACCAACACGTAGAGGCCAAAATTACTTCGCTATATGTATTTACGACTTAAATAATAGACAGAAGTCAAAAGACGCAGCAAGGTGTCCAGCAGCACAGTGCTTAAAAAATTAAACTGCAATTTGTCCACAAGGGGTTAATATACCCTGTTCATAAATTGTATTGCTTGCATGGTGTGATGAGCAACAGGACTTTTGATTAAACAATGAGGTTTATTTCTTGGTAAACTTTTACGATGAGATGTGCATAGATGATGCAAATCCAGTTCGTCCACCGACTTTGGATCTCATTGACAGAAATAAGCTTAGCAGACTATCCTGCAATGTAACAATTATTTCATGTTACAACCATTTTTTTTCAAGTAAACATACTGATAGTTTAACACATCTTGCGCCTTGCAAAATGAGATGTCAACCAATCTCACCAAAAGACGTTAACTGTTGATGTATCTCATTGCTGTTTGTGGAGCATTACTGTCGGCAAATGCCTACGTAACAGTGACTGCACTTAAAAGCAATTCATTGTATGCAAAGCACTTTGAGATAATTCTAAGAGATACGATAAGGTGCTAAATAAGTTCGAGGTCTTTTTTCTTTTTAATGATATCTCCATATTTACTGTTTCCTTAAACATACATTTCCTTCAGTGTGATTTCGCCCCAATATTGGGTTACTCTAATGACTCAGAATTTCATATAGCCCAATACATATTGGAACAACAAAGTAAACCCATTTAGGGCAGATGTTTCCTATTGAATATAATGACCAGATTGGATTGCATGCAGCTAGTTACATGTATTGTAACAGAGCAATGAGGTCCTCGCACAAACCTTTCAGAGATGTAGCAGCCCGAAATTTGATTTACCTTAATTATCTGAAATCACATAATATAAAGGTAGCAATCTCCCTGAATGTCAGAGGACATCCTTATAATGCAGGCACTTTACTGTGGTCTTTAGTTTTCTATTTGCTTCACCTATAATGGGGCAATTAGAGTGCTAAGAATAATCCTCCATTTATGCCACCATAGACCACATGTTTCTAAGAATTTACTGAGAGGAGCTGTAAGAACTATAGACATGAGGCTGAAAATCTGCGGCCCTTGCTGCGCACGCCTGCGGGAATCCGGCAGGAAGGGTCCCAAATTAGGTAGGGACTGAAATACCCCGGGTCCCCAGCCTTTCCCTGGAGTTTCTGTGAGCCTTGTAAGGGGCGGAGCATCCACCTTCCCCAAACGAGGTCAGTAGCATTGAGGTGACATGACCGAGGGCGGGGATTCCTAGGCCTGGTGTTTCCTCGTCCCAGGCCTGACAGAGCATTGGTGGACAGGTACACTGAGTGAGACACAGCGTATAGACCAATCCAATGACAGAAATGGGGCCCACCTGGGAAACCAGGCTTGGAGCCCCGAAGAAACAAGATTTTGTGACAGTAAAGGGGAAAATAGGAGAACATTAATTATGTTTCAGATGGAGGGCTGTAATGTTACGTTACCCCTGCCGCTCCAACCCAGCACACCCCTCTGTCGTCTCTTGGGGAAGGCAGGAATTTGAGGCATGTCCCTAGTGTCGCAGGCCCCTTCCTGGGGTATTTAAACTAAGGAATCGCCTCCTGCTCCGGTGAATTTTGGCAGGGTCAGTGCCAGAGATCCCGGATGGAGATATCCTGGCACTTAACCTACAGTCACTGTAGCCCAGGGTTTCAGCCCCACTGTCTTTTTAAACAGCCTGGTTCCTGTGTAGTGCAAGTTTGATTACAGTGCTGTTCATTATCTTGCCAATCTTTCTGCTTGTGCACGTTACTTTATCTGTAAATAAACATGTAGTTTTAGATTATATGCAGTGATCCAGCAGTGTGGTACTTCCACTTTGACAGGTGACAGGAGAGAGTGGTGAGCATCCCATTCTCAAGGAAGCGATTTACCACATTTCAGGGTTAATTGCTAGACCTGGATTATACTGACAGATATGCAGCGGAGTATACAGGTGTAGGTTTCAGCTTGCAAGAGACTCGGTCTGCTTACTGAAACTGCTATTAAACTATAAATACGATAAAAGATGTTTGAGGCGGGGGGGCGGGGCGGGGGGTGGGGTGGGCGTGCGGCGGGGTGGCGAAGAGCCTAAAATGTGACACCATGATTTCTTGAATGGTGAATTCAGGCTTCTGTGTTTTTCTATTGCGGGAGATTGCGCCAGTGACGCCGGCTCCTGGCGCATGGTGTCAACCATGGTAAATCTGGCAAGTTTATTTTGGGATTGCTGCCTGCTGCATGAGACCTGCATGTCTAGGGTCGACAGCACTTGCACAGAACTAATCCAATATAAATGCAACTTTTGCTGTTGAAGGAAGTAGTACTCATACTTTCCCCACCCTCCATCTTACCGAGGCTGATCATAACTCATAACTAACCTAATTGCTGTTTTTTATTGGGACTTGTCAATCAAACCTAGTATCATTTATAGCAGTATTGTGCTATATGCCCAGCATAATATATATATACTTTAAAATCCACCCTGTCCTAATGTTTTAATTTTTAGATTTATAATTATGGTGCTTGTGTTAATCCTTTAGGTTTTGAGTGCATCTTCTGTAACTTTGTGTGTAAAACAAAGATGATGTATGAACGACATCTGCAGATCCACCTCATCACCAGGATGTATGAGTGTGACATCTGTCACAAATTTTTGAAAACACCAGAGCAACTGTTGGAGCACAAAAAATGCCATAACGTATCCACTGGAGGACTCAAGTAAGGAAAGCTGGGATGTAGACTGCCATTCTCAGGGTCTGACATTTAGGAAACTATCAGCACTAATTATTTTTTAAGTTTTGGGTTTGATGCAAGCTAAATTTATACTGGCTTTCAGAAACTTATTCTAGTATTTTTTTAAAAATGTTAATGAGAAGCTCATCCAGTTTTGTTCAGTACCACAAAAAGCAAACTACAAGAAATCTGAAATAGAACAGAAAATGTTGGAAATGCTCAGCGTGTTAGGCAGCATTCTTGGTGAAAGGAAAAAGGTTAGGTTAATGTTTCAGGTCTATAACCTTCGTCAGAACTAGGCTCTGACAAAGGATCATAGACCTGAAATGTTAACCTAACCTTTTTCCTTTCTTCACAGATTTTGTCTGACTTGCTGAGAGTTTCCAGCATTTTATGTTTTGTTCAGTACCACCTGCTCCTGTTACTGTTGAAAGTTGTGTTTAGTTTAACACCAAATCTGTCTCAATACTAACAGTAGTTTCCTTAAACTGGAGCTGAAACTGATGATTGACAATAATTGCAATTTTGTACACAAGGAATGGCCACTTCAATGGTGTACTGGAGGATTAACAATGGGGTGGGGAGGTATCACAGCTGAGTCCAATCCTGTCCTTACCTAGCTCCCATATACATACAAATTCCAGTAGAATTCACTTGATAATGGAGAAGTAAGAGCCATGGTGAATTTCTTTCTCCATCCCCAGAGGGCAATTGTAGCAACCGCATTGCTGCAGTAACTAAAATAGGCTAAACTTAGACTAGGGTTTGAAGTATGAAGTGGAGAGTTTCTATATGGACGATGAACTTCCCAGTGGAGATATGGGTGAACTTTCTTTAAGTGGCATTTGTCATCGAGAGATGCTTTGCTCTTGAGAAACTAAGCCCTTTTTTATTTTAAAAAAATTAACTATTTCCATTGCTAAGTGCTTTGAACCATACACTGCTGTGTCATGGGTAACTACGTATAGTCCAGATTTTACTGCAGACTATTATTGAGAATGCATTGCAAAGGTTCAGCAATGATGACAGCAATAACAATAACTTGCGTTTATATAGTCCCTCTAACGTAGAAAAACGTCTCGAGGCACTTCCCGGAGGCATAACCAGACAGAAATGGACATCAAGCCAACAAAGGAGATATTAAGAGGGGTGACCAAAAGCTTGGTCAAACAGGTGGGTTTTAAGGAGGGTCTTAAAGGAGGAGAGGGAGGTGGAGTGGCGGAGAGATTTAGGGGGGAATTCCAGAGCAATGAGCCTAGACAGCTGAAGGCATGGCTGCCAAAAAATGGGACGAAAGCAGGAGGGAATGCAAAAGAAGCCAGAGTAAGAGGAGCAGAGTTTAGGGGAGAAAGTTGTAGGACTGGAGGAAGTTACGAGATTGTTTTTTTTGCGAAGGATGGGTGATAACAGCAGTTTTGAAAGGGATGGTGACAGTACTTGAGAGAGAACCATTTACAGTATCAGCTAGCACGAGGGCCAGGATGGGAAGTTGAGTGGTCAGCAGTTTAGTGGGAATGGGGTCAAAGAAGATGGAGGTGGGTCTCATCGACAATATAAGCTGGTGAGGGGGAATGATGGGAAAGAAACTAGAGAAAGATGCGGGTTCAGCACTAGAGCAGGAGAAGCCTCGGGGAGAGGTGTGGCTTGGTGGGCAAGGGGAAGAAGAGAAAGCAGCAGAGATGGCTGAACGCACGGTCTCAATTTTGCAGACAAAGAAGTCCATGAGCTCCTCGTATTTGTTGGAGGTGAGGAAGGAGGGCGCAGAGGAGAGGGGTTTACAGAAACTGTAGTGGAAAGAGAAGCTGGGGTTTTGCTCTCCAGGTTGATCTTGAAGTGAGCGATTTAGCAGAGGAGAGCAAGGCTCCAGCAAGATCTATTGCTGGTTGGGTAAATCAGTTATGCCCCAGAAATGCCCAAGTCTGTGACCCTTGGCCTTCAGGGAGCAAAGATAGCCATACCAGGGGGAATGATTGGAATGGGAGATATATAAAGGTTTTCCTAGGGACAGGGGTATCAAAGGTGCAGGAGAACGAATGGTTAAGCAGATGAACAACTGCACAAGTATTGTGGCGAATGGAGGGCCAAAGGCTAGGCATTTGGCAACTTGAAAGTACAATTGTAAGTGACTTGGGGGATCAAGAATGGCCACTTGGGACAGTACAAGGGGGCACCCTCGGAACCTTACTCCAGTAAGGAGCAAGCACCTTCAGGGGAGGAGGAACAAGGAGTGAAAATTGGTAAAAAGCGAAGAATGAAAACTAATTAAATAAAATATTAAATAACGTCTTAACTTCTCTCTTTCTCCTCCCTTCCCCAACCTCGGATGGAATATTACAGCCTGGATTTATATACACTATACAACAAGTGGTTGAAGTCTTTAGAGAATTGATTTCCTGAAGCAACTTGATTTTGGTTAAAAGGATGTGCATTGCAAAATAACTTCTATAAAACTGAACAACACTGTTCTCCTTTGGTGGCTCAGCTAACTAATGCATTGAGTGGCTGAGTCATCTATAAAAGAGAGGTCCCAGGTTCTACCCCAGCCTATAATGAATAAGCCGATCTTAGCCTAGATGCTACAATTGTCCTCCGTACCCCTGGGTTTAAAGGGGCAGATTAGCCAGAATTCCCTCTCCTGGTCATTATGCAGTGACCCTTGCTGAAAATGGGCACGTGTGGACTACTTTAAGAGCAGGATCAGACTCTACTGTGATGTGCCTACCAGTCGCCGACATTCACTGTCAATGTTCACATATGATTAATGGCCATTTGGTACAGTATGGAGTCAGCACCTTCAGCGGAGGAGGAAGAAAGAGAAAATTGTATTTTTTTAAAAAGAGGAAGGAAAAAAATGAAAGCATTAAATTAAATATTTTTAGTAACAATGGGGGCAGGTCTGATGTATGCTGGATGGCAAGCTCTGTTTAAGTGTAGTGTTAGTTTCTGCAGTCTGTTAACTGAATTGGATCTGCCCCTCTTCTCTCTACCACACTCGAGCAGTTGGTTATTCCTGCCATGAGCTGATGAATGAATTACTTTCTTATGCTCATTAAGGATATTACTCGGGATTGAAATGTTTTTCTACTTTTAGTATCCAGAGTCGATACGCATCTTGCCCACTACCTTTTTGGCTTGCCCTTATGAACTGTCAGTTTCTCACTTTACTTCTGGTCATTGATGAGTTAACATTGAGAACTTCTGGCAAGCAATATTATAAAGTTTCTCATTCTCTAAATTTTGCAACAGTCACACAAAAGTACCTCCAGCTTTTCTAATCTTAAACCTCTTTCCTTTGTCTTTCCTTTTCCATTCATAATATTGTCTTAAAGGCCCATATCTCCCCACTCTGGCTGTGTTCCCTGACACTTATTTCCTGATGTGTCTGTTTCCATCTCTTCTAGTCCAGCCTGCTGCCTCAATCTTTGCTGTTTCCATCACTTACTCTCCCACTGGTCCCTGTGGGGTCCATGCCTTAAGCTTTGCCACACACCTCCAATACCTGTCTGCACCAGCTATCTTTTGTGCTGGAATACCCTTGACCAGGCCATTTTTATGCATCTGTCTTTCCTTTTACCCATCTCCAAAATTAATAATTCCTTGGTCTCCTTATTCATTTCTCTAAATATTTATTTGAACAGATACTTTGAACCATGACGTTGCAATTTCTGTAAAGTGATGTGGTATAAATCGGATGCACAACTTTGACTTGATGGTTTACTGTGGCATTGGTGAGTTGTAAAGACTTTTTTTGGTAAACCACTAAGCCTCGTTGTATATCCTTTATTTACATAAATTTTCTATATGAAATGTAGAAACCACATTCCAGTTTGAGAGTATGCCAAATTAATTATTACAGTTCTGAATTATAAACAATTTATGCTTGTATAGGGCTTCTTACATAGCAGAATTTCCTACGGCACTTCGTTGAGGGGCTAATCTCACCAGGCAGGAGTTAGAGGAGGTAACCAAAGGTATGGACATAGAATTAGGTTTTGAGAAGCTTTTGAAGGTGGGGGAAAATATGGCAAGGCAAGTGGGTTGAGGAAGGGAATTACACAATGTTGGGTCATGGTGCTTGAGCACTTTACCACTAGGAGTAAAGGAAGCTGAGAAACGAGTAATAGTCCAGAATCAGAAGGTGAAGGGTGCAAGCTGGGAAGTGGGGCTGAAGGAGGTTACAGAGGGTAGAGCAAGGACATGGTGGGATTTGTAAATAAGAGCAACTATTTTGCAATCAATGCATTACAAATGGAGAGAATGGTGAGGGAATCCCTTTTTTTGAAAAAAAAAGAGACCGTTCTAATTAGTGAAAATGGTAAGGGGTTAAGTCGCATTTGAAATGTGCCATTTTGAAAATTCCTAAATAAAATTATGTCTTGAACTGTTCTCGCCATTGTGTTGGGAGCTTTTGATTAGAGAGGTGCAAGTACTTGAAATCGTGCTCTCTCTATAGATGTGTGTCTCATATCGATAGGAGTGTAAAAGTACTCGAAGTCCCAATAAGTTGAGGGATAGCGCTGCATGTTTGTCAGCTAGGGGAATGGATGTTACCAACCTCTGCTAGTCCTGTTCTGGATACATTCCAAGCAGTAAGAGTCTCTGACTTTATTACTGAAACATGGTTTATTGGAGGATGCTTTTTTTCTCTTCTCTAGTTAAAACTTACATTGAACTTTTGCTGCTGATCTAATAATTTATGGACGTTGAAACCAATTCCATAGTGTTTCAATGGATGTATTATCTCATACTTTTGAGTACTGTAGCTTGATGCATTGTTTCACAATAATCATATTGCAGTATCAAACCTGCTAGTATAATACAATGTGTAGTAACATCAAATATCAGTTTTAAATTTCATCTTTGTTTCTAATTATACATCAGGTGCCCATTCTGCATTTATGCCACAAACCGTCCTTCAGCCATGGAATGCCATTTAAGGACACACTACAAAATGGAATTCAAGTGTCGTATCTGTCAAGTGGTTAAAGCGAATCAACTAGAGCTAGAGATGCACATCCGCGAACATCGCCTCGGCAACCACTACAAGTGCGATCAGTGTGGCTATCTCTCCAAGACGGCCAATAAGCTGATAGAGCATGTTCGTGTTCACACAGGGGAGCGTCCTTTCCATTGCGACCAGTGCAGTTACAGCTGCAAGCGCAAAGACAATCTGAACCTGCACAAAAAGCTGAAGCACTCTCCAAGACAGACTCTGTGCTGTGATGAATGCTTCTTCACAACCACACATCCGTTTGTCTTCAGCCGCCATGTGAAGAAACATCAGAATGGTGAATATCTGGAAGAGGAGAAGAAGGCCCAGCCTGTGACTGGGAAAGAAAGTAACTCTGTCTTTAACAGCAGCAATTCCAGAAACCTCCTTTCACCACTTTCAGTTATGTCAGCATCGCAGGCTTTGCAGACTGTTGCGCTGTCAGTGACTGGCAACAATGGAATAGCAACAGGATCAGCACTTGGCTTATTTGGATTGAATGGTATTTCTGCACACCTTAGTAAATACCGGAACTGTGATCTCACACACCTTATTCCACTGACTACACTTTTTCCACAAAACAAATGTGAAGCTACATTCCATTCGTCTCGGCAGCAAACAGCACCCCCAGATACTGTTTCCCCCAAACACTCGTTCTTGGCCTATCTTGGCCTAACTGAACAGGCAAACACAGTTTAGGTTTCAGCCACAGAGTGAACAGTGGTTATTGCTGCAATACAAGATTTTTTTTTTTCAAAAATGTTTATTATTGTAGAAGAGTAGAATGTGTAGAAATGGCTGTAAATGCTTCTTGTATTCATATAAGTGCTGCTTGAATTATATATAAAGTACTTAAATGTCCATAAATGTATGGAAATCCAAGTATTGGAAAGAGGTAGTTGGACTCTGGGCTGAAAAAAATGCCCAGGCTAAAAAAAAAAGAAAAAGTATGTGATGAGGCAGAATTTTGCACAATGCTTAGTCTTGCACATTTTTGTGTTACTTAAAGTAGTATCATTTTCTAACTAGTGTTACTAATTTCAAAGCAGCAGTATGTTGACTAAATCTGATCAGCGCGATAGTGATCAGTCACATTTATTTTGGCAACAACCATTAGCACTTTCAAAGATGCATGACATTGCTGATTTTTGTTTTCAGCATTTATCATCTCCAAGCTTTAGACTGGCACATTGACGTATTTGCATTCAATGCAGTATAAATGATCTCTGCACTATATTTGGAGTTCATCTTCAGCCACACAATTGAGTTCCAGTGTTTTGTTTTTTGAAAATGCAGCATTGTTGTTTTCAGTATTTTGGGCTTCGTGTAGATGCTCTGTGTGTGTGTGTGTGTGTGTGTGTGTGTACTAATATATATAATATATATTTATATATATTGTGTGTGTGTGTGTATATATATATATATATATATATATATATATTTTGCTTTGATTATGCTTTGCTGCATTTAAAAGAAAAGCTGTTAAAAGGCTGTTTGTGACAGTGATTGGCACTTAGAATTTTTGCTCTATTTCATGTTCAGTTGCATTACCGATGCCTAGTGTAACCTGCAGTATATTCAAAATAAATCTGCATTATTTTGGCTTCCTAGTGCTATATCTTTTCTTAGTTTTGTTCCACCCAAGGTAGCACTTGTATGCTTATATTTTCAACATACGTTTTCTTTTTCATTCCTTGTGATCATGTAATTGATGATGAATCGAAACTGGAGCTAGTGCACTAACTGAGTCCAATACATTTTGCAGCATACGTGATCCTGTAATGGCGAAACAGATCGCTTTCCAAATTCAACGTGTACATATAACATCATTCTTGCATCAAAGTAGTGTGCAAGCTTTTTACAAAAAAACAGCTTTTGACAATCATCATCTTATCATGTCTTATGTTTTTAGCTTCCATTATTATATGTTGCCAATTTCTATTCAAACTGATGAGTTTTGTCAGTTACAAACAAGTCATGCTTTCTGATGCTTCTGCTTACATAATGCATAGCCCTGCTTTGTGTAATGATTGTGCTATATTGAATGTAGTGGAAATTGGAAAAACTTGGTTCATCCCAGCGGAGCAATACCTAATGTAGAAATACAGTTACGTTTTGAGTAGAAATGCTTTGTACAGGACTTGCTGTTATAAGGCAAGAGCAATTTTTAAACTGCCTTGTACTTCAGCAAGTAGTGCTACACAAAGCAGCCATTTCAGCTTTCTGAACTTTACAAAACTATTTTGGTCTTTTTAAATTCCTGCACTTTGATCTATTATTTCAGATTTAGTCGCCCCACCCCCATTTATAACTATATAATTCAAATGATTTCATTGACTATGGCCCCAAAAAGTAATTGCGCATCAAAAATAATACAGTGGCTATTTCAAATATTCCTTTGAAATAAATACCTATTCTGTAGATCTGAATTATGGGTGAATTGACTTGTGACTTATTTGAATCTAAAATCCAATTCAGACTTGCCTTAGTAGATCCTTCCTTATACTTCAGAAGCAGTTCAGCTCCGGAACAGTTGGGATATTTTCAGATCCTCTAATGGCCTAGCCCCACCACACAAAAATAAACCAGACACATCAAGGCATTTGTACTGCTGACTCCTGTGAAGATTGGCTTTCCCACATTCCTGCATCAAAGTTGCCTAGCATCCTGTAATAGTGCAGACTGTCAGATCAACACTGGGTTTTTCCTGACAGACTCCAGATTCTTGAATATTTGTTCTGTGCTCTCATTTGATGGCTGCAACTTCCAGTAAAGCTGTTTAGGTTTCCGTGCATGACTTGCATTGTACAATAAAACCTACTATGGGTAGTAATTCTGTGTACCTGCTGCCATTTTGACAGTGGTAGTACACTAAAGTGGTGTCCTCAAAAACAGAAAATTACAAAATTTACGTGATCAGAAGTTTAAAAAATATATATACAGGTAGACTATCCTTTATCCGAAAACCTTGGGACCAGCTGTGTTTCAATTTTCGGAATTTTTCGGATTTCAGAAGGTTTTCATCTCCGTATCTGACAACAAACACTGTGGCTTAGCAACAGCTTGTAAACACTCGGGCCTTGCCTTGGAAGTGTCTCTGAAGCTGTTGCTAAGCTATAGAGACTCTTTCCACAGCCTGACTGTTTAAAAAAAATGCTAGGGGAAGAAAAAAAACCTTGGGGAAGAAAAAAAACCTAACAAAACTGTTGTGTCTGTGTGTTGATAGAGACACTGAAGACAGGAGTTGGTTTCATCGGTGTTTACTAAACAAAGTCTGGAGGGGAACTAACTGATACAACACAATATACAGGCTTATATAGCCCGAGTGGCCATTACTGGCATTACAGTACACATGGGGCTCTTAAAGGCACATACACTACAATTCCTCCCCTTTTAGCCAACCAGTACATAATATTTTAAGTAATTATTAATTACATGTTACAAGAAAAATAATCTACACATTGCTGCAGTTAATTAATTATAAGTCAGTCTCTCTGGAGGCTTCCTGACTTGGTCCGGATACCGCCTCGGTGGTGTAGCAGTTTCTGGTGGTGTAGTAGGTTCCTTTGGCAAGGCTGATTCGGCTTGAATGCCAGTGTCGGGTTCATCAGGTTCCAGTATCACCGGATCGGAGGTAGATATGGGTATCTCTACTTCATCGTTAGGCGTATAGAGTTGTGGTGTAGGTTGTCCCTTTTCGGATGACTATGATTTGGTCAGCATGGCGCCTTATTATGCTTTCTCCGATGTCCATGGTATACATCAGCGGTCCTAGTCGTGTGCAGATAGTTCCAGGCTGCCATTTCTCGGTACGGTAGTCCCGGGCCAAAACCTGTTGACCTATCTGGAAGGTTCTAGTTGGCCTTTCATTCATGCCTTGAAATTGCTGGTTCTCCACGTCCCTTCTGATGTTGGGCTTGATCAAATCCAGCCGGCATCTTAGGCTTCTATTGAAGAACATCATGGCGGGAGTTTGGTTTGTAACCATATGTGTTGCATTCCTGTATGCAAACAAGAAGTTATCCACCTTGTGCTGAAGTTTTATGTCTTCATTACCCATGGCCTTTATGGCCGCCTTGAAGGTCTGGACAAACCTTTCAGCCAATCCATTGGTGGCGGGATGGTATGGGGCGGACGTGTAGTGCTTAACCCCATTGTTTTTTAAGAACTTCCTGAATTCTTCGGACACAAATTGCGGTCCATTATCAGAACAGATCTGTTCCGGCAGCCCATTCCTGGCAAATATGGTCCTTAATACTGTGATGGTTTTTTCCGTGGTGGTGGAGGACATCTTTATTACCTCCGGCCACTTGGAGTGTGCATCAACCGCGATTAAGAACATTGAGTCCATAAATGGACCAGCAAAGTCGATGTGTACCCTTTGCCAGGGAGATGAGAGCCACTCCCATGGATGTAGAGGGGCTTGGGGTGGAGCGTTTTGGACCTTCTGGCATCCTAGGCAGCTCTTGGTCATTTCTTCGATGTCTCCATCGATACCTGGCCACCATACAAACGCCCTGGCTAGTTTCTTCTTTTTCACTCCACCCAGATGTCCCTTGTGAAGCTCCTTTAGAACTTTATCCTGGAGTTTGGGTGGAATCACCACTCTGGATCCACACATCAAGGTTCCTCGGCACACTGACAGCTGTTCTCTTCTTTGCGAGAATGCTGGCAACAGTGGTTCGCCATGTGCTGGCCATCCCTTCACCGTTAAATCATAGACTCGTGAGAGAGTCGGGTCATTTCTAGTTTCCCTTTCAATGGCAGAATTTGTTACTGGTAGACATTCGACTATGGTAGAGTGGAAAATCTCCACTGGGTCTACGGTAGGTGCTTCTTCTACCGTTGGCAACGGTAGGCGCGATAACCCGTCAGCATTCCCATGCTGTTTCGATCCTTTGTATTCTATGTTGTATTGGTGTGCCCCTAGAAAAAGGGACCACCTCTGTAGCCTTTGCGCTGTCATAATGGGAACACCCTTTTTAGGGTTGAATATGGAGATGAGGGGTTGATGGTCAGTCAACAAGGTAAATTTTTGTCCGTGTAGGTAATGGTTGAATTTCTTCACTCCCCATACCAGGCTGAGTGCTTCCCTGTCGATTTGGGCATAGTTACGCTCAGCTGCGTTCAATGAGCGTGACGCAAAAGCTATCGGCCGTTCCGAGCCATCAGGGAATTTATGCGATAATACTGCTCCTGCGCCGTAAGGGAATGCATCGCACGCCAGTCTGATTGGCAGTGATGGGTTGTAATGAGCCAAAACTTCTTTGGATGTGATTAAGTCTTTGCATTTATGGAAGGCACGTTTACAGTCTTCGTTCCATTTCCAAATCACTCCTGTTTGTAGAAGTTCATTAAGAGGGTGTAGAAGAGTTGATAAGTTCGGTAAAAAATTATGATAGTAATTTATTAATCCCAGGAACGACCTTAATTGTGAAACATTTTCAGGTGCTGGGGCTTTTATGACCGCTTCAATTTTTTCAGGTGACTGATGCAACCCTTCCTTATTAATTATGTGGCCACAATATGATATTTGATTTTGGAAAAATTCACACTTGGGGCGATTTGCTCGTAGGCCCCATTCTCTCAGCCTAGTGAGCACCTGCTCCAAATTGGCACGGTGCTCGTTGTCGTTTTCTCCTGTTACAAGGATGTCACCTAGGTAGCATTGAGTCCCCGGAATCCCTTGGAGGACTTGCTCCATAGCTCTTTGCCAGATAGCTGGAGCGGATGCTACTCCGAAAACCAGTCGATTGTACTGGTACAGACCTTTGTGTGTATTTATCGTGAGATATTTTTTTAGAGGCCTTTTCAACCTCCATCTGTAGATATGCCTGTGCCAAGTCAATTTTGGTGAAACGTTTCCCTCCGGATAGTGAGGCGAAAATATCTTCTATCCTCGGAAGAGGATACTGTACCGTGTGAAGGACCGGGTTTACAGTCACCTTGAAGTCTCCACAGATGCAAATTTTTCTCTGTTCTTCAGATTTATCATTATTCAATGCTTTCTTCATGACTGGAACGATGGGTGTTGCCCACTCGCTCCAATCTATTTTGGATAATACGCCTGCCTTTTCCAAATTCTCTAGCTCTGCCTCGACTGCTGGACGAATTGCGTATGGCACCAGTCTTGCCTTAAAAAACTTGGGAATTGCTGCATCTTCCACTTTTATTGAGGCAGTGATGCCTTTCAAGGTTCCTAGTTTCTCTTGAAACACTTCTTTGGCTTTGGCCAAGATGTCTTTTAATCGTTCAGGTATGGCGTCATCATCGTTTTTTTTCTTACTGGTCACCGTCAGTGCCTGAATGGAGTGCCAGTCTAAACGTATTTTCCTGATCCATTCACGTCCCAACAGCGGTGGACCACCATCTTGTAGAATGTATAAATACAACTTTTGTATTTCCTTGCCGTTGTATACAACAGGCACCCTTATTTTTCCTTTGGGGTATACTTTCTGCCCCGTATATGTTTTCAAGATAATGGATGTGTCTTTTAAAGGTATATGCGGATATAGCCGCTCGTAATCCTGTCGATTTATGACCGTCAGAGCTGACCCTGTATCTAGCTCCATTTTAACTGGGGACCCTGCTATCATGAGGGTAACCCAAATGGTCTGGTAATCATCTTTGGCAGTTACGTTATGTAATTTGAGACAGCTTAGTCTCTTGTTTTCGGAGTCGCTATCGCTCTTCTGGTCTTTGGAGCTACTGTCTGTCATCATTTGTACCTTTCTGTACTTTTCTTTATTGATTTTTTTTTTCCTGTCTGTGGATTTTTTTTGTCCAGATCGGCATACCCGTGCAATGTGTCCAATCTTTCCGCATTGCCTGCATGCTTTGTCCTTGAACCAGCGGTCCCTCTGGTCATGGGTGGATCTGCCGCAGCGATAACATCTCTCAAAACCCTGTGTCATTTCATGGGTGCCGAAGTCCTGTGTCTTTTGTTGTATCTCTGCAGCTCCTCTTGCGGCTGCTTCGTATGATACAGCCATACTGAAAGCCTTGTCCAGTGTTAAATCTTTTTCAGAAAGCAGCCTTTTCTGTGTTCCTTCACTTAAGAGACCGCAGACGAATTTGTCTCGAAGATAATCTGCTAGTTCTGCCCCGAATTGGCAGTGTTTTGATAGCTTTCTTAATTCCGTGAGGTAATCAGCGTTACTTTCATTCTTGTGTTGATTTCTCTTGAAGAATTTGAATCGTTCCGCTATCAGCAGCGGTGTTGGGTTTAAGTGCTCCTGTAGGGTATCAACAATTTCTTTAAAATTCTTGTCCTTTGGTTTGGCTGGAGTGATTAAATTTCATAACAGCCCGTATGTCTTTGCACCCATTAGATTTAGTAGTACTGAAGCTTTTTTTTCATCTATTCCATTTGCGGTGCAATATACCTCCACTCTTTCCACATATATGGTCCAATCCTCTATCTCGTTATCAAAAGCATCAATATTGCCAGACTTAGGCATCCTAGAAAAAAAAATGGCGCTTCCCGCGCTTTTCTTTCTTTTCTGCAGTAACGATATGGTGCTTCCCGCGCTTCCCCGTCGCTGCTGCCGATGACAACGCTGTTTCCGTTCTTTTTATTTATTTATTTACAGTTGGAGACTCGTTCCCGCCGGACTCTCTCTCTAGGTCTGAACGCCGACCTGCTCGCAGCGCCGGCCGTCTCCCGAGTGCTCCCTCCCCGTCTGTTACTGCTTGCCTCCGCTTTCGCTGCTTGGCCCAGCTGTAGAGCCAGCCGCTGGAGCCCCAGCCCGACGCCCAGGAAGGATTATTGCAGTACCTGCCACCAGCTTGGCTAGCTGGTGAAACTACAGCTTTTTCTTTTTCTTGATTTTTCTTCAACTTTGGACGCCAGAGGAATCGATGTCCTTGAGGTGCTGCCGAATTGCAGGTAAGTCCGTTTCCAATTCGTCGCCACTGTTGTGTCTGCGTGTTGATAGAGACACTGAAGACAGGAGTTGGTTTCATAGGTGTTTACTAAACAAAGTCTGGAGGGGAACTCACTCATACAACACAATATACAGGCTTATATAGCCCGAGTGGCCATTACCGGCATTACAGTACACATGGGGCTCTTAAAGGCACATACACTACAAAAACGGCTGCTGATTTCTGCCATTAGATCGAGGTTTCCGGCTCCCCCTGCTCCGTATCTGAATTCCTTGACTTAGCGGGGGTCTGGGGCTCGACTGCCGCCACCAGTTGTGGGAAAGCCGGATATCGGCTGACTCCTACACTAAGCTGGCCAGCAAATCAGGTTGGGGGCGGGGGGGGGGGAAGAAAGACTATCGGACGGGCCGCTGTATTGTTGGGTTCACTCTCCCGGTACCTCCTTCACACTGCCCGGCTCGGCCTGCAATCTCCTACCCAGGAGGGAACTCTGTGACCCTCTGCCCTGCTCACAGGGAAAGGCAGAGCTCCCGGACCACTCCTGTCATGTTTGGCGCCACTCGGGTCATGTCGTGCGCACGATTTACGCTCCACGAGAAAACTTTCGGTTTTTAGAGGTTTTCGGTTTTCGGAAGTGCGGATAAAGGATAGTCTACCTGTATATGTGTGTGTATATATATATATATATATACACACATATATGTTCGACCACACTTAGTGCTGTGCACAGTTCTGGTCTCCATATTATAAAAAGGATGTAGCGGTACTGGAGAGGGTACAAAAGAGATTTACAATGATGATACCAGAACTGAGAGGATATACTTATCAGGCAAGGCTGAACAGGCTGGGGCTCTTTTCTCTAGAAATTAGAAAGCTGAGGGGTGACCTACGTAGAATTACATAGAACATAGAGCACAGAAACAGGCCATTTGGCCCAACCAGTCCATGCTGGCGTTTATGCTCCACTCGAGCCTTCTCCCATCCTTCCTCATTTTTTTATGCTCCACTCGAGCCTTCTCCCATCCTTCCTCATTTAGCCCTATCGGCATAACCTATTCCCTTCTCCCTCATGCTTATCTAGTTTCCTCTTAAATGCATCTATACTATTTGCCTCAATCACTCCATGTGGCAGTGAGTTTTACATTCTCACCACTCTCTGGGTAAATAATTTTTTTCTGAATTTTCTATTTTATTTCTTGGTGACTATCTTATATTGATGGCCTCTAGTTTTGCTCTTCCCCAGGAGTGGAAACACTCTGTGACTACTCTATCAAAACCTTTCATAATTTTAAAGACCTCTATTGGGTCACCGCTCAGCCTTCTCTTTTCAAGAGAAAAGAGACCCAGCCTGTCACATCCATTCCTGATAAGTATAACCTCTCAGTTCTGGTACCATCCATTTAATCTATTTTGCACCCTTCCCAGTGCCTCTATATCCTTTTTATAATATGGCGACCAGAACTGTACACAGTACTCCTAAGTGTGGTCTAACCGAGGTTCGATACAAGTTTAGCATAACTTCTCTACTTTTCAATTCTATCCCTCTAGAAATAAACACTAGTGCTTCGTTTGCTTTTTTATGGCCTTATTAACCTGCATCGCTATCTAATAGAGGTCTTTAAAATTATGATGGGGTTTGATAGGGTAGATGTAGAGATGTTGTTTCCACTTGTGCGGGAGGCCAAAGCTAGGGGCCATAAATATAAGATAGCCACTATAAATCCAATAAGAATTCAGGAGAAGCTTCTTTACCCAGAGAGTAGTTAGAATGTGGAACTATGTTACCACATGGAGTAGTTGATGCAAATAGCATAGATGCCTTTAAGGGGAAGCTAGATTAACATGAGGGAGAAAGGAATAGAAGGATATCCAGATAAGGTTAATTGAATGGAGGTGGGAGGAGGTTCACGTGGAGCATAAAAGCCGACATAAACTAGTTGGGCCGAGTGGTCTCTTTCTGTGCTGTACATTCAATGTAATATATAATGAGGGCAATGTTCCCGTTAAGGTGCGCGACTGCACAGCAGTCTGGAGGTTCTGCACGGGGCGGCCACCAGCTTTTGAATAGAAAAACCACGCATGCACGGAAATTTGAATGAACCGCGCAACCCGTTAAAGGGGCCGCACACCCCAAAAAAAATTAGAGCGAACATTGAATGCCGAATGCTTCAGACCTGGTCAAACTAACTTGTTTATTTTTTTGTTGAATTGGATGGTAAGCTAATTTTTTGCCCCCCTTTGTAGTATATAAAAGCCCCAAACTAACAATTGAGTCTCTTCATTCAATTTAATCTTGACTAATCTTAATGAAGCCATTAGACTGCTGGCAGCTCCAAGAAATTCTAGGCTCCTTGGGTTGGAATTTTTATTTATTTAAATATTTCAGCTCTCATACTGATGCTGAAATCAAACCCAACAATGCAGTAATAAAGCTATCCAGATGTCACAGGTAGCTTTATTCCTGAAATGTTAACCTTGCACATCAAAAGTTGTGCAACCAGGTGAACATTTGGCCCAGTTTAAATACCAGAATGAGAGAAGCATTACTACTCAAATCAATAGCTCCAGGGCTTGGCTTGCACCCGAGACTACTTCTTAGGCATTGGCAGCATACAAAAGGTTTTAAGTTATAAATTTAGTCTTTGTGAGAGAGTCACTTCATTTGAAGGGACACATTTATCTGTCTGCCATCAACTGACAAGAAGTACCAACAAAATAAACCTGTCCTTATAAAAGTTCAGAATGTTTATGTCTAAAATGGTTAACAGCTATGCAATGTATCTCAATATACAGACCCAAGGCGCCAAGCAGAAGTAAGCGGAGAGTTTGATCTCCAACTCCACTAAGTCTCTGTGTCCTGCTATGAAGAGGTATTAAGCATCCCTCTGAGGAATGGAAAAATCCAAAGGAATGACCAACTGTTCATACCCACAAAAGAGTGGGTATAAGGAAGTGATTGGAGAAAGATCACTGGCTTTTTAGTGAAGCAAACACCTCCACTGTATATTTGAGCACCAAATGTGATAAATACATTTTTAGATTTTGTTATGTTGGCATATTATACTCTGAATTGAAGTTAAAGCTGCTGATGCCTGGTGATATGCAGCTTAATAGTTGAGCCCTGCCTTAGAAAGAAATCCTTGCATTTATTGTGATAATGACCGAGAGCAGTGACAAGAGTGGACCTGGTCGGGGACAGAGCGGATCCAGGGGAATAAAGAGCAGAGGAGAGAGAGGCTCAAACTCACCAAGAGCAGCGGCAAGAGCGGACCTGGTCGGGGACAGAGCGGAGGAAAGAGAGGCCCAAGCTCACCGAGAGCGGACCTGGTCGGGGACAGAGCGGAGGAAAGAGAGGCCCAAGCTCACCGAGAGCGGACCTGGTCGGGGACAGAGCGGAGGAGAGAGAGGCCCAAACTCACCGAGAGCGGCGGCGAAAGCTGACCTGGTCGGGGACAGAGCGGAGGAGAGAGAGGCCCAAACTCACCGAGAGCGGCGGCGATAGCTGACCTGGTCGGGGACAGAGCGGAGGAGAGAGAGGCCCAAACTCACCGAGAGCGGCGGCGATAGCTGACCTGGTCGGGGACAGAGCGGAGGAGAGAGAGGCCCAAACTCACCGAGAGCAGCGGCGAGAGCTGACCTGGTCGGGGACAGAGCGGAGGAGAGAGAGGCCCAAACTCACCGAGAGCGGCAGCGATAGCTGACCTGGTCGGGGACAGAGTGGAAAAGAGAGAGGCCCAAACTCACCGAGAGCAGCGGCGAGAGCTGACCTGGTCGGGGACAGAGCGGAGGAGAGAGAGGCCCAAACTCACCGAGAGCAGCAGCGAGAGCTCACCTGGTCGGGGACAGAGTGGAGGAGAGAGCGCAAAAAAAAAATCAAGGAGTGACATCACAGGACAGCAGCTAGGTGATTGGTTGGTGAGTATTGCAGCATTTTTTTTCTCTGGCTCGACAGTGGTTTAAACTAAGAGCTGGGGAACTATAACTATTACTTTATTAATTTAATAACAACTAGATACACTAATTGTATAACTATAAATAATAGTTTGAATAAAAACTTTAACTAATTCAATTAATTCAGGTTATCAAGTAAATAAATAAAGAATTCTAAAGATGGCAGGGCAGGCTATGTGTCGGGACTGTAGTATGTGGAAGTTTGTGAACAGCGAGACTGTCCCGGATTCCCACATCTGTAGGAAATGTCTCTGCCTTCAGTCACTCCGGCTCAGAGTCAATGACATGGAGTGCGATTTAGAAATGCTCTGAAACATAAGGGAGGGGGAGGAATTTCTGGATAGTTTTATCCAGAATTCAGTCACACCCCAGAGGAAAGCACAGGTTCAGGAATGGGAGGATGTGACTGTTAGGGAGCTGGGTAGCAGGGATTTAAGAGAGGTTGAGAAGGTGGTCCTGCAGACACTGGTCCTGTCCAACAGGTACGATGTACTCGCTACCTGTGAGGAAAAGGAGAAAGACTGCGGGGAGGACAGCCACAATGCAGACCAAGGCACCATGGCTCAGAAGGCTGTACAAGGGGGGGGGGGGGGGAAGAGCAGAATAGAAATGTGATAGTGATAGGGGATTCTATAATTAGGGGGATAGATAGTGTCCTCTGCAGCCATGAACGAGAATCCCAAAGGGTGTGTTGCCTACCCGGTGCCAGAGTAAGGGATATCGTGAGGTGGCTGGAGAGGAATCTGGAAAGGGAGGGGGTAAATCCAGTTGTTGTGGTCCATGTTGGAACAAACGACATAGGTAGGAACAAGGAGGAGGTCCTGCTGAAGGGGTATCAGGAGTTAGGAGCTAAATTAAAAAGCAGGACCTCGAGGGTAATAATCTCTGGATTATTGCCTGAGCCATGTGCAAATTGACATAGAAGTTGTCAGTTCAGGAGAATTAACATGTGGCTAAAGGGCTGGTGTGGGAAAGAGGGGTTTCTTTTCATGGGACACTGGTACCAGTACTGGGACAGGAAGGAGCTGTACTGATGGGACGGGCTCCACCTGAACCAGATGGGACCCGTGTCCTTGTGGAAAGGGTAAATAGGGAGGTGACAAAGGCTTTAAACTAGTAATATGGGGAGAGGGATTCACAACAAATGAAACTAGCCTAAATATAAACAAAACAGGAAAGGCGAGCATAGGAAAGAGTAAAGTAAGGGAGAACATTGATGGCCAGGGAATAAATGGAGTAATAGAACAAGAGGGTAAAAAGCTGGTTAAAAATAAAGTGAAAGGCGCTGCTTTTAAAAATGTGTCTATACAGCAATGCACACAGTGTCCGTAATAAAACAGGAGAGCTGGAGGCAATCATGCGTTATGAGGAACCAGACATAGTAGGGATTACTGAGACATGGCTACAGAAATATCAGGACTGGGAACTAAACATTGCAGGGTATAACATATTTAGAAAAAATAGAGAAGGAAAAAGGGGAGGTAGAGTAGCTGTACTTATTAGGGATAATATAATGGCAGTAGAAAAAAGTGTTGCAGCTATCAACAAGGCAGAAACCGAATCCATGTGGATAGAAATAAAAGAAAATTAAGGATCAATCATACTAATGGGGTAGTCTACAGACCACAAATAGTGGAAGGGAGGTGGAGGAAGAAATATGCAAAAAAAATTAGGGAAATGAGTAAAAGACATAGAATAATAATCATGGGGGGTTTCAAATACCCTGATATTAATTGGACAGAAGAGGCAGGTAATGGGGATAAGGGAATGGAGTTCCTACAATGTGTACAGGACTCCTTTCTAACCCAATATGTAAAAAGCCCAACAAGGGAAGAGTCGCTATTGGATCTAGTAATGGGGAATGAACCAGAGCAGATAAGAGATGTAAAATTAGGGGAACATTTAGACAATAGTAACCATAATATAATACTTTTTAAGATGATAATTGAGAATGACATAAGTATGATGAAGACCAGGGTAATAGATTGGAGAAAAGCTGATTCTGAGGGGCTGAGAATAGAACTTGGGAAAGTAAAATGGACATCAATATTGGCAAACAATAACATAGAACAGCAATGGGAAACATTTAAAATGGTGTTCAACAGAGTCCAGGAAAAATATATTCAACTAAATAAAGAACAAAATAAGCACTAATGGGACACATGGATGAATAAGGGAAAAATTGAGGGTAAGGGTAAGGAAAGTGACATACATTAAGTACATGATCAGCAGGAGAGAGCATGATAAGGAAGAATAGGATTAAGAGAGAAGTCAAAAAAACAATCAGGAAGGCAAAGAGGAATTATGAAATTAAATTATCAAGGAACATAAAACAAAATAGCAAAATATTTTATAGGCACATAAATAAAAAAGGAAGGTTGGGATGGGAATAGGGCCACTAAGGGATGGACAGGATAATACCACAGGTAATGATAGAGAGATGGCAGAAATATTAAATAATTATTTTACTGCAGTATTCACCAGGGAAATAGAATGTGGACATGACATTGGATCATGAGATTAGTAATTAAATAAATGCATTTAAAATAAAAAGAGGACTCAAAGAGGAAAAAAAACCCTGGTCCGGATGGATTACATCCGCACATTTTAAAAGAATCTAGGGACAAGATAGCAGAGGCATTACTACACATATTTAATAATTCATTAAAAAAGGGTGTAGTGCTAGAGGACTGGAGGATAGCTAATGTAATGCCTATATTTAAGAAGGGAGGTAGAAAATGTCCAGGGAACTATAGACCAGTCAGCTTAACATTGGTGGTAGAAAAAATTATGGAATCCCTACTAAAGGAGAAAATAGAAGAACATCTAGAAGCCAAAAATATAATAATGAATAGTCAGCCTGGATTTCAAAAGGGAAAGTCTTGCTTGTCCAACCTCATTGAATTTTTTGAAGTGATAACAGAGAGAGTAGACAAGGGTACTGTAGTAGATGTAATTTATCTAGATTTTTGAAAGGCCTTCGATAAGGTACCACATAATAGACTAATGAATGAGAAAGAATGTGGAGTCAGGAGACAAGTAGCAGATTGGATATTTAGCTGGCTTCAAGACAGGAAGCAGGGAGTAGGGGTAAAGGGTAGCTATTCACAGTGGCGGAAGGTGGGTAGTGGTATTCCACAAGGATCAGTGCTGGGACCACTGCTGTTCACAATTCATATTAATGATTTAGACTTTAGAATCAAAAACACAATTTCTAAATTTGCAGATGACACTAAATTGGGGGGGATAGTCAATACTGAGGAGGAATGCAACAAATTACAGGAGGCCATTAATAAACTTGCAGAATGGGCATATAATTGGCAAATGAATTTCAACACAGATAAATGTGAGGTATTACATTTTGGTAGGAAGAATACGGAGGCCACCTATTACTTGGAGGATGTACGTCTGGGTAGGGTAGAGGAGCAGAGGGATCTGGGAGTACAAAGACACAAATCGCTAAAAGTAGCGACACAGGTTAACAGGGCCATAAAAAAGCAAACCAAACACTAGGGTTTATTTTTAGAGGGATAGAATTGAAACGTAGTGAAGTTATGCTAAACTTGTATCGAACCTTAGTTGGACTACATTTGGAGTACTGTGTACAATTCTCATTGCCAAATTATAAAAAGGATATAGAGGCACTGGAGTGGGTGCAGAGAAGATTTACAAGGATGATACCAGGAATGCGAGTTATACCTATCAGGAAAGGATGAACAGGCTGGATCTCTTTTTGCTTGTAAAGAGAAGGCTGAGGGGTGACCTAATAGAAGTCTTTAAAATTATGAAAGGTTTTGATAGAGTAGATACAGAGAGAGTGTTTCCACTTGTGGGGAAGAGCAAAACTGGAGGCCATCAATATAAGATAGTCACCAACAAATCAAATAGGGAATTCAGAGGAAACTTCTTTACCCAGAGAGTGGTGAGAATGTGAAACTCGCTACCACAGGGAGTAGTTGAAGTGAATAGTATAGATGCATTTAAGAGGAGGCTAGATAAGCATATGAAGAAGGGAATAGAGGGGTCTGCTGATCGAGTTAGATGAGGAAAGATGGGAGGCGACTCGAGTGGCGCATAAACGCCGACATGGACTGGTTGGGCTGAATGGCCTGTTTCTGTGTTGGATATCCGATGTAATCCTATGACCAGATAAACTGTTGTTAGTGATGTTGGTTGAGGGCTAAATATTGGTCAGGTTACCGGGGGAGAATTCCCCTGCTCTTTTCTGAAATAGCGCCATGAGATCTTTTACATCTCCTTGAGAGGGCAGACGGGGGCGTCAGTTTAACGCCTCATCCAAAATACATCTACCTCCAGCAGTGCAGCACTCCCTCAATACTACACTGAAGTTTCAGCCTAGATTTTGTGTTCAAGTCTCTGAAGTGAGACTTAAATCCACAATTTTCTGACTCATGAGAGTGCTACCAACAGAGCCAAAACTAACACCTTGTATGAGGTACTTCAGTTACTGTGGTCTCCGGGTCCAGATTACAAAAAAGCTCTTCATTGTGCTGTTTTATTACATCACCTGAAGCCCTCAATTACAATATTTAATTTCTTCCTCAACATCATTACATTTTGTCTAATTTCTTTATAGATTGCTGAGGATGAAAGGACATTTGTAATAAAAGATCAGTTCTAATCTCAAGAATAAAAAGTTCAAATGGATTTATTTTGTAGGTACAATATGCTGGGAGGTAGTGTAAACTATAAGGCACTGTGGGCTAGAAATTCATTATAGCCAAGCAATGGGCGGTGTCTGTAGAAAGGTTGGAGAATTAGCGCCAGGTGCAAATGTTTTAGACTGCATGCAAAATTTGTCCTCACTGCTGGAAAAAAATGATTGGAGTCCTAATCCAAGTCTTAAAACCCAAGCTCATTGGCATTACACTCAAAGGGTGGACCAATATCAGGTGCAGTCTAATCCCAAGTCGTGATTGCCACAGGCTTTTTTCACTACTTAAAGGGGAGGTTCATTGATGCTGCAGCACCTAATTCTCAGCATTGCTGGCTGTGCATCTGCCTCAGTAAGCAAAAGCAGGACAAGGAGAAGGAGCAGCCAAACCAGGAGAAGGAGGAGAGTGGAATTAAGTGGTGGTCTCCTGACCAGGAAGAAGAGGAGGAAGAGAACGACAGGCCACCACCACCAACTCCTCCACCATCATCACAACAACTGGGGTGCCTGGAGAGAGAGGACAGAGGAGGAGAAGGAGAAAGGAGGTCAGCAACAACACCAACCAGGGGAGAGGCCTTTCCCATCACTGCCTCCCCAAATTGGCCTCCACTTCAGGAGAGGGAGAGAGGGGAGAGAAACATCAACCAACACCAACTGTTTGGAAGGAGGGAAGGATAACATCTTTCTGAACATCTACAGGTGGGTGTTATTTGGTGCACTCTCCCAAAGACTTTGTTTTGTAGGTGGGGGGAGAAAAGAAGAAACAAGGCCGGAACATCCAGGGGTGTCTGTGTGTGTGTGTGGCTCTTGCTAAAAACTAGGCCACACACACCACTATCAAACACCCCTTCCTATTGCCTGGCCTGGGACAGCTGGAGCTGCCGAGGTGAAGTCCAATTTAATAATACATCATTAAGACCTGGTGTGGGACTGAGCCTGGGGCACCTCCAGCTTTCCCAGGTGAAGACATCTTCTCCCCCTGCCAGAAGACCACCACCATCAAAGACTTTACTTTTTTTCCATCGGAGAGTGCACCCCTGCTGACACCCACCCACCCACCATCCTCAGTGGCGACCCCGCCCTTGCGGCCTCCCTCCTTCCCACCTCCCCCTCTCTCTCTGCCTCTTTCTCTGAGGCACCTCCATTTCAATTTCATCTATATTAATTGATTACCTATTGAGCAGAGGGGGGAAGGCCCCTCTCCCAATTTCAATCAATAAGGGGAAGAGGTGTGCCTTCATTTTAAACAGCTCCCTCTGCTCGATAGAGGACAAAAAAAACAACCAAGGCCATTTTTAACACCTTCAGGCCTGTGACTTGGGGTGAGTGTAGCCCTTTATAAAACCACCCCATAATGGCGACTGCAGCTTCGCCGGTGGTGGGGCCAGCAAGGACGTATGCGGGAGTGGCAGCCACAGCCACAGCTGCTCCCGCTGCTTCTGCTGCCCCGTCACCCTTTAAACTTATAACAAAAAAGCTTGGGGTGAAGAGCTACACTCACCCCATTATGACCATTGAGGCCTGCGTTAAAGCCATGGCTGGGGTTGTCGGCCCCTCAGCCATCGTCGCGGCCTCAAAAATGTACGGGAAAGCTGTGTTCTTCCTGGGGTCGGAGCGGGCGGTGTCCCTGGCTGTCGCCAAGGGGCTCACCATGGGCGGGACCTTCCTGCCGGTGGATCCTCTCGAGGCCACCGCGCAGAGGATCGTAATCTCTAACGTCCCGCCCTATGTTCCTGGTGAGCTGCTCCTCCCCCATTTACGCCAACTTGGGGAGGTGAGGTCGGGGATCACGCCCATCCCGCTCGACTTCTGGGAAGCCAGCCTTCGCCACGTCGTCTCCTTCTGGCGCCAGCTGTTTATCCAGCTGGCGCGGGAGGAGGACACCGACGGGGCGTTCGTCGTCCTCCACGAGTGGACCGCCTATCGCGTCTTTTGGACGTCGGACGGTGTGCAGTGCCACGCCTGCAAGGAGGTGGGGCACATTCGGAAAAACTGCCCCGCCTCCAAGGCCGCCAGATCATCTGGTGCGGCCGAGGCTGGCGCCGCCACCGCTCCTCCCCCCCGGCTCTGTCCGCGCGTCGGGAACCACTGATGCGTGGTCGACGCCAGAGGCCAATGCCAGCAAGGCCTCCGGCGGGGGGGAGGGAGCGCGTCCGGCCGGAAAGAAGTCGCGGCAAAAAATTAAACACCTTAGGGCGGGTCCCCCCGTAGAGGGCCAGCCCTTGCCCCTTGAGCCCCTTACACCTGCGCTCCTCGCGGAGTTGATCGGGGCAGACGAGGGCGGGAGGCGCCTCGTGCCCGAGCCTGTTGCCGAGACCGCCATAGCGGAAACGCCAATACCTGCGGCCGGGCTCGGGCCCGAGGAACCCGACAAACCTGCTCCGCCAGAGGGAGCAGAGGAGGAGGTCTCTGCAGACATGGAGGTCTCCCTCGCTCCCTCCACGCTAAAAAGAAGGCGCGACCCCCTGGAAGAGGAGGAGGACTGGGAGGAGGAACATCCCTACGAGCAGGGGGAGTCATCGCCCGCCGTGGGTACTGCCCCCCCCCCCCCCCGCTGTCATCACCACCGGCGATCGGCAGGGGTCGCCTGTCCCTTGGGAGGCTGAGGCAGATGTGTCTGTCCAGCACGTGCCTCCCGGGGATGGGGACGAGACCCTGCCCGCGGCGGGGGTCGCCAAACAACCCGCGGTGGAGATTGATATACTCTCCATACCATTACCCCTCGCCGGGTCGGGCGGTCTGGGTCGGGCGAGTTCGAAGAAAATGAGCTCGCCCAATGCGACCCGGACATCTCCCAGGGGCTGCTTGACCTGGTCGAGGTTTTAATTCAAAACACCCCATCCGTTGGGTCGGAGGTTGGTGGCGGGGAGGAGGATGGCCCCCTGGCTGCGTCTCTGGTGCCGGATGTACTGGAGGAGCTGGGAATTGTTCTCTCCCCGGTTTCTCTGGTCGTTCTGGCGTCTGAGGCGGAGGGGGACTCCGAACCGCCGCCATCTTCTGGCCCGGCGCCCCTAGAGGAGCCCAGGGAGGAATCCTCTGCCGCCGATCCTGGCGGTGGGATCCGGGCGGAGGCGGGGCCGGCTGGTGCGGCCGAGCCGTTCACTGCGCGACGGATGGGTCGGCCGCTGGTGGCGACCCCCCGGAGGAGGACGGGGACTCGGTGATGGGCGCAGAGGACGAATTGGACTCCGTCGCCGACGAGGCGATGGATGACCTCGTGCCCCTCGCCGAGTCTCCCTCATTCCCGTAGGGGAACTCTGGGACTTTATGGCCACGTGCCTGGGTCGGCACAATCAGATCCAGCTGGCCCTCGACAGGTGGTCGGAGCTGGCGCTGCTCATCGTGTCCGTCCGCGCCGCCGTTAAAATCATGGGCGCGGACGAGGGCGTGAGCCCACTCGAGCTGCGTCGGCTCAACGTTCCTCAATGGGCTGCTGAAGAAGTGGCGTCTGGCTAGCGGCTGCGCTCCCTCCCCCCTTTAGGTGTAGGTAGAGGTTGCACTATGCTTCTGACATGAAGATAACCATAGCCAGCCTCAACATCAATGGCAGCAGGGAGGCGCACCGCAGATTCAATAACTTCTCGGTCCTTCGGGACGGGAAGTATGCGGTGTGCTTCCTGCAAGAAACCCACACCGTTCCGGGAGACGAGGCCATGTGGCTCCTGGAGTGGCAAGGAGGGGTCAGCATGAGTCACCTCTCCAACAATTCCAGCGGGGTGGCTATCTTGCTGGCCCCGCATTTTCAGCCGGAGATCTTGGGGGTCAAGGAACACATGCCGGGCCGCTTGCTCCAGATCACTGTTCGCCTGGGGGGCGTGCCGCTCCATCTAGTGAACGTGTACGCCCCTCAGACCGGTGCGCAGCAAGTGCGCTTCTTCGAAGAAGTGTCCGCTCTTTTGGGCTCCGTCGACGTGGGCGAGTGCGTCATCCTCGGGGGGGATTTTAACTGCACCCTCGAGGCGAGGGACCGTTCGGGTCCCCCGCGAAGCCTGGCGGCGATGGAGAAGTTGAGGGATCTGGTCGGGTCCTTCGACTTGGTGGACGTCTGGCGAAATCTCCACCCCAACTCCAGCGCCTTCACTAGCGTGAGGTCTGGGGGAGGAAGGTCCAGAATCGACCGCCTTTACATTTCCCGGGCGTACGTCTCCTGCGTTCCGGCGGCTTCTATGCGGCCGGTGCCGTGCACGGACCACCACCTGGTGTGGGCGGAGCTCGCTCCGGCGCGGGGGGGTCCGCGTACTGGCATTTTAACAACCTGCTGCTGGAGGATGGGCGGTTCCGGGATTCGTTTCATCGGTTCTGGGCCGACTGGAGAAGGAAGCGGGGGGGCTTCCCCTCCTTGAGGCTATGGTGGGACGTGGACAAGGCTCACGTCCGTCTCTTCTGTCAGGAGTACGCGAAGGGGTCGACCAAGAGGTGGGAGGCCCGGGTTGGGCGGTTGGAGAATGAGGTGCTCGACCTGGAGTCCCGTCTCGGTCGAGTCGTCGAGGACCCGGCCCTGCGGAAGGTGTACGAAGAGAAGAAGGGCAGGCTGAAGGACCTGTAGCTCGTCGGGTCCCGAGGCGCGTACGTGAGGTCGCGGATCCAGTTCCTGCGGGACCTGGACCGCGGCTCCCCCTTCTTCTACTCGCTGGAAAAAAGACGGGGGGTCCGTAAGCAGCACTTGGGGCTGCTGGCTGACGACGGATCTCTGGTCTCGGATCCGGAGGGAATCAGCGTGGAGACCCGCGCCTATTACGGGGCTCTGTTCTCTCCGGATCCGTCCAGCGAGGATGTGTGCAGAGTTTTGTGGGAGGACCTGCCGAAGGTCAGCCCGGAGGGCGCCGAAAAATTGGACGCTCCGCTAAGCCTGGCGGAGCTGACCGTTGCCCTCCGCCAGCTCTCCAGGGGAAAGACCCCGGGGCTGGACGGGCTGACCGTGGAGTTCCACGGGGCGTTCTGGGACGTCTTGGGGGGCGACTACGCGCGGGTCCTGGGGGAAAGTTTGGTGACCGGGGAGATGCCCCTCTCTTGGCGCAGGGCGGTCATCGTCCTGCTGCCTAAGAAGGGTGATCTCCGCCTTCTTAAGAACTGGCGCCCGGGTGCCCGGTCTCCCTCCTCAGCACGGACTATAAAATCTTTGCCAGGGCCATGTCTGCTCGCCTTGGCACCGTGCTGGCCCACTTGATCCACCCCGACCAGTCCTACACGGTCCCAGGCCGGACCATCCACGATAACATCCATCTGGTCCGGGACCTGGTCCACCATTCCCAGAGGGCTGGTCTGTCGGTCGCCTTCCTTTCCCTGGATCAGGAGAAGGCATTCGACAGGGTGGATCACGAGTATCTCTTCGGGACTCTGCGCGCGTTTGGGTTCGGGATGCATTTCGTCGCCCGGATCCGACTTCTGTACGCCGCCGCGGAGTGTCTGATTAAAGTTAACGGGTCCTTGATGGCGCCCCTTTGCTTCGGGAGGTGGGTGCGTCAGGGATGCCCCATGTCCGGTCAGTTATACGCCGTTTGCGTGGAGCCTTTCCTGCGCCTCTTGCGTAAGAGGTTGACGGGACTGGCTCTGCAAGGGCCGGGCGTGGAGGTGGTCCTCTCAGCTTACGCCGATGACGTGCTCCTCACGGTCACAGATCCTGCTGACTTGCGGAGGATGCGGGAATGCCAGCAGATTTACAAGGACGCATCCTCCGCCAAGATCAACTGGGAGAAATGTTCCGGACTCCTGGTGGGTCAGTGGTGGGTGGACTCCCTGCCGGAGGAGTTCAGGCCTTTCGCCTGGAGCATCACGCACCTCCTCTATTTGGGAGTCTACCTTAGCCCTGCCGAGGACGCTTGGCCGGCGAACTGGCAAGAGCTGGAGGCCAAAGTCACCGCTCGCCTAGGATGCTGGACAGGACTGCTCCGAGTGTTGTCCTACAGGGGTCGAGCGCTGGTCATAAACCAGCTGGTGGCCGCCATGTTGTGGTATCGGTTGGTCACTTTGATCCCTCCCCCTGCGTTTGTCGCCAAGATGCAGAAGAAGCTCATCGACTTCTTCTGGGACAAAAGGGAGCACTGGGTCTCTGCCGTGGTTCTGTGTCTCCCGCTTAGGGAGGGTGGTCAGGCGCTGGTGTGCCTTCGCACCCAGGCTGCGACTTTCCGTCTTCAGACGCTGCAGAGATACCTATACGTCGAGAATCCTCCGAGATGGTGTGCGCTGGCGACGTATTTCTTCCGCCAGCTGCACGGCCTCAATTACGACACGCAGCTCCTGTTTGTGAAAGTGGGTGGCACGCGTGCCAGCCTGCGGGAGCTGCCTGTCTTCTACCAGGAACTACTATGGGTTTGGAACTATGTCGCTTCCAGGCGGAGCTCTCCCCCGTCAGGAGCGGCGGCTCTCCTTCGGGAGCCGCTGCTCAGGAATCCACACCTCCACGACCGCGGGTTCGGGTGGCTGGCGGAGTGCAGGGCTGTGCCTGGCAAGGTGACCAGAGTCGGGGACCTGCTCGATGGCGGAGGAGTGGGCTGGATGGCGCCGGAGGAGCTGGCGCGGCGCCTGTCCTGGGCCAACGTCCGGCTCGCGGTCAAAGCCATCGAGTCGGTGAAAGTGGCACTGGGCCCCGGCTCCACTAGGTGTATCGAGGCGGCTCAAGCACGTGGGGCGATCCTGTCCGAGCTTACCCCCGTTTGGACGGAATTCCTCATCGGTGCCCAGCCCCAAAACTCCCCTTGGGAACCGGCGCCTCACAACTTGAGCCGTCTCGAGGAAATACCCTCCGTGCCTTTTCATTCCGCACGGAGGGGTTTCCTGTACGGGCTGCTCCTGCACACTCTCCACTTTGCCATCTTCGTCTGCCGTCCAGACACACTTTGGCGTGGCGTCTTGCCGACCGGTGGTGGCGGAGGTCCCCAACGGAGGGCTCTCTACGCCGGAGTCCTCCCTTGTTCCATCGGGGACTTGGCCTGGAGGGTGTTGCACGGAGCGGTCCCGTGCAATATGGTTTTAAATAGTTTCACGGACTCCCAGGCCGCTTGCATTTTTTGCGGCCTGGAGGAGTCCGTGTTTCACGTTTACATAGAATGTGAGAGGTTGCAGCCCCTCTTTCATTACCTGAAGGGGCTGCTCCTCGATTTTTGGTTGCACTTCAGTCCCACGCTCCTGATCTATGGTCACCCGTTGCGGAGGGGAGCGGGCAGGTTGGAAGACCTCCTTGTGGGCCTGCTCCTGGGCCTGGCTAAAAAAGCCATCAATAGGTCCAGGCAGAGGGCGGTCGAGGGGGTCATTCAGCCAGATTGCCTGCCTCTCTTCCGTGGCCATGTTCGCGCCCGGGTGGCCCTGGAGATGGAGCACGCGGTGTCCGCCGGCACGCTTGAGTATTTCTGCAACTGGTGGGCGCCGCGGGGACTGGAGTGCATCATCAACCCGGCCAACACAATTTTAATTTGATTTGTTTAAGTTTCATTCGAAGTTTGTTTAATTTACAGTCAAATTTGTTTAAAGTACCCAACAAAAGAGTACACTCAAAGGGTGGACCAATATCAGGTGCAGTCTAATCCCAAGTCGTGATTGCCACAGGCTTTTTTCACTACTTAAAGGGGAGGTTCATTGATGCTGCAGCACCTAATTCTCAGCATTGCTGGCTGTGCATCTGCCTCAGTAAGCAAAAGCAGGACAAGGAGAAGAAGCTGGAGGACTGAATCAGGTGTGCTTATGGCAGATCCGCGCCCCAGGGAAAGACCCGCAAATTCTGCAATGAAGCATTGGAGGCATTGGTTTTCGCTGTGGAGAGACGGAGGGCGGTGCTCTACCCGGCAAGTGGCAGGAGGCCCCTGCCACAAGTCTTCCACACCATGTGGAGGGAGATAGCGCAGCACGTCTCGGGCAGCACTGTGGTCCCCAGGAACCACACACAGTGCAGAAAGAAATTTAACGACCTCACTCGCGTGGTCAGGGTGAGTGAATGCTTCAACAAATTCTACATACCACCATTTGAACCACAATCTTCACACACTGCCCAAAGCCCCACACACCCAGCACTCATCCACCAACAATCTCTACCTACCAACACTCACACCCACATCTCACACTTTGCACACAATGACAGCTATTCAACTATGGCAGGCACATCACCCAAACATATTGCTCCACACTCACTCACACTCTTTCCTTTCTCTTGCAAGTCGAGGTGGCTCACAACAGGAGGGCGCAGGAGCACACAGGCAGGGGACAAGCCAACACCCAACCACTGTCTGCGCTGGAAGAATCGAGTGCTGCAGATTGTTGGGTGCTGTGGCCACCCTTGGGGACAACAATGGTATGTTCATCCCTACTCCTTCTTTTCACACCCCACTTCCCCCTCACCCCACAAGCATTTTGCACTTTCCAGCTAATCATGCTGTATGCATGCTTTTCTCCCTTCCTGCCCTGCCCACCTCCCCCCTCACCTTAACCCAATTATTATGCCTTTATGCTTTCGGATAATGAGCAAGCACCTGAGCAGCCTGTTGCTGAGGGTACCGTAGAGAGCGAGGTGGGAGAAGAGGAAGAGGAGGAAGAACACACTGCGTCACTGCATTGCTCACCCGCAAACACCAGCTCAGATACTGGCACTGCGCGTTCTTTAGAGGCTAGTATAGTAGCGGGATCTGCACATGGTGAGGCACTGGGGATGAATGGGCTGCAGCAAAGCCAGGGGGAAAGGGTATCTCAGGGGCCAGCACCCCGGAGGGCGAATTCACGCATGAGTTCTGCTGCACAGGACTCCGATGAGGACCTCGATAGGGAGGCCTTTAGAAGAAGGATGATGGGCATGCTAACGGAGATGATAGGTGCAATGGCAAGGGTGCCCTAGAGCCTCTCGGCAATGATAAGGAGTGTGGAGGAATCCACCTCCAACATTGCACAAGGCTCTGCACACACCATGGATCCCATCATTTCCAGTCTGCAAAGAATGGTCGACTCCCAGAGGGACCACGGCAACCCAGACCCGATACCGCTTGTGATGGGCGATCTGGCAGCTTCCATTGCAGCACAGGCAGAAGCCACGCAACGTTTGTGCTGTAATACAGTCTATGCTTGGTGGCATCAAATCTCAGACTGCTCTCATGCAGTCTCAGCTTGATGCCACGAAAGCTCTGACTGCTGCCATTGTGGCTGGGTCTACCACTGTTGACCGGGGCTTTCACAGTATCGCAGCAGGCCAGCAATCTCTCCTCCAACAGATTGCTAGGGATGCTGAGGTGCTGCCTCGGGGGAGTGGCAGTGGCTCAGTGGAAAAGGAATCGACTGTCCTCTCTCAGGATGACAGCATTACTGCTCCCACCACTGCCGCTCTGCCATTGCCCTTGTTGCTGCCCGTCATCCAGCCAGCCCATGTTGCTGCCACCCATGCTGAGGTGGTGCAGTCTACAGCCGGGCCTTCCAGGTCCAGAGCTGATCGAGGGCGTCCTGCAAGGTCATCTGAAGTCTCCCACATGGACACTCAGCAGCCTTCCACCAGCCCTGCTGCAGCCACTGCACCAACACTTCATAGGAGCACTAGAGTAGGCAAAGGCACAGTAACGACAGGCACTAAGGGATTGCACAAGGGTGAATAGTTAATATTTTTGGTATAAATATGGGTTCACTGATTTTTGATAAATTTATTAATTCACTTACCATTCTTTTGTGGTTTCTGTCATTTCAGCTTTGCGGTGGGAAATGGAATGATGGGGATGTGGTGAACAAAGGGGATCTGGGCTTTAAGTCATCCTGGTGTGAGGCTGGAGGTCTGTTTGGAAGAGGTGGCAGAGTTCTGTGACCACCTTCTTGGTGAGGCGGATCCATCTGCTCCATTGAAGGTAGGAGAAGTGCTCTCGGAATACCCTCGGAGGGTAAGGCCTCCTTGTGAGAGCCCTGATGTCCCTCCTCATCTCTCTGCGCACATGTTCCCATCTTTCTTGCTGCCTACGCTCCCTCCACTGTAGATCCTGGAGGTTGAGGTGGCGCCAGTACAGCCCCCATTAATGTTACCAAGTGTAGCAGTTTGAATCTTTGAGCAATAAATGTAGCTACTTTGTAGTTGCCACAAGACTCCCGATCCAAAAGAACCTTGAAATTATTGAATGAAACTCTTGCAGTAAGTGAAACTGACAAGAAACTGCACTAACCTGACAGCTGCGAGTGATTACTGATGATCCCTTTAAATAACTTCCCTGGAGCTGGCTTCCGGATGTTTCATGCTAGCTCTCCCTGTTGGTGTTTACTCTAGTCGCTAAGGTAAGTGGCGAGAATCAATTCAGCAGATTGAGCGGTCAGTGAGTGTTGCACACTCACTGACGTCACGATCCACCTGGCATTGACGTTCCCGACGATACCTCTTACCGGCGGCGCTACGGGGTGGGGGGGGGGACGGGATTTGGCATGCGGTGTTGGATTCGTCTCGGCCCGGCGATACTTCTCTAGCGCCCCATTAGCACCATCTGCTGGTGCTAACAGGATGAATTTTTCCCCCTTTTAATCAAAAAATGACTCTGGACCTGTAAATAATGGATCATTTATGTGCCCAGCGTGTAGCAATATAACTGATTTATAGGTGCTTAATTAATATGGAATTGATTGCACAAGTTAGACATTTGTCCTTTCTCCCCACTATTGTCTATCAGTTTTGTATATTCTTCCCCTTTTGTTGGTTGCAACAAATCTCAAATATCAGATGCTTTGAGAGAGGTGGGATGCACACTTGGCAACTGGCAAAGTCAGTGAATTATACAATTTTTATAAAACTGTATGAAACAACTTGCATTATACTTTTATATAATGTATTGGAGGCATTTTAAAATCTCTTTAAATTTTCAGTTTACAAAACTTGTTAATTTTTCAGTACAGAAATTGTTAAAGCACAGAAGGCTATTGAATTCTTTCTATAATGTCCATTGTAACACTTAGTGCTGTACATTGAGATAGAACATAAAGGATATTTAGATATACCTCAGCGAACTCTTAACAAAGGCATTATAACCAATATTTTAATCTTTATTCCAGCAAAATAGCAGCATTTCAAGAAATATATTGTGAGTTGGCTGATTTTAGTCAGGCACCAATACAGGTGGCTGGAACCAGCGTCAGCACCCCTGGATTAGGGGGATTGACATCAGGCAGAGTTCCAACTCATGATTGATGGCCAATGACCCCTGCTGCAAACGTGCATGTGTGGACATTAAGTGAAGCCAAGATCAGACTTAGCTGTGGAGCCCCAATCCTCAGAGCCTGCTAACACTAGGGGGCAGAAATTCAGTATCGCCCCGTTTGGGACACTAACTTTTGAAAGCTGTGAAACATAGCACCAGGCGCTAATCATTCCCAGCTTTTTCAAAATTCTGTGTTTGCACTCCAGGAAGGAAGTGGAGCGCGCAATCCAGTGCTCCAGTTCTTTCCTGGAGTGCTAAAGCACGCAGGCGGGGCGGCAGTGGTACAGCTCTGCACAATATCCCGTGAAACGCTGCCGCAATCCGAGGCTCCTTCCCTCCCTTAAAGGGAAGGGCCATCGCTGCAGGCTCTGCATTGGGACCAGTTAGCTGGTACCAAACGGCAGTCGCGATCCGGCTCGATCAGCCCCATGCACTCCAGCAGTGTCGGGCTGATCGATCTCGGCCCAGGAGCAATCGAAAAAAATTAACTTGAAGCGTTGTTAAAATTTTTCTCCTACCCGCGCCAACATCCCCTTTAACTTGCATCCTGTAGCGCCCGGCCTCCCGAACAACGGCTCCTGCAGCTGTCGGTGTTATCGCCCGGCGATGCTGCAGGGGGCAGAACCGAAGTTCAGGTCCGGGGCGCTACCAGGGTGATGCGCACGGCAATGATGTCATGATCTCCGGGCGCAGGAGATCGTGGTGCAAAGTGTTCCTGCCACCGCAAACCTCTCGGCCAATTTAGCAAGAGTCATTCATTTTACCGCGCCCGGTCAGTAAGTCGCTATTGCCCCTGGAGACGATAATGGGAGGCGCTAAGATACTGAATTTCTCCCCCTAACAGTCTAGGTTCACACATGTATGATGACCACTTGGGCCACCAGCCAAGGAAACGTACTTCAGTGAAGAAGTCGGCACCTTCAAAAGTGTAATCTGCTATCATTGTGTGGGCTTTATAACTGAATGTTCAAGTGTATTTGCCAGGCTGGGTTGCTCTTGTAGGATGCTGAACATTATGGAGGTATTCTTTTGGCTGGCTTGATATTTCACATGCACAGAAAACTCATCACCATAGTTAACAGTCTCCAGACTAGGTTACTGAGGAATCTGCATGTAGAATTTCTGTTTTCCCAATACAGAGTTTACACAAGCCCTGGGGTGAGCTGTGGGAACGCATCCGGACATAACTGAAAGGTTGGACGTGATCCGTGGGGAGGGGTGGCCTGGAGCAAGGAAGGCCCAGAGGAGCACTCCTACTCCTCCTGTCCCACAAGGAAACTTAAAATAAATATTTTAAACTTACCTGATTAGGCCTTGTCATGCCCTCTATCCTCCTCCCAGCAGGTCTGGCCTGACAGGGAAGCCATCACTGCCCCGCAGGTCAGGCAGCATCTGTGGAGAGAGAAACAGAGTTAACGTTTCAGGTCGATGACCCTTCGTCAGAACTGGAAAAGTTGAAGATGTAACAAGTTTTAAGCAAGTGCAAGGAATGGGGGGAGGGGAGGGGAGGAAAGAACAAAAGGGAAGGTCTGTGATAGGGTGGAAGGCAGGAGAGATTAAATGACAAAGGGTGTGATTGTACAAAGCAAAAGGAGATGGTAATGGAACAAGTAAAGAAACAAAAGATAAGTCCAGAAGAGGTGTAAATGGGAATGGCAGAAATATCAACAGCTGTCATCTGAAAAAATAGGGGCAGAGGTTATGGTCTGAAATTGTTGAACTCGAGGCTGTAAAGTGCCTAATCGAAAGATGAGGTGCTGTTCCTCGAGCTTACGTTGAGTTCATTGGAACAGTGTAAGAGGCCGAGCACAGAGAGATCAGAGTGGGAGTGGAGTGGCGAATTGAAGTGACAGGCGACTGGAAGCTCGGGGTCATGCTTGCAGACTGAGCAGGCAAGAGCAGGCTGAAACGATGTTTGTGGATCTTGGGAAGGAGGTAGAAGTGGGCTGTGCGGGGTTGGGGGACTATGGGGCTGGCGGCCATGGAGGGAAGATCTCCAGAGGTGATGAGATCAGTGACAGTCTTGGAAACAATGGCTTGATGTTCGGTAGTGGGGTTATGGTCCAGGGGGAGGTAGGAGTATGTGTAAGAGATTTGGCGTTTAGCCTCCGCAAGGTAGAGGACAGTTCGCCAAACAGCAACAGCACCACCCTTGTCAGCAGGTTTAATGACAATGTTAAGGTTGGATCTCAGAGAATGGAGTGCTGCAAGTTCAGAGGGAGGTATGTTGGAGTGAGTGAGGGGAGCAGAGAAATTGAGACGGTCGATGTCATGCCAGCAGTTCGCAATGAAAAGATCTAGAGAGGGTAAGAGGCCAGAAGGAGGGATCCAGGTAGAATGAGAATTCTGAAAACAGGAAAAAAATGGCAGCCGCTGCACTTCTGCCCACTGCTGGCGGGTCCCTTGGTGGCCGCCATTTTCGGCTGGGCGGCAGTGTTGTTGAAGTCCACGCTCGCGAAAATTGTGGAGATTATAGAAATTGTGACATCAGTGAGTGTGCAATGCTCACTTGATGCCTGATCTGCCATTTTCAACTTCGCCACTCCACTTACCGGCTTGTCTTAACTGCATCCAGCTGAGCAAGCATTGACAAGCAGGAAATAGGACCCAGCAGCAATATTTAAAGGGATCATCAGCAACTACGTTGCACCTGACATGTTTCTTCAGTTTGAATGGTTTTGTGGAACTTCCTGCAACTCCAGCAGATTTCTAAACTTCTTTCAAGGTCCTAAAGTAACAGGGAGTGTTGGGACAAGTGGAGAACAACTTCATTCTTGTTTAAAGGCTTCTGCTCACAACACTTGCTCAGTCACGGGGGCTCTACTAGCAGTCCACCTCATGCTCGATTATGTTAGATCCGTGTATCTTGATGTTGTGTCCTTCAATAATTAGATAAGAGACTGCAGGGAACAATCAACAGGTGTTTACTGGATGAGGGTTACTCTAAAACTAACTGTACAGATCCCTACTCAGGGTTTATATACAGGTGTGGTCACTGCCGGTACTACAGTATACAGGAGCTGTAAAAAGTAGTTCTCCCCTTAAAGGTACATACATTACAATTCCTCCCCTTTTAGATTAACAGTACCATAACATTCATTTCACAATTAAATATCAACTAATTACAATTAACACTTTTAACATGCAACATTAACTGAAAATAGTCTATTTATAAATTCAGTCTTTGGGGAGGCTTCCTGATCCTTTCTGGATAGCGCCTTTCCTGAGTGTCTTGCTCTTGGTGCGGAGGCGATTCTGGCCCCCTGTCGTCGGTTGGTTCATCAGCTTCCGATGCTACTGTTTCTGGGGTAGATGCTACCTGTATGTCGGGTTCATCACCAGGTACGTATGGGCGAGACATGGGGTTGACTCGTTCCTGTGACTCTAGGATCTGGTCAACATGGCGTCTCACAATGTTCTCCCCAACATCCACTGTGTACATTAGTGGCCCCTGCCATGTGCATATCGTTCCTGGTTGCCATTTCTCTGTTCGGTAGTCGCGGGCCAACACTGGTTGCCCTACATTGAAGCTCCTTGTCGGCTTCTCATTGATGTGCTGGAATTGCATATTCTCAACATCTCTTCGTACATTTGGTCTGAGCAAATCCAGACGAGATCTCAACCTTCGGTTAAAGAACATCATGGCCGGGGTCTGGTTGGTGACTGCATGTGTCGCATTTCTGTAGGCTAACAGGAAATTGTCCACCTTATGCTGCAGTGGAATGTCGTCATCGCACATGGCCCTTACTGCTTTTTTAAAGGTTTGTACGAAGCTCTCAGCCAATCCATTTGTGGCTGGATGATACGGGGCGGATGTGTAATGCCTTACCCCATTCCTTTTCATAAATCTTCGAAACTCTTCGGACACAAACTGTGATCCATTATCAGAGCAAATCTACTCTGGCAAGCCGTTCCTGGCAAATATGGTCCGTAGGACTGCAATAGTTTTCTCCGTGGTGGTGGAGGACATTTTGATCACCTCAGGCCATTTTGAGTGCGCATCCACGGCTATTAAAAACATTGAGTCCATGAATGGACCAGCAAAATCAATATGCACCCATTGCCATGGAGATGAGGGCCACTCCCATGGGTGTAGAGGGGCATGTGGTGGTACATTTTGGACCTTCTGGCATCCTGAGCAGCTCTTTGTCAGGTCCTCGATTTGCTGATCGATCCCCGGCCACCACACATAAGCCCTAGCAAGGCTTTTCATTTTCACCCCTCCCAATGGCCTTCGTGAAGCTCATTGAGCACTCTCTCCCTTAACTTGGGTGGAATTACCACTCGGGATCCACACATCAAGGTCCCCTGGCATACTGACAGCTGTTCTCTTCTGGATGAGAATGCTGGCAACAGTGAGTCGCCATGTGTTGGCCATCCCTTCACCGTCAAGTCATATACCCGAGACAGTGTCGGGTCATTTCGGGTCTCCTCTATATCAGCGTTAGTTACTGGCAAGCGTTCAATTATAGTCGAATGAAATATTTCGACAGGGTCCACTGCTGGTGCTTCCTCCGCAGTAGGCACTGGCAGGCGTGATAGCCCATCAGCGTTTCCATGTTGTTTCGTGCCCTTGTACTCGATTTCATATTGGTTCGCCCCTAGAAAAATGGACCATCTTTGTAGCCGTTGCACAGTCATCACCGGAACGCCCTTCTTTGGATTAAAGATGGAGACAAGTGGTTGGTGGTCAGTCAGCAAGGTGAACTTCTGCCCGTGCAGATAGTGATTGAACTTTTTCACTCCCCACACTAGGCTGAGGGCCTCCCTGTCAATCTGGGCATAGTTACGCTCGGCTGAGGTTAGTGACTGAGACACACAGGCTACTGGCCTCTCCGAGCCATCCGGGAATTTGTGTGACAGCACCGCTCCAATGCCATAGGGTGATGCATCACACGCCAACCGAATTGGTAGAGCTGGGTTGAAATGAGCCAACACCTCTTTTGATGTGATCAATGCTTTGCTCTTCTGGAAAGCTCGTTTACATTCGTCACTCCACTTCCATGGTACCCCCGTTTGCAGTAGGGTGTTCAGTGGGTGTAGAACTGTAGACAAATTCGGCAAAAACTTATGGTAGTAGTTCACCAGCCCGAGGAACGACCTCTGTTGTGACACAGTTTCCGGTGCTGGAGCCTTGACTACTGCCTCAATCTTTTCAGGGGACTTATGTAACCCCTCTTCATCAATAACGTGGCCACAATACGAGATCTGCTTCTGGAAAAACTCGCATTTGTGGCGATTAGCTCGGAGCCCATATTCCTTCAATCTAGTGAGCACCTGCTCCAGGTTGGCGAGGTGATCACTGTCATTTTCGCCCATGACCAGAATGTCGTCCAAATAACACTGGGTCCCTGGAATCCCTTGCAGGACTTGATCCATTGCCCTTTGCCAACTAGCCGGAGCTGATGCTACCCCGAACACTAGCCGGTTGTATTGGTAGAGACCTTTATGAGTGTTGATCGTGAGGTACTGTTTCGAGGCTTCTTTTACCTCCATTTGCAGGTACGCCTGTGCCAGATCAATCTTAGTGAAGCGTTTCCCTCCAGATAGCGAGGCGAAAATATCTTCAATCAGCGGAAGCGGATATTGCACTGTGTGAAGGACTAGGTTCACTGTCACCTTGAAGTACCCACAGATGCGAACCTTCTTTGGTTCCCCAGGTGTATTACTCAACGACCTCTTCATTACAGGAATGATGGGTGTAGCCCACTCGCTCCAGTCCACTTTGGACAGTACTCCTGAACGTTCCAAACCTTCCAGCTCTGCTTCGACGGCTGGGCGAATCGCATAAGGCACCGGTCTGGCCTTAAAAACTTTAGGCTTGCATTTTCCTCTATTTTGATCGTCGCTGTTATGCCTTTTAGTGTTCCGAGTCCCTCCTGGAACACTTCTTGTGCGTCAGTTAGCATTTTTGACAGTCGTCCAGGTGTGACGACGTCATCCTTTTTGGCATCTACAGTCAGTGCTTCTATGGAATGCCAATCTAACTGTATCTTCTGGATCCATTCACGTCCTAGCAGTGGTGGTCCTCCATCTGGCAATACATATAGGTCCAGTTTTGGTGTTTCCTTGCCGTTATATATAACGTTCACCCTTATTTTTCCTTTGGGGTAGACTTTTTGCCCCGTGTACGTCTTCAAGACAATCTCTGTATCTCTCAAGGGTATATATGAGAATAGCCGCTTGTAGTCCCTTCGGTTTATGACTGTTAGGGCTGATCCTGTGTCCAATTCCATTTTCACTTGGACTCCGGCTATCTTGAGCGTGACCCAGATAGTTTTGATCACATTATATATTTTCAGACAACCCAGCTCCTTGCTTCCGGAGTCTGTATCACTTTTCTGTTTGTCTGAACTACTCTCCGTCACCTTATGTACCTTCTTGTACTTCTCCTGTGGCGATTTCTTGCTACTGGTTTTCTTTCCCGACCTGCAGACTCTTGCTATGTGTCCTACTTTCCCACACTGTGCACACTTTGTCCTTGAACCAGCAATCCTTATGGTCGTGTGTTGTTCTGCCGCAGTGAAAGCACTTCATTTGTGCCATATTCTTGTGGTCTCCGTTGTATCTCTGCCGCGCCCCGTGCTGCTGCTTCGTGTGATACTGCAATCCTTTTCTGATAGAAGCCGTTTCTAGGTTCCTTCACTATGAAGCCCACACACAAACTTGTCCCTTAAAGCATCTGCTAGTCCCGTTCCAAACTGGCAGTGTTTCGATAGCTTGCGCAGTTCCGTTAAATACTCAGCATTACTTTCATCTTTATGCTGGTTCCTTTTGTGAAACTTAAATCTTTCTGCTATCAGCAGCGGTGTGGGGTTTAAGTGGTCCTGTAGGATTGACACTATGTTTTCAAAATCCTTTTCCACTGGCTTCTCTGGGGTTACTAGGTTTCGCAGTAAGCCATACGTTTTTGCACCCATTGAATTCAACAATACCAGCGCTTTCCTGTCATCTGGCACTTCATTCGCCTTGCAGTACACTTCTATGCGTTCGACATATGTCGTCCAATCTTCGACTTCATTGTCGAATGCTGTGACACTGCCACTCTTCGGCATCCCTGGGTGTGATTAGACTGGCTCAAAATGGCGTCTCCCACGCTCTCCCTTCTCCGCTGCGGCTCAAAATGGCGTCTCCCGCGCTTTCCTTTCTTCCCCGCTGAAGCTGCTCGGCCCTTGAACACCGGCTGCGCTCTGCGCGTTTTCCTGCGCGCCTCTCTCTCTCGTTGACGCTGCTCGACCCTTGAACACCGGCTGCGCTCTGCTCTCTCTCGTTGATGCCGCTCGGTCCTGAACACCGGCTGCGCCCTGTGCGCTCTACCCTCTCTCTTCTCCCGTCGACGCCGCTCGGTCCTGAACACCGGCTGTGCCCTGTGCGCTCTACCCTCTCTCTTCTCCTGTTGACGCTGCTCGGCCTTTTTCTGTGCCATCGGTCGGCTCTAGCCGCCGCTGTCCAGGAAGGGTCTGTGCCATACCTGTTGCCAGCCCGTTTCGCTGGACCACCGTGACTGGAGAACCAAGCCCGACTCTCGACAGCCTCCCCTGCGATGCTCAAATCTCCGCTGGATGACTGGGGGGGTTTCCCGTGGTCGACGCCCGTGCTTCTGGACTCGGCCTTCTTCTTTCACTGTTCTCCAGGAGCGATTCCCTGGGAGGTGATGCAGAGTTGCAGGTAGGTTTGAATCTTCTCGTCGCCAATGTTAGATCTGTGTATCTTGATGTTGTGTCCTTCAATAATTAGATAAGAGACTGCAGGGAACAATCAACAGGTGTTTACTGGATGAGGGTTACTCTAAAACTAATTGTACAGATCCCTATTCAGGGTTTATATACAGGTGTGGTCACTGCCAGTACTGCAGTATACAGGAGCTGTAAAAAGTAGTTCTCCCCTTAAAGGTACATACATTACAGATTATTTTCAGGAGAGGGAGCGGAAGCAGCGAAGAAGAGGAGAAGATGCGCGCAGAGGGAGGAGGAGAAGGGCCAGGAGGACTCTCAACAGGAGGCCTTACCCACCTGGGGTCTTCCGAGAGCACGTTTCTTATATCCACTTAAGCGAGGAGCAGTGTATTAGGAGGCTCCACTTCCGCAAGGAGGTGGTCACAGAACTCTGACACCTCCTGAAACCAGACCTGCAGCCTGAGAGCAGGGTGAACATGGCTCTCCCAATGGCAGTCAAGGTTGCCGTGGCCCTCAATTTCTTCACCAGCGGATCCTTCCAGTCTGCAGCAGGAGACATGGCTAACATCTCACTGTTTGCTATCCATCGCTACATCCCTGAGGCTCTGTACTCCAGGAGAAGGGACTTTGTTTTCTTCTCTCTGAGCAGAGTGAAGCAGGACGAACGTGCACGTGGCTTTGCCAAGATATCGGGTGTCCCCATGGTGCAGATCGCCAGCGACTGGTTTTGTGGGCACCACATAACAATCCTGAGGTCTTCCGTAATCACCAAGGCTATCACTCACTTAACATGCAGTTGTTGTGCGACCACGCCCAGCGCTTCCTGATGGTCAATACATGTTATCCTGGCAGCAGTAATGATGCAGTCCTGTGCCAGTCCAGTGTGCCAGCAATCTTTCAGTCACCACATCAAACACGAGGGTGGCTGCTCGGAGACAAGGGCTATCTGCTCTGCATCTGGCTGCTGACTCCCCTCCGCAACCTCACCACTTGTGCCCAGCACTCATATAATGAGAGCCATGCTGCCACCAGGAACGTCATCGAGCAGACCATCGGGGTGCTGAAGCAACGGTTCTGCTCAGTACTTGGCAGAGCGGGTGTCCCATTTCGTGGTGATCTGCTGCATGCTTCACAACTTGGCCATTATGAGGGCACAGCCCTTGCCAGCAGGGATTGCGGGACCACCTCAGGAAGAGGACAAGGGGGAGGAGGAGCAGGATAAGGAAGAGGAAGAGGAGGAGGACGAGAAGGAAGAGGAGAGGATGAGGAGAACGATTAGGAAGGGAGGAGGCAGGCAGCATATCCCCCTTCGGCACAGGCTGTCCGTGAAACCTCATCAGACTCTGATTCCAGTGAATGAAACCTCAGATCCCTATTGCTCACCACATCCCCATCATACCATCCTTCTGTCACGGAATATCGCAGTGTCTTCCTGGGCAGAAAGCTGAAATGAGAGACACCACAAAACAAAGATTCCAAACAAAATGATTACACTTATCAAGAATCAATGAACGCATATTATATCAACTAATCACCCTTTTGCAATCCCTTAGTGCCTTTCGTTCAAGTGCCCTTTCCTGCTCTCATGCTCCTACGAAGTGCTCCCCCACTAGTGGCTGCAGCAGGGCTGGTGGAAGGCTGCTGAGTTTCCATGGGGGAGACTTCAGATGGCCTTGCAGGACGACCTCGAGCAGCTCTGGACCTAGAAGACCCAGCTGTAGACTGCACCACCTCAGCATTGGTGACAGCAGTCTGGGCTGGCTGGCTGGCTGACAGGCAGTGGCAAGGACAATGGCGGAGTGGCAGTGGTTTGAGTAGGAATGCTGTCATCCTGAGAGAGTCCTGCTTCACTGATCAACTTCCACCCGCCTGGGGCGGTGCCTCAGCATTCCTAGCCATCTGTTGGAGGACAGATTGCTGGCCTGCTCTGACACCCTGCAAGCCCCGTTCAACAGTGGTAAACCCAGTCACGATGGCAGCAGTCTGAGCTTGGGTGGCAGCAAGCTGAGACTGTACGAGAGTGGTCTGCGCTTCCACTGCAGCACTAAGACGTTGGGTCACTGCCGCCTGTGCTGCAATGGCAGCCGCGACATCGCCCATCACATGCAGCATTATGGCTGGGTGCACAAGGTCTCTCCAGGAGTTTTCCATAATTTCCAGCCTGGAAATCCTGGGCTCCAAGCTCTGCGCAAAGCCCCGTCGAATGTTGGAGGTCGATTCCTCCATGCTCCTTGACAATGCCAAGAGGCTCTCTGGCAGGCTTGCCATTGCACCTAGCATTTCCATCTGCATGCCCCTCACCCTTCTTCTGAAGGCCGCTCCATCAAGGTCTTACTCTGAGTCATGTGCAGGAGAACTCGTGCGCGAACTCGCCCTCCGGGGAGCTGGCCCCGAGCTACCCTGTCCCTCTGGCCTTGTCCAGCCCACTCTTGCCCGGTGCCTCATCCTGTGCAGATCCCACATCTACACTACCCTCTAAATTACGTGTAGTGCCAGTTTCTGAGCTGGTGTGTACGAGTGACAGATGCAGTGACGTGGTGTCTTCTTCTTCTCCCCCTTCGCTTTCTTCCATCGCCTCGGGGACAGGCTGGGCTGCTGCTTGTTCTTGGTTACTTGAAAGCAGAAAGGCACAAGAGTTCGTGGTGGTGAGGGGTTTGGGGGGAAAGCAAGATATCCATGCATACAGCATCAGGAGCTTGTAAGTGAGAAGAGATTGTGGGATGAGGGGAAAGTGGGATGTGAGAAGAAGGATTAGGAATTGTTGTCCCCAAGGGCTTCAACTTCACCCATTGCCATGGCCTCCGTGACCACCCGTCCAATGATGTCCAGCACTCACCCCTCCAATTGGCTCAGGGCCTGTATGGCAGCTTTTTAAAAAATTCATTGATGGGATGTGGGCGTCGCTGGCTAGGCCTACATTTAGTGCCCATCCCTAATTGCCCTTGAGAAGATGGTGGTGAGCCGCCGCCTTGAACCGCTGCAGTCCATATGGTGTAGGTGCACCCACAATGCTGTTAGGAAGGGAGTTCCAGGATTTTGGCCCAGCGACAGTGAAGGAACGGCGATACAGGTCCAAGTCAGGATGGTGTGTGGCTTGGAGGGGAACTTGTAGGTGGTGATGTTCCCATGCGTCTGTTGCCCTTGTCCTTCTAAGTGGTAGAGGTCGCGGGTTTGGAAGGTGCTGTTGAAGGAGCTTTGGTGAGTTGCTGCAGTGCATCTTGTAGATGGTACACACTGCAGCCACAGTGCGCCAGTGGTGGAGGGAGTGAATGTTGAAGGTGGTGTATGTGCCTTTAAGAGCAATTATGGTGTATGTGCCTTTAAGAGCCCCAGGTGTGCGTAATGCCGGTAATTGCCACTTGGCTATATAAGCCTGTGTATTGTGTATATCCTTTAGAAACCCCCCCCCCCCCCCCCCAGACTTGCTTAGTAAATACCTATGAACCAACTCCTGTCTTCAGTGTCTATCTACACACGGACACTACAGTGGCAACGAAGTGGAAACGGACTTACCTGCAATTCGGCAGCACCTCAAGGACATCGATTCCTCCAGCGTCCAGAAGACTCAAGGAAGTAAGAGAAACTGTGGTTTCACCAGCTGGCCAAGCTGGTGACAGGTACTGCGCTAATCCTTCCTGGGCGTCAGGCTGGAGCTCCAGCGGCGGGCTCTACAGCTGAGACAGGCAGCGAAATCGGAGGCAAGCAATAACGGACTGGGAGGGTGCACTCGAGAGACGGCCGCCGCGGCAAGCAGGTCAGCGTTTAGACCTCCGTTGGGAACGAGTCTCCAACAGTGAATAAACGGAAACCACAGTAAAACAGCGTTGTTATCGGTAGCAGCGGCGGGAAAGCGCGGGAAGCGCCATATCGTTGCTACAGAGAGAAAAAAAAAGCGCGGGAAGCGCCATATCTTTTCTGAAATGCCTAAATCTGGTAATATTGAGGCTTTTGATGGCGAAATAGAAGATTGGACCACATACGTGGAAAGAGTAGAGGTTTATTGCACTGCAAATGGAATAACAGATGAAAAAAAAGCTTCAGTACTTCTGAACTTAATGGGCGCGAAGACATACGGGCTGTTACGAAATTTAATCACTCTAGCCAAACCAAAGGACAAGACTTTTAAAGAAATTGTTGATACCCTGCAGGAGCATTTAAACCCAACACCGCTGCTGATAGCGGAACGATTCAAGTTCTTCAAGAGAAATCAACACAAGAATGAAAGTAACGCTGATTACCGAACCGAATTAAGAAAGCTATCAAAGTACTGCCAATTCGGAGCAGGACTATCGGATTATCTTCGAGACAAATTTGTTTGCGGTCTCTTAAGTGAAGGAACACAAAAAAGACTGCTTTCTGAAAAAGATTTAACATTGGACAAAGCTTTCAGTATGGCTGTATCATACGAAGCAGCAGCAAAAGGAGCTGCAGAGATACAACAAGAGACACAGGACTTCGGCACCCATAAAATGACACAGGAGTTCGGAAGATGTTATCGCTGCGGCAGATCCACCCATAACCAGAGGGACTGCTGGTTCAAGGGCAAAGCATGCAGGCAATGTGGTAAGATTGGACACATTGCACGGGTATGCCAATCTGGACAAAATAAATCCACTGACAGAAAACAAAAAATCAATAAAGAAAAGTACAGGAAGGTACAAATGATGACGGACAATAGCTCCGAAGACCAGAATAGCGATAGCGACTCCGGAAACAAGAGACTAAGCTGTCTCAAATTACATAATGTACTTGCCAAAGAGGATTACCAAACCATTTGGGTTACCCTCACAATAGCAGGGTCCCCAGTTAAAATGGAGCTAGATACAGGATCAGCTCTAACCGTAATAAATCGACGAGATTACGAGAGGCTATTTTCACATATACCTCTAAAAGACACATCCATTATCTTAAAAACATATACGGGGCAGAAAGTCTACCCCAAAGGAAAAATAAGGGTGCCTGTGGTATACAACGGCAAAGAAATACAAAAGTTGTATTTATACATTCTACAAGATGGTGGTCCACCGTTGTTGGGACGTGAATGGATAAGGAAGATACGTTTAGACTGGCACTCCATTCAGGCACTGACGGTGACCAGTAAGGAAAAAAACAATGATGGCATCATACCTGAACGATTAAAAGACATCTTGGCCAACGCCAAAGAAGTGTTTCAAGAGAAACTAGGAACCTTGAAAGGCATCACCGCCTCAATAAAAGTGGAAGATACAGCAATTCCAAAAATTTTTAAGGCAAGACCGGTGCCATACGCAATACGTCCGGCAGTCGAGGCAGAGCTGAAGAATTTGGAAAAGGCAGGCGTATTATCCAAAATAGATTGGAGCGAATGGGCAACACCCATCGTTCCAGTCATGAAAAAAACATTGAAAAATAACTCTGAGGAACAGAAAAAAATTTGCATCTGTGGGGACTTTAAGGTGACTGTAAACCCGGTCCTTCACACGGTACAGTATCCTCTTCCGAGGATGGAAGATATTTTCGCCTCACTATCCGGAGGGAAACGTTTCACAAAAATTGACTTGGCACAGGCATATCTACAGATGGAGGTTGAGGAGACCTCTAAAAAGTATCTCACAATAAACACACACAAAGGCCTGTACCAGTACAATCGACTGGTTTTTGGAATAGCATCAGCTCCAGCTATCTGGCAAAGAGCTATGGAGCAAGTCCTGCAAGGGATTCCGGGGACTCAATGCTACCTAGACGACATCCTTATAACAGGAGAAAATGACAACGAGCACCATGCCAATTTGGAGCAGGTGCTCACTAGGCTGAAAGAACGGGGCCTACGAGCAAATCGCCCCAAGTGCGAATTTTTCCAAAATCAGATATCATATTGTGGCCACATAATTAATAAGGAAGGGTTGCATAAGTCACCTGAAAAAATTGAAGCAGTTATAAAAGCCCCAGCACCTGAAAATGTTTCACAATTAAGGTCATTCCTGGGATTAATAAATTACTATCATAAATTTTTACCGAACTTATCAACTATTCTACACCCTCTTAATGATCTTCTACAGACAGGAGTGATTTGGAAATGGAACGAAGACTGTAAACGTGCCTTACATAAATGTAAAGACTTAATCACATCCGAGAAAATTTTGGCTCATTACAACCCATCACTACCAATCAGACTGGCATGCGATGCATCCCCTTACGGCATAGGAGCGGTATTGTCCCATAGATTCCCTGATGGCTCGGAACGGCCGATAGCTCTTGCGTCACGCTCATTGAACTCAGCTGAGCGTAACTATGCCCAGATAGACAGGGAAGCACTCAGCCTGGTATGGGGAGTGAAGAAATTCAACCATTACCTACACGGACAAAAATTTACCTTGCTGACTGACCATCAACCCCTCATCTCCATATTCAACCCTAAAAAAGGTGTCCCCATTATGACGGCACAAAGACTACAGAGGTGGTCCCTTTTTCTAGGGGCACACCAATACAACATTGAATACAAAGGGTCAAGACAGCATGGGAATGCTGACGGTTTATCACGCCTACCGTTGCCAACGATAGAAGAGGCACCTACAGTAGACCCAGTAGAGATATTCCACTCTACCATAGTGGAATGTCTACCGGTGACAAATTCTGCCATTGAAAGGGAGACAAGAGATGACCCTACTCTCTCACGGGTCTACGATTTAACAGTGAAGGGATGGCCAGCACATGGCGAACCACTGTTGCCAGCATTCTCGCAAAGAAGGGAACAGCTGTCAGTGTGCCGAGGAACCTTGATGTGTGGATCCAGAGTGGTGATTCCACCCAAACTCCAGGATAAAGTGCTAAAGGAGCTTCACGAGGGGCATCTGGGTGGAGTGAAAATGAAGAACCTAGCTAGGGCGTTTGTATGGTGGCCAGGTATCGATGAAGACATCGAAGACATGACCAAGAGCTGCCTAGGATGCCAGAAGGTCCAAAATGCTCCACCACAGGCCCCTCTACATCCATGGGAGTGGCCCTCATCTCCCTGGCAAAGGGTGCACATCGACTTTGCTGGTCCATTTATGGACTCAATGTTCTTAATCGCAGTTGATGCACACTCCAAGTGGCCGGAGGTAATAAAGATGTCCTCCACCACCACGGAAAAAACCATCACAGTATTAAGGACCATATTTGCCAGGAATGGGCTGCCGGAGCAGATATGTTCTGATAATGGACCGCAATTTGTGTCCGAAGAATTCAGAAAGTTCTTAAAGAACAATGGGGTAAAGCACTACACGTCCGCCCCATACCATCCCGCCACCAATGGATTGGCTGAAAGGTTTGTCCAGACCTTCAAGAAGGCCATCAAGGCCATGGGTAATGAAGACATAAAACTTCAGCACAAGGTGGATAACTTCTTATTTGCATATAGGAATGCAACGCATATGGTTACTAACCAAACTCCCGCGATGATGTTCTACAATAGAAACCTAAGATGCCGGCTGGATTTGGTCAAGCCCAACATCCGAAGGGACGTGGAGAACCGGCAGTTTCAGGGCATGAATGAAAGGCCAACTAGGGCCTTCCAGATAGGCCAACCGGTTTTGGCCCGGGACTACCGTACCGAGAAATGGCAGCCTGGAACTATCTGCACACGATTAGGACCACTGATGTATACCGTGGACATCGGAGACAGCACAATAAGGCACCATGCTGACCAAATCATCAAGTCATCCGAAAAGGGACAACCTACACCACCACTCTATACATCTAACGATGAAGTAGAGATACCCATATCTACCTCCGATCCGGTGATACTGGAGCCCGATGAGCCCGACACTGGCCTTCAAGCCGAATCAGCCTTGCCAGAAGAACCTACTACACCACCAGAAACTACTACATCCCCGAGGCGTTATCTGGACCGAGTCAGGAAGCCTCCTGAGAGACTAACTTATAATTAATTAATACAGCAATGTATATTATTTTGCATATAACATGTAATTAATAATTATTTAAAATATGATGTACTAGTTAGCTAGAAGGGGAGGAATTGTGGTGTATGTGCCTTTTAAGAGCAATTATGGTGTATGTGCCTTTAAGAGCCCCAGGTGTGCGTAATGCCGGTAATTGCCACTTGGCTATATAAGCCTGTGTATTGTGTATATCCTTTAGAAACCCCCCCCCCCAGACTTGCTTAGTAAATACCTATGAACCAACTCCTGTCTTCAGTGTCTTTATCTACACACGGACACTACAGTGGATGGAGTGCCAATCAAGCGGGCTGCTTTATCCTGAATGGTGTCGAGCTTCTTGAGTGTTGTTGGAGCTGCACTCATCCAGGTAAGTGGAGAGTATTCCATCACACTCCTGACTTGTGCCTTGTAGATGGTGGAAAAGCTTTGGGGAGTCAGGAGGTGAGACACTCGCCGCAGAATTCCCAGCCTCTGGCCTGCTCTTGTAGCCACAGTATTTATATGGCTGGTCCAGTTCAGTTTCTGATCAATGCTTGCCCCCCATCTGTCTGCCGTTGCTCCCGGCAATTAAGTGTGACCTTGGCCTACAAGAGAAAGGGAAGTGTGTGAGTGAGTGTTGTGCAATGTGTTTGGGTGATGTGCCTGCCATAGTTGAATAGCTGTCAGTTTGTGCAAGGTGTGAGTGTGGCAGCAGTGGCAAGGTTGTGAGAGTGAAATGAAGCTATGATTGTGAGGTCTGAGTGGTGAAAGGTAGAGATTGTTGGTAGGTGAGTGCTGGGGGTGTGGTGCATTGAGAAGTTTGTGAGGCTTGTGGTGCAGATGATGGGATATGACATTTGCTGAAACCTTCACTCACCTTGACCTGCCATGTGAGGTCATTAAACTTCTTGCAGCATTGGGTGGATGACCTCAGGACCGCACTGGTAGCCGTCACATAATCTGATATCTCCCACCACAGCTTTCAGGACATATGGGCCGATGGCTTCCTGCCGGCTTGTGGGAAGAGGACAGCCCACCTCCTCTCCATGGCCACCATCAGTGCCATGTCTGAGAAGCGCCTTGCTCTCTCCCTGTGCTGAGGCTCAGCTATCACTTTGTAGTTAGTTGTACTTTCAAGTGGACTTCCAAGTGGAATGACAATGAGGTGCTGTTGCATCAATGCACCTCCCCTTTAAGTACTGCATAAAGCCTAGGCCAAACATGACTGGGAATTAGACTGCACCCAATATTGACCCACCTGTTGAATGGTAAGCCAATGAGCAGCGGTTTTAGCGCTGAGATCAGCACTATAATCATGTTAATGAGAACTGAGCACAATTTTTGCCTGCTACCTGGACCAGTTTGACACAGCACAGCTTAATAAGCGCTGGGCCATGACACCGCCCGTTTTCAGGCCGTATCCAATTTCTAGGCCATTGAACCTCAGTTACTCAGATACGCTCAAGGATCTTGGTCTATTTAGTTTAGAGCAGCGTAGACTTAGACTGGAGAAGCTAGGGTTGTTCTCCTGAGAGCAGAGACACTTGAGAAGAGATTTGATAGAGGTATAGACCTGATAGAGGTTTATAAAATAATGAAAGGGCTGGATTATGTGCCTATTGATTGGTTGTTTCAGTTTGACAGACTGGGAAGGACCAGAATTTAAACTATGGAAAAGTAGGAATAGGCTAGATGATAGGCAGTTCTTCTTTTCCCAGCGAGTAGAGAGCCTCTGGAATGTGTTGCCAGCTGGTGTGGCAGGTGTGGAATCTCTGCTTGTCTTTAGGAGGGAGTTGGACCGGTTCTTGGCTGGGACAGGAATTGCATCATATAGAATCATAGAATGGTTACAGCACAGAAGTTGGCCATTCGGCCTGTCGAGCCCGTGCCGGCTCTCTGCAAGAGCACTCCAGCTAGTCCCACTCCCCTGCCCTTTCCCCGTAGCCCTGTAAATTTATTTCCTCCAGGTGATTAACCAATTCCCTTTTGAAAGCCACGATTGACTCTGCCTCCACCACCCTTTCAGGCTGTGAATTCCAGATCATAACCATTCGCTGCGTAAAAAAGTGTTTCCTCATGTCGCCTTTGGTTCTTCTGCCAATCACCTTAAATCTGTGTCCTCTGGTTCTCGACCCTTCCACCAATGGGAACAGTTTCTCTCTATCTACTCTGTCTAGACCCATCATGATTTTAAACACCTCTATCAAATCTCTTTTCAACCTTCTCTGCTCTCAGGAGAACAACCCCAGCTTCTCCAGTCTATCCATGTAACTGAAGTCCCTCATCCCTGGAACCATTCTTGTAAATCTTTCCTGCACCCTCTCTAAAGCCTTCGCACCCTCTCTAAAGCCTTCACACCCTTCCTAAAGTGCGGTGCCCAGAATTGGACACAATACTCCAATTGTGGCTGAACCAGTGTTTATGAAGGCTCATCATAACTTCCTTGCTTTTGTACTCTCTGCCTCTATTTATGAAGCCCAGGATTCCGTATGCTTTTTTAACTGTTTTCTCAACCTGCCCTGCCACCTTCAATGATTTGTTCACATATACCCCCAGGTCTCTCTGTTCCTGCACCCCCCTTTAGACTTATACTCTTTAGTTTATATTGCCTCTCCTCATTCTTCTTACCAAAATGTATCACTTTGCACTTTTCTGCGTTAAATTTCATCTGCCACGTGTCTGCCCAACCCACCAGCCTGTCTATGCCCTCTTGAAGTCTACCACTATCCTCCTCACTGTTCACTTTACTTCCAAGTTTTGTGTCATCTGCAAATTTTGAAATTATGCCCTGTACACCCAAGTCCAAGTCATTAATATATATGAAGAAAAGCAGCTCACCACTACTCTCTGTTTCCTGTCACTTAGCCAATTCCGTATCCTGCTGCCACTGTCCCTTTTATTCCATGAGCTTCAACTTTGTTGGCAAGCGTATTGTGTGGCACTTTATCAAACGCCTTTTGGAAGTCCATGTACACCACATGAACTGCACTGTCCTCATCAACCCTCTCTGTAACCTTATCAAAAAACACAATTGGCCTTTAACAAATCCATGCTGGCTTTCCTTAATTAAGCCACACTTGTCCAAGTGACTGTTAATTTTGTCCTGGATTATCGTTTCTAAAAGCTTCCCTACTACCGAGGTTAAACTGACTGGCCTGTAGTTGCTGGGTTTATCCTTACACCCATTTTTGAACAAATAAAAAGGTAAGTGGATTGAAAGCTACTTTACACATGATCAATGTGATCTCCTGGACTGGCTTTGATCATCTGAGGGGGCTTGTGGAGGAATTTTCCAGATTTTTTCCCCCCTTATTGGCCCTGGGTTTTTTCTGGGTTTTGTTGGGGGGCTATGAAATATCTAGTCATGATGATCCCACCATCATCAGTGTGAGGCAGGCTTGATGGACCAGCTGGCCTTTTCCTGCCCGTCATTTTTGTATGTTTGTATGTTAGCCTCAAATTTAATGCCTGATGAAGAGCAAGAGGTCAGTCTGGATATCAGGGAGACAGGTGAACAATCAATAATCTGAAACTACAACCTATAGTCTTGCAGCCTTTGCTGGTAATCTCACTTTAATTCACTTCAGTTCCATATCTGGCAAACATCCACAACCTTAAATACACAAACGATGTCAAGGATAGCTCTAAAAGATTTATACTTTCTCTCTTCCAAAGTCATTTATTTCGAGCCCAGAAAATGTTTGTTTATTGAATTCAATCACAAAGTGGTTTAACCATCTCTGGGTATGGGCAAATCTGCTCTCATGGCTTTTTTAAAAAACATTTTTATAACCGTTTGTTTTACATAGGCATTGAGAGAATATTTTGAGCAATAAGTACTTCCCCTTTAAGTGGCTCAGAGGTGAGAATGCTACCATCTAAGCCACGCTGAGGCTATAGGGTAGATTTTACAAGTTAAACTTAACAAACAGAAAACTCTGCACTGACCTCCATGCATTAATTTTCCATTTACTTCACGCTGGGAGTGCAAATATGTAAAATATACCATAACATGATTAGGCAGAGTCAACACAGTTTTATGAAAGGGAAATCGTGTTTGACAAATTTATTGGAGTTTTTTGAGGATGTAACTAGCAGGGTAGATAAAGGGGAACCAGTGGATGCAGTATATTCGGATTTCCAAAAGGCATTCGATAAGGTACCACATAAAAGGTTGTTATGCAAGATAAGGGGTAGGGGGTATCGTATAAGCATGGATAATGGATTGGCTAACGGGCAGAAAACAGAGAGTAGGGATAAACAGGTCATTTTCAGGTTGGCAGGCTATAACTAGTGTGGAGCTGCAAGGATCACTGCTTGGGTCTCAGCTATTTACAATCTATATTAATGACTTAGATGAAGGGACCGAGTGTAATGTATCCAAGTTTGCTAGGTGGGAAAGTAAGCGGTGAGGAGGATGCAAAGGGATATAGACAGGCTAAGTGAGTGGACAAAAAGGTGTCAGATGGAGTATAATGTGGGGAAATGTGAGGTTATTCACTTTGGTAGGAAGAATAGAAAAACAGAATATTTTTTAAATGATGAGGAACTATTAAATATTGGTGTTCAGAGAGATTTAGGTGTCCTCATACAAGAAACACAGCATACAGGTACAGCAAGCAATTAGGAAGGCAAATGGCATATTGGCCTTTATTGCAAGGGGGTAAGGAAGTCTTGCTACAATTGTACAGGGCTTTGGTGAGACCACACCTGGAGTACTGTGTACAATTTTGGTCTCCTTATCTAAGGAATACTTGCCTTAGAGGAGGTGCAACGAAGGTTCACTGGAGTGATTTCTGGGATGAGAGGGTTGTTCTATGAGGAGAGATCGAGTAGATTGGGCCTAGACTCTCTGGTGTTTAGAAGAATGAAAGGTGATCTCATTGAAACATATGAGATTCTGAGGGGGATTGCTAGGATAGTTGCTGAGAGATTGTTTCCCCTAGCTGGAGAGTCTAGAACTAGGAGGCATAGTCTCAGGATAAGAGGCCGGCCTTTTAAGACTGAGATGAGGAGGAATTTCTTACTCAGAGGGTTGTGAATCTTTGGAATTCTCTTGCCCAAAGGGCTGTGGATGCTGAGTCGTTGAGTATATTCAAGGCTGAGAGAAATAGATTTTTGGACTCTAGGGGAATCAAGGGATATGGAGATCGGGCGGGAAAGTGGAGTTGAGGTCAAAGATCAGCCATAATCTTATTGAATGGCGGAGCAGGCTTGAGGGGCTGTATGGCCAACTCCTGCTCCTATTTCTTATGTTCTTATTATAGACATATATCTATCGCCATGTGTTTATTCGCTGTGCTGATTTTATGACATATGTTAAAAGTATAGTGGATTTATGACCAGGAACTAATAAAGATATTACATAACATGACTGATGCGCCATCAATTACTCAAAAGACTGAGGTTAAGCGAGTAACAACCAGGCTTTTATTAACTAAAGAATGAAGGTCTAGTCTCGAGTGGTCGACCCGTCCAGAATACTAAGGGACTGGGAGGTAGTCACTTATATACCTGGAATAGTGGGAGGAGTCAGCCGAGGCATGTCCAGACCTGTACCTAGTGGAATACACATACACATACAGACAGGTATAACAGTGGTTTACCACATTCACCCCTTGTTTAAAAATGAGTCCGGCGAGGTGAAGTGTATTTAAAAGTTCGTGTATTGGAGTCTCTCCGGAGGTCTTGTCTGCCGCTGTGATTGACGTGGCGACGGCAGGGGTGGTGGAGCTTCCGGCGTCGCGTCCCGTGTAGGCTGGGGCACTGGAGTGTAGTCCTCGTGGGTGACGGTCCAAGGCGAGCCGGCTGCTGGGGTTGGATATCGGGTCGTGGGGGGGGGGTGGTAATGGGTAGTGGGTTACAGCGGTCCCCGAGGGTGTCGTGGGGGGGGGTGGTAATGCGTAGTGGGTTACAGCGGTCCCCGAGGGTGCGAGGTCTCGTATGGAGACTGTGTCCTCCCGCCCGTCCGGGTACGCAATGTAAGCGTACTGGGGGTTGGCGTGGAGGAGGTCGACCCTCTCGACCAGGGGGTCCATTTTATTGGTCCTCACGTGTCTTCTCAGTAGTACCGGCCCTGGGGACGTCAGCCATGGCGGTAACGCTGTCCCCGATGTGGACTTCCTTGGGAAGACAAACATTTTCTCGTGAGGGGTGGCATTGGTGGCAGTGCAGAGCAGTGACCGAATAGAGTGGAGCGCATTGGGGAGCACCTCCTGCCAGCGGGAGGTCGGAAGGCCCCTAGACTTTAAGGCTAGTAGGGCGGCCTTCCAAACTGTTGCATTCTCTCTTTCCACCTGTCCGTTCCCCTGGGGGTTGTAACTGGTGGTCCTGCTTGTGGCTATACCCCTAGCGAGCAGGTACTGGCGGAGTTCGTCGCTCATAAACGATGAGCCCCGGTCGCTATGGATATAGCTGGGGAAACCGAACAGGGTGAAGAGGCTGTTCAGACATTTAATGACCGTGGCACTGGTCATGTCCGGGCAGGGGCTAGCGAACGGGAAACGGGAGTACTCGTCAATGATGTTGAGGAAGTACACATTGCAGTCAGAGGAGGGGGGGGCCCTTTAAAATCGACGCTCAGGCGTTCGAAAGGGCGAGTGGCTTTTATCAGGTGGGCTCTGTCTGGTCTATAAAAGTGCGGTTTGCACTCAGCGCAGACTTGGCAGTTCTTGGTCATGGTCCTGACCTCCTCAATGGAGTAAGGCAGGTTGCGGGCCTTGATGAAGTGGAAGAACCTGGTGACCCCCGGGTGGCAGAGGTCATTGTGGAGGGCCCTCAGCCTATCAATCTGCGCGCTGGTGCAGGTGCCACGTGATAGGGCATCTGGGGGTTCATTGAGCTTCCCAGGCCGGTACAAGATCTCGTAATTGTAGGTGGAAAGTTCGATTCTCCACCTCAAGATCTTGTCATTTTTGATTTTGCCCCTCTGCTTGTTGTTGAACATAAAAGCAACTGAACGCTGGTCAGTGAGCAGGGTAAATCGTTTTCCGGCCAGGTAGTGCCTCCAATGACGCACAGCCTCCACAATAGCCTGGGCCTCCTTCTCGACCGCGGAGTGTCTGGTCTCCGGGCCCTGGAGGGTTCGTGAGAAGAATGCCACAGGTCTCCCCGCCTGATTAAGGGTGGCGGCCAGAGCGAAGTCGGACGCATCGCTTTCCACCTGGAAGGGGATGGATTCGTCCACTGCGTGCATGGTGGCTTTGGCAATGTCCTCCTTGATACGGTGGAAGGCCGAGCGGGCCTCTGCCATCAGGGGAAAAGAGGTGGATTTGATCAGCGGACGGGCTTTGTCTGCATAGTAGGGGACCCACTGGGCGTAGTAGGAAAAAAACCCTAGGCACCTCTTCAGAGCTTTTAGGCAGTGGGGCAGTGGGAGTTCCATAAGGGGACGCATCCGGTCCGGGTCGGGACCGATGACCCCGTGTTCCACAACACAGCCAAGGATGGCGAGGCGGTCTGTGCGGAATATGCACTTCTCCTTGTTATATGTCAGGTTCAGGAGTTGGGCGGTGCGGAGGAATTTCTCGAGGTTTGCGTCATGGTCCTGCAAGTCATGGCCGCAGATGGTCATATTGTCTAGGTAAGGGAAAGTGGCCTGCAGCGCGTTTTGATCGACCATCCGGTCCATCTCCCTTTGGAAGACGGAGACCCCGTTGGTAACGCCAAAGGGAACCCTAAGGAAGTGATAGAGGCGGCCGTTTGCCTCAAAAGCAGTATTCTGGCGGTCTTCGGGGCCGATGGGGAGCTGGTGGTACGCTGATTTCAGGTCAATGGTCGAAAAGACGCGGTACTGCGCGATCTGGTTGACCATGTCAGCTATGCGGGGGAGTGGGTAGGCGTCCAGCAGGGTGTAGCGGTTTATTGTTTGGCTGTAGTCGATGACCAGGCATTGTTTCTCGCCGGTCTTAACGACCACAACCTGGGCTCGCCAGGGGCTGGAGCTGCCCTCAATAATCCCCTCCTTCAGGAGCCGCTCCACTTCGGTTTTGATGAAAACCCTGTCCCCGGCACTGTATCGCCTGCTCTTTGTGGCGATGGGCTTACAGTCTGGGGTGAGGTTAGCAAACAGTGGGGGGGGTGGGACTCTGAGTGTGGAGAGGTTGCATCTGGTGCGCGGCGGGCAATTTGGAGGCTGCTGGCTGCGGACTGTGAGTGGGGGGAGGGGGCCACCGTACGCCATCGTAACGCTTTTGAGGTGGCACTGGAAATCCAACCCCAGTAGAACGGCAGCGCAAAGTTGGGGCAGGACCAGGAGTTTAAAATTATTGAACACAGTCCCGTCTACTACTAGTGTCACCACGCAGTAGCCGCCAATGTCCGCTGACTGGGACTTGGCGGCCATAGAAATCCGCTGGTGCGCAGGCAGGACTGGGAGAGAGCAACGCCGCACCGTGTCGGGGTGGATGAAGCTCTCTGTGCTCCCGGAGTCAAAAAGGCAGTTTATTGCATGGCCGTTTACCTTAACGTCCATTTTGGACCGAGCTAGTTGGTGCGGTCTCGTTTGGTCCAGCGTAACAGAGGCCAGCGTAGGGGTCGGTGTGTCGCTGCAGGTATCAGATGGGGGGGGGGTTGGCGGCCTGCTGCGTCCCGGCTGGTGTCCAAGATGGCGGCGTCCATGATTCCCATGTGGCTGGAGTCGTCCAAGATGGCTGCTGCTGCGGGTGGTTCGCACATGGCTGGGGAGGCCCAAGATGGCGGCCCGCACGGCCCACACGCGGCGCTGTTGGGGGCCCAAGATGGCGGCTCGCACGGCCCACACGCGGCGCTGCTGGCATTCGGGGTGGCTTTGGCCTTGCAGACGCTAGCATAGTGTCCCTTTTTCCCGCAGCCCGAGCAGGTCGCATTCTTTGCCGGGCAGCGCGCTCTGGGGTGTTTGGCCTGGCCACAGAAGTAGCATTTCTGGCCTTGGGATACTGCTGTCTGGCTTTGGGACACTGCTGCGGTGGTTGGGCCGTTGTTGGGCTGTGGCTGGGGTGGCACGGTGCTATGGGGCTGTCCTACCGTGTCCCAGGTTGTCGTTCCCCGCGGCGTCCACGGTGCAGAGGAGTAGGCATCCATGCCCTGGTAGGCTGCGTCCAGCGTTAGTGCGATTTCGGAGGCTTTGTCGAGGGTGAGGTCACTCTGCTCCAGCAGCCGCTGTCGGGTGTAGTTGGACCTGTGGCCCGCTACGGAGGCATCCCGGATCAGTTCCTCCGTGTACTTAGTGGGCGTTACCGCCTTACACCCACAGGCCCGGCCAAGCACGGACAGTGCTTGGAGGTATTCCTCAGTCGATTCCCCAGGTTGTTGCTTGCGACTCCCCAGGAGGTGCCTGGCGTAAATTTCGTTCACAGGGCGCGTGTACTGGGTCTTGAGGAGCTGGAGGGCGGCTGTGTACGAGGTCGCGTCCCGGATGACTGAGTACACTCGGTGGTTCACCTTGGAGATCAGGACAGACAGTTTGTTCGCATCCGTTACGACCGCAGTGGAGGCAGTCAGGAATGCCTCGAAGCACATGAGCCAGTGAGCAAACTTGGTGGAAGCGTCCGCTTCCCGACTGTCCAGGTCCAGGCATGCTGGTGTGAGGATCTTCTCCATTATAAAAAATTTAGTTAATAAAATTGATGCGCCATCAATTACTCAAAAGACTGAGGTTAAGCGAGTAACAACCAGGCTTTTATTAACTAAAGAATGAAGGTCTAGTCTCGAGTGGTCGACCCGTCCAGAATACTAAGGGACTGGGAGGTAGTCACTTATATACCTGGAATAGTGGGAGGAGTCAGCCGAGGCATGTCCAGACCTGTACCTAGTGGAATACACATACACATACAGACAGGTATAACATGTGTTTATTCGCTGTGCTGATTTTATGACATATGTTAAAAGTATAGTGGATATATGACCAGGAACTAATAAAGATATTACATAACATGACAAAACCTATTTTATCACCAAATTTTATGATTTTAGGGTGTATATGTTGCAGATCCACACCAAGATAAGAAGCAACTTACTGCTTTAAAATAAATCACAGCTTTAATGGGCCAGATCTTGCTGAAGTGGGGCATTTTAAGGCATACGCTGTTTGTTGGACATTTCCCTGCAATCTTCAGCTCAAAATTGTTTGCGTCGTAACTTGCTGAAAGTGCAAGCTTATAAACGGTGTGGCAAGGGCGAAGGGGGATCTGGGACCTCAATGTATCGATTTAACCAATGAGATTTAAGGATTGACGAAAAAAAAACAGGAGTAATTGAGAAGGCGGGTGAATTAGAGCCAAATCAGGTACAGAAAGAGAAATAAAGAGAGGGAAAGAAAGATTGGATTAATCTAGAATGGTACCAGGGATGAGGGACTTCAGTTACATGGAGAAGCTGGGGATGTTCTCCTTAAAGCAGAGAACGTTAAGAGGAGATTTGATAGAGGTGCTCAAAATCACAAGGGGTTCAAATAGATTAAATAAGGAGAAACTGTTTTCAGTGGCAGAAGAGTCGGTAACAAAAGGACACAGATTTAAGGTGATTGGCAAAAGAACCAGAGACGAGATGAGGGGAAAAAAAATGACGCAGCAAGTTGTTGTCATCTGGAAGGCACAAAAGAGAATTGGATAAATACTTGAAGGGGGAAAAATTACTGGGCTATGGGGAAAAAGCAGGTGACTGGGATTAATTGGATAGCTCTACCAAAGAGCCGGCACAAGCGCGATAGGCTGAATGGCCTCCTTCTGTGCTATATCACTCTATGATTCTGAGAGAGAGAAAAGAGACAGAAAGGAAAAGTAAGAAAAAATTTTTAATTTGACATTTTAAATATATCTCACAGCAACTAACTACATGCAAGAATGAGATTGAACTGTTTAAATTGTTCCCTTTCTGGGCTAGAGAGGTTGATTGGCAATGCATTAACAATTATCATGTCACTAAAAAGGTACGTACGCTGTTAATTATGCACCCTCACTTTCTGCGGCAAGTTTAATGGGCAATTAATGTGCAAATCCAGCAAGTTCTTAAAATAATGAGGACACTAAGGGTGAGATGCCATTGATGACGGAGACCAGCAAGTTCTGAGGATTCACAACTCACGGTGAATCTCTTAATCCCTTGAATCTGCTGGCCGATTTGTGCATTAATAACGGCTTGGGTTGTTAACATGCCATTATTTTACCAGCAAGATCCGGCCATTGTGTTGTATTACTTGTTTCTGTCAGCTATATTACACATTATTACTTCTAACCTGTTGAGAGTTTCTGTATGTTTTTAATGATCTGTTTTACAAAATATTTCCATTTGCTAATAAGTAATGGCTTAAACCAGATCCACCTCATCAATAGGTTTCATACCAGTGCTGATGTGGCTCGGTGTCAAATTTTGTTTGATAAGGCTTCTGTGAGCGCGTTGGGACGTTTTACTACATTAAAGGCGCAATATAAGTGCAAGTTGTTGTTGATGTAGCCACATCCAGCTAGTTATGGACTCACGCTCCAGTTTCCTGAGTACAGATCCAAGCATCCAACCTGCTCAACTCCCATTGGCTCTAGTTGCTTTTGTTTAAAACCCATCTGTGGCTACACTGTAGAAAAATTCAATCCATTACTGTGGCAAAAGTAGAAAATCTTTAGCAGATCAATTAGCATCTGAAGGAGAAGTTACATTTTGGTAAGACTTTCTGTTACATTGCTATAAATGGAGGAGCTCTTTTCAATTTGCTTTTCAGATTATATTATCAACAACAACTTGCATTTATAAAGCACCTTTAACGTAGTAAAATGCCCCACAGCGATTCACAGGAACGTTATCAGACACCAAGCCACATAATGAGATATTAGAACAGGTGACCAAAAGCTTGTTCAAAGAGGTAGGTTTTAAAGGAGGAGAGAGGCAGAGAGGTTTAGGGAAGGAATTCCAGAGCTTAGGGTCTATGCAGCTGAAGGCACAGCCGCCAATGGTGAAGTAGAGGAAATCGGGGATAGAGCAAGTTCAACACTTTTTTTGGAAGTTTTAATGCATCCACCAACCTGTCCTTTTGCTGTAGTTCTGCAGGCATTGACGAGGCTTCTTCACAAACAGGACAGCACAGCTTCTCAGTATCCTAATGTCCCAGCAAATTCGCCATAGACACCACAAACACAGGCAGGTTGTCCTGATGTATATTTGCATTCATCGGCATCTATATCTGTACAAGATATGCAAAGGCGTTGGGATGTGCCAAACGCCAGCCTGCAGGTGTTACACAACAGTTAAACAACCAGGATTATGGTACTGTAACACTGTCAGGGTAAACTTGACTGAATCTCCATTTGACTGAATCTAAAAGTGACCAAATGTACCGACAAGCTTTGAGGGCAAGAGACTGCTTGGCTAAAACATTTGTAAAATAAGTGATGTGTTGGTACTTTTCCTTCAAAAGATAAGATCTTGAAAATTCTGTGAGAATCATGAGTCTACAACCCTACAGATGTGAAAAACAATGACTCTCTCCAATCCTTGGACGTCTGGCCTTGGTTAACTAAGCTTCAAAACAGATAGGAAGAGAGTGAGGAAAACATGAATGCTGTGGGCGAGTTGCCAAGTTTTGGGGTATAAGTATTATTGGACACTGACATTCGGGACTATAGTCAATGGTGGCCTGGTCAGTTGCCAGTTAAGGTTAATCATATGTCTAGTCATTGTTGGATTGACCTCTCACCTGGTGAATAGTACGTATGTGGTTTTACTTATAATCACCTGAGCTTAAAGTAAATGATTTTAGATGCTTGCTTGTAATAAATACAAGAATTGAGTACAGTTTGTATTCTGCTAATTACTTGTAACCTCTTGTTGATTTTTAAATAAAAGAAGTTTCACAGATTCATTGGGTTTTGTGTTGTCTGTTCCACGGGTCTGAACTCTAAACTGTCAGACAATCAGAACGTCTTACAGTTAATTGGCGCCCGAACAGGGACTCGTTCGGAACAAACAATGGCAAAGACGATGGATGAGTTAGTCACGAAATATGTGATGGGGAAATTACCTCGAGGGTCCACGTGTCAGCAAAGGTTAAGGAAATCCGTTTGTTTATTGGCCTATCAGAGGCAGGTTAAATCTGATGAATGGGTAAAGATCAAGTTAAGGAACGAAACAGAAGAAGAAAGCAAACGTAGACACAGACTCAATGAAAAGTTAGAACAGGAAGAGAGGTGGTGTAATAAAGAACAACTCGAGAGCCAGTGTATAAATAATCAGAATCAGTGCGATGCCTTGTCAAAAGAACTATCCAAACAGAGACATCGGTCAGAGCAGGCAGAAGAGATCAATGAGGACCTGAAGGTTGCATTTAGGGTCACCCAGAAACAGGCTCTAGAGGAACGGAGTGCTTGTGGGAACCATACTGAGTATAATAAATGGATTAAGGAGTGGGAGATAAAGAGGGAAAAAGATCTTAAGTTGCAGGCTATCCAATCTGAAAACTGAAAGGAGGAGAAAAACAGGGATTTGGAGAGCCAGGGAAAGCTGCTGAGATGACAATTTAAAAGAAGGGAAAAAGGAAACTTAAAGTTTTACTGACTGTGCTGAGACAAATAAAACACAAGATTTGCTGAGTGAAAGGAACCTTAAAGGATGCTGGAATTTCAGTTTGTGTGAAAGTGTGTGTTAAAGTGTGGATGTGTTAAATATGTTCATTTCAATTTAAGATTGTGCACCTAGAGGTGGGAGAAACTTTGTGATTTGCAGTTTAAGTTAAAGACACTGCTGTGGATATATTTTGACTGGGACGGCTAGTACAGCAAACTGTAAATCAGAAGCAGTTTGCCTTACAATAGATAAGCTTCAGCCTTGAAGTTACGGTTGCCATGGTTTCTAATCATGTCTGGTAGAAATGAGTTTTGACTTTTTGAAAGTATTTTGTTTTAATTGGATTACAAAAAAAATAGCTATTGTTTGATTTGATTTTAAATCAATTTGAATGTTTACAAAGCACTGTCTTCTTAATTTGGTGATTGCAAATCCGAGATGCCCACTTTCTAAGTTTTTGACAAGTAGCCTATGGTGGGGAAAAAAATGAAAGGAGAAAAGGAAAGGTTCTGCCCCTTCTCTACTTTTAGTGTAGTGATGTCTGAAATAACGTATATGAATGTTTCTTTTTCAAGCGGTACTGGTTAGTTTGAGATATTGGTATAAATTGAATTGGAGTTATTGAGGTTAATTAACCTGTTTAAACCAGACTTTTATTGTGGCCATGGTGAAATTCTGGTTGGTGTAAATTGTGTGAAAGCCTCTAGTTCCGGACATGAGGCAATCACATCAACAATTGGTATTTTTGAAATTTTTGACCAATTTCAAGTATGTTTGACCAGGAAAAAATAGAAATGCTATTGTTGTGTGTGGAGTTGTTTTACAAAATGTTTGTAGTAGTAACACAATTTTAAAGGCACAAAGATTTTGTTTTAAATTTACTTGAAAGCTGTGAGAAGCTGTGTGACACAAGTTGACATTGATTGTTGGGATCTGGGCCTGTCTTCTTTTGAAAAATGTAATTGTGAAAATCAAACTGTCTTTTTCGATCGGGAAAGTTTTTAAAAGATTTATGTGAAGTGACGTAATTGCGTGCATCTGATAATTTGCTCCGTCTTCTTACAAACCTGCAAAGGAGTTAACCCTTTCCACTGACAGCTGATTTTCTTTTAATTTACCACACAACAACTGAATGAAATTTAAAGATATTGCACATTTTTAAATTTAAGTTTCTTAAATTTAAGTGAATATTTCCCCACAGTGACAGAAGAGAATCAGGAATTGACGAATGAACCCATTGGGCTCGTAGGAAAGCCCCAGTGGATTGTCTGTTTTTTCTTTTAAGCAGGGGGCCAGATGAGTGTTGATGGTGCAAGATTACCAGGTGGGTAGAAGTCTTCCCGCGCTAGTCGGCCACAGCATTGTGGACAGCCAAGACCCTAGTTAGAGAGGTATTCTCCAGATGTGGTAGAGTCAGGCCAAGGAAGTCATTTTACAGGTCAGGTAATGCAAGCCACTCTGAAATTGCTTGGAAATGAAGGGGAATGGCATGTGACCCACAACCCACAATCATCGGGAATTGTGGAAAGAATGAACCGGACATTGAAGCTGGCCCTGCGAAAGGAATTAAATGAACAGCACACTAAGTGTAATGTGGTACTTCCCCTAATCCTTACGTAGTAACAAATCCAAAGGAACGGGTCACTCCCCTCATGAATTAGTAACAGCCCATGCGCCCCACACACCTGTTGGTCCCCACTCTGACTGATAAACAAATGAAAGAAGTCACTCGGGACAAATTCCTGAGCGACCTGTGGGGAACTTTAAAGGAACTGAACTTGAGGGCCAGGCACAACAACGCAATCGACTACACCTGGCTCTGAATAAACCCCAGGAATAGGAGGTGGGAAGCCAGGTAATGGTACAAAACTATGCAAGTGTGGGAGTTTTCGAACCCCTTACAAGGAATCATATAACATTGTTGATAAAGCCAGTCCTATGGTATACGTGGTTCAGTTACCTAAGAATATCAAATGGTTTCACATTAATCAGATGAAGCTTTGTCAGCCTGCAAGAAGGTCAAGAAGACAGCAAACCACGATCATGAGCATGGTGAGATTGAATCATCTGCTCCAATGGGATGATGAAGAAGAGGTGTCTAATGGGACACCCCCACCCAATGAGGCGCCCTTGTCTGAAGTACAGTATGATTCAAATGAAGGTGGACAGGACATAGGAGCTGTAGAAGCCTCCTCGTCCCCAGGTCCGTAACCACCTCCTGTCCACGGACGAGTCCAATGGACCCCTCCTACCCCATGACATAGTAAATAAATAAGTATCGTCAGTGGTAGGCATTGAAAATTGCCCTATACAGAAAAGGAAAAGTAGGAAATCCCGTTTTGCTTTGTTTTTAAAAAAAACATCAATATTGAGAGCCTGAACTATATAAAATGAAAGAATTATTCTGGCCAGTGATCAGGATTCTGCTCTATCTCGAAGATTTCACATCAACTTATTCGGCATACTGGACCACCACTAACTATTTTCCCTATAATAGTTCGATTGCAGTTGCCCTGGAGAAACCACCCCGGGACACCACTCGAAACATTACCCTCCAGTACATCAAGGGTAATTGTGAAACCGTGTGTTTAGAAACAGTATGGGTTACCACTTATGAGGTCCAAGACAGGAGGGGAATATGTATCAAGTGTAAGAGTGAGACTGTGAATCAGCCACGTGTATGGTTCATTCAGGCAAAGGTGTGTGACAATACTAGTTACCGCCGGATAGGAGATCCTTGGGGACATAATGGGAGCCCAACTCAATCGGAAGACAATGGGGAAACCATGTTGTGTTGGCCATGGTGGTGACAAGAGCATGATATATGGGTGCGTAAACCCTTCAGGGATGCCACCAACCATACTTTTGTATCAACAGAGCCGCTTTGTGGAGCTCCAGTCCACTGGATAGGCAGGAAAGGTATCCAAGTGCATGGAATAGATGACGGGTCCCTACCAATGGTTTGTGGACAGGGAGGGAAGGCTGTGTAGGGGTTCGAAGGGTTGCACGCATTATCATGTGCAGGAATGTGAAAATGGAATAATACACACGGTGGTATTGAAAGTCCGTCCTAAACTTCCCCCCCGCCCCACTCCCTATGAATAAAACACAATCGCGGGAAGAACAAGAAGAAACCCGGGTTGTCTGTCCCAAACACACCCCGGGACTAACAAATGGGTTAGTGGTAATCCCAACTCGGATGATATTGTACCATGATGTGCATCACAAGGTGGTGCCTGTGATATTAAATCTGACCAAGGTGGGAATACCGAACTGGTGCAAACCAGAAACAGCGTGGTTATATGGGAGAATGGTGTGGGAATTAATAAAAACGATTTTGGGAAAGAGTCAGCACAACTTTGTCGGAATTGGAATTAGACCCATTGGGACAGAAATTCGGGTCTCCACGGGTGAGTACGCATGGGGTACTCACCCGTAGGCCCGATGGAAGTGCTGGTTTCCTGCATGCACTGCGCATGCGCGGGAAACCAGCACTCCCGTTCCTCTGAAAGCAGGGGTTCAGAGGCCGAACGCGTGCACGGGAGAGGCTGCGCGTGCACATCAAACTTAGGTTTTTTATGCAGGTTTTCCCGGGAGGGTAAGTCTGCAGAATTTACACATTTAAAAAGTAGGCTTAAGGCCTGCCTTTTACAAGGTAAGTGGTGAATTAATTAAAATTAAAACATTTTTTCCACAGTGTAGTGTCCGTGTGTTGATAAAGACACTGAAGACAGGAGTTGGTTCATAGGTGTTTACTTAGCAAAGTCTGGGGGGGGGGGGTTCTAACGGATATACACAATATACAGGCTTATATAGCCCGAGTGGCAATTACCGGCATTACAGCACACCTGGGGCTCTTAAAGGCACATACACTACAATTCCTCCCCTTTTAGCTAACCAGTACATCATATTTTAAGTAATTATTAATTACATGTTATAAGAAAAATAATATACACATTGCTGTAGTTAATTAATTATAAGTCAGTCTCTCAGGAGGCTTCCTGACTCGGTCCGGATAACGCCTCGGGGGTGTAGTAGTTTCTGGTGGTGTAGTAGGTTCTTTTGGCAAGGCTGATTCGGCTTGAATGCCAGTGTCGGGTTCATCGGGTTCCAGTATCACCGGATCGGAGGTAGATATGGGTATCTCTACTTCATCGTTAGACGTATAGAGTTGTGGTGTAGGTTGTCCCTTTTCGGATGACTTTATGATTTGGTCAACATGGCGCCTTATTATGCTTTCTCCGATGTCCACGGTATACATCAGTGGTCCTAGTCGTGTGCAGATAGTTCCAGGCTGCCATTTCTCGGTACGGTAGTCCCGGCCAAAACTTGTTGACCTATCTGGAAGGTTCTAGTTGGCCTTTCATTCATGCCTTGAAACTGCCGGTTCTCCACGTCCCTTCTGATGTTGGGCTTGACCAAATCCAGCCGGCATCTTAGGTTTCTATTGAAGAACATCATGGCGGGAGTTTGGTTGGTAACCATATGTGTTGCATTCCAGTATGCGAATGAGAAGTTATCCACCTTGTGCTGAAGTTTTATGTCTTCATTACCCATGGCCTTTATGGCCTTCTTGAAGGTCTGGACAAACCTTTCAGCCAATCCATTGGTGGCGGGATGATATGGGGCGAACGTGTAGTGCTTAACCCCATTGTTTTTTAAGAACTTCCTGAATTCTTTGGACACAAATTGCAGTCCATTATCAGAACATATCTGTTCCGGCAGCCCATTCCTGGCAAATATGGTCCTTAATACTGTGATGGTTTTTTCCGTGGTGGTGGAGGACATCTTTATTACCTCCGGCCACTTGGAGTGTGCATCAACCGCGATTAAGAACATTGAGTCCATAAATGGACCAGCAAAGTCGATGTGCACCCTTTGCCAGGGAGATGAGGGCCACTCCCATGGATGTAGAGGGGCTTGTGGTGGAGCGTTTTGGACCTTCTGGCATCCTAGGCAGCTCTTGGTCATTTCTTCGATGTCTCCATCGATACCTGGCCACCATACAAACGCCCTAGCTAGGTTCTTCATTTTCACTCCACCCAGATGCCCCTCGTGAAGCTCCTTTAGCACTTTATCCTGGAGTTTGGGTGGAATCACCACTCTGGATCCACACATCAAGGTTCCTCGGCACACTGACAGCTGTTCTTTTCTTTGCGAGAATGCTGGCAACAGTGGTTCGCCATCTGCTGGCCATTCCTTCACTGTTAAATCGTAGACCCGTGAGAGAGTCAGGTCATTTCTCGTCTCCCTTTCAATGGCAGAATTTGTTACTGATAGACATTCCACTATGGTAGAGTGGAATATCTCTACTGGGTCTACTGTAGGTGCCTCTTCTACCGTTGGCAACGGTAGGCGCGATAAACCGTCAGCATTCCCATGCTGTTTTGATCCTTTGTATTCTATGTTGTATTGGTGTGCCCCTAGAAAAAGGGACCACCTCTGTAGCCTTTGCGCTGTCATAATGGGAACACCCTTTTTAGGGTTGAATATGGAGATGAGTGGTTGATGGTCAGTCAACAAGGTAAATTTTTGTCTGTGTAGGTAATGGTTGAATTTCTTCACTCCCCATACCAGGCTGAGTGCTTCCCTGTCGATTTGGGCATAGTTACGCTCAGCTGAGTTCAACGAGCGTGACGCAAAAGCTATCGGCCGTTCTGAGCCATCAGGGAATTTATGGGATAATACTGCTCCTATGCCGTAAGGGGATGCATCGCACGCCAGTCTGATTGGCAGTGATGGGTTGTAATGAGCCAAAACTTCCTCGGATGTGATTAAGTCTTTACATTTATGTAAGGCACGTTTACAGTCTTCGTTCCATTTCCAAATCACTCCTGTTTGTAGAAGTTCATTAAGAGGGTGTAGAAGAGTTGATAAGTTCGGTAAAAATTTATGATAGTAATTTATTAATCCCAGGAATGACCTTAATTGTGAAACATTTTCAGGTGCTGGGGCTTTTATGACCGCTTCAATTTTTTCAGGTGACTTATGCAACCCTTCATTATTAATTATGTGGCCACAATATGATACCTGATTTTGGAAAAATTCGCACTTGGGGCGATTTGCTCGTAGGCCCCGTTCTTTCAGCCTAGTGAGCACCTGCTCTAAATTGGCAAGGTGCTCGTTGTCATTTTCTCCTTTTACAAGGATGTCGTCTAGGTAGCATTGAGTCCCCGGAATCCCTTGCAGGACTTGCTCCATAGCTGTTTGCCAGATAGCTGGAGCTGATGCTACTCCAAAAGCCAGTCGATTGTACTGGTACAGGCCTTTGTGTGTGTTTATCGTGAGATACTTTTTAGAGGCCTCCTCAACCTCCATTTGTAGATATGCCTGTGCCAAGTCAATTTTGGTGAAATGTTTCCCTCCAGATAGTGAGGCGAAAATATCTTCTATCCTCGGAAGAGGATACTGTACTGTGTGAAGGACCGGGTTTGCAGTCACCTTGAAGTCTCCACAGATGTGAATTTTTCTCTGTTCTTCAGATTTATCATTATTCAATGCTTTTTTCATGACTGGAATGATGGGTGTTGCCCACTCACTCCAATCTATTTTGGATAATACGCCTGCCTTTTCCAAATTCTCCAGCTCTGCCTCGACTGCTGGACGAATTGCGTATGGCACCGGTCTTGCCTTAAAAAATTTGGGAATTGCTGCATCTTCCACTTTTATTGAGGCGGTGATGCCTTTCAAGGTTCCTAGTTTCTCTTGAAACACTTCTTTGGCGTTGGCCAAGATGTCTTTTAATCGTTCAGGTATGATGTCATCATTGTTTTTTTTCTTACTGGTCACCGTCAGTGCCTGAATGGAGTGCCAGTCTAAACGTATCTTTCTGATCCATTCACGTCCCAACAACGGTGGACCACCATCTTGTAGAATGTATAAATACAACTTTTGTATTTCTTTGCTGTTGTATACAACAGGCACCCTTATTTTTCCTTTGGGGTATACTTTCTGCCCCGTATATGTTTTTAAGATAATGGATGTGTCTTTTAGAGTTATATGCGAAAATAGCCTCTCGTAATCCCGTCGATTTATTACGGTTAGAGCTGATCCTGTATCTAACTCCATTTTAACTGGGGACCCTGCTATCATGAGGTTAACCCAAGTGGTTTGGTAATCATCTTTGGCAAGTACATTATGTAATTTGAGACAGCTTAGTCTCTTGTTTTCGGAGTCGCTATCGCTCTTCTGGTCTTCGGAGCTACTGTCCGTCATCATTTGTACCTTCCTGTACTTTCCTTTATTGATTTTTTTTTTCTGTCTGTGGATTTATTTTGTCCAGATCGGCATACCCGTGCAATGTGTCCAATCTTTCCGCATTGCCTGCATGCTTTGTCCTTGAACCAGCAGTCCCTCTGGTTATGGGTGGATCTGCCGCAGCGATAACATCTTTCGAAACCCTGTGTCATTTCATGGGTGCCGAAGTCCTGTGTCTTTTGTTGTATCTCTGCAGCTCCTCTTGCTGCTGCTTCGTATGATACAGCCATACTGAAAGCTTTGTCCAATGTTAAATCTTTTTCAGAAAGCAGCCTTTTTTGTGTTCCTTCACTTAAGAGACCGCAAACAAATTTGTCTCGAAGATAATCTGATAGTCCTGCCCCGAATTGGCAGTACTTTGATAGCTTTCTTAATTCGGTTAGGTAATCAGCGTTACTTTCATTCTTGTGTTGATTTCTCTTGAAGAATTTGAATCGTTCCGTTATCAGCAGCGGTGTTGGGTTTAAGTGCTCCTGCAGGGTATCAACAATTTCTTTAAAATTCTTGTCCTTTGGTTAGGCTGGAGTGATTAAATTTTGTAACAGCCCGTATGCCTTTGCGCCCATTAGGTTCAGCAGTACTGAAGCTTTTTTTTATCTACTATTCCATTTGCAGTGCAATATACCTCTACTCTTTCCACGTATGTGGTCCAATCCTCTATTTCGCTATCAAAAGCATCAATATTGCCAGACTTAGGCATTTCAGAAAAGATATGGCGCTTCCCGCGCTTTTCTTTCTTTTCTGCAGAAAAGATATGGCCTTTCCCGCCGTTGCTGCCGATTGACAACGCTTTTTTTTCCGCGGTTTCCGTTCTTTTTTTGAAAATTTATTTACAGCTGGAGACTCGTTCCCGCCGGACTTTCTCTCCAGGTCTGAACACTGACCTGCTTGCCGCGCCGGCCGTCTCCCGAGTGCTCCCTCCCAGTCCGTTATTGCTTGCCTCCGATTTCGCTGCCTGTCTCAGCTGTAGAGCCAGCCGCTGGAGCTCCAGCCTGACGCCCAGGAAGGATTAGCGCAGTACCTGCCACCAGCTTGGCCAGCTGGTGAAACCACAGCTTCTCTCACTTTCTTGAGTCTTCTGGACGCCCGAGGAATCGATGTCCTTGAGGTGCTGCCGAATTGCAGGTAAGTCCGTTTCCACTTCGTCGCCACTGTAGTGCCCGTGTGTTGATAAAGACACTGAAGACAGGAGTTGGTTCATAGGTGTTTACTAAGCAAAGTCTGGGGGGGGCTCTAACGGATATACACAATATACAGGCTTATATAGCCCGAGTGGCAATTACCGGCATTACAGCACACCTGGGGCTCTTAAAGGCACATACACTACACACAGGTTTATTATTTTTAAATACTTTAAAGCAAGGTAAGTTTATTTTTAGCCCCATTAGAATATAAAATTATTTTTTTCAAAAATTTAAATTATTGTTTAAAATAGTTATTTCATATCATTTATAGTTTATTTTAAAAATGTGATTTAAAAAAAAAAAAAAAAAATTATTTGAAGGTTTAGTGCTATTTTGGGGCCGTAGTATTTATAAGTCTTGACAGCACTTCCTGTCAAGACATGAATGGAGAATTCCCTGCTCCGATTGGCTGCCCATGGCCCACGTGATCCCAGGGGATGCATCGAACTAACTGCGCCCCTGGGATACGCAAGCACTGCGCGCCGGCAGCTGGGCCAGGCCCCGGATCGAATTCCATGGGGCTCAACAGCCGGCGCGCAAGGTTAGTGCAGGTCGGGGGCTTGCACCCGCGGGAAGCTCCTGACCCGAATTTCGAGGCCATTATATCGCAAGGGCTCAGGAGATGGTAATGCATTTAACAATAATTTTGGGAAAAGTACTGAGGTCACTGAAACAAACAATGTTGGTTACGGGGTTAAAAGGGACCATATCAGAACACGACGGGGTCTAATAAATGATGCAGCCACTGTTTTTAGTACCGGAATCTCCATCGTTAATAGTCTTGATTTGGCTGATTTGGATCAATCCGGAAAAGCAGTTAGAAATCGTCTAAAGGAAATTCTGAATAAAATGAATGGTCTGTGTAGTAACCTGGGAGGTTATGAGTAACCTGATCCATCAGGTGGTGCTGTGGCAATTGCTCTCCTGAGTTAAGTCTGATCTGTACTGGTTGTACTCTTTGTTTTTGCTGCCTCATGGCAGAAGCTTTTATGTGCAAGCGTTGATTAAACCATGTTAAGGAGTTAACCAGTGTCTGTCTCCATCTATGGCCACCTCAAGATACCACATATGGCGACGATAATAAAGGACGGAAGAGTTTTGGAGTATTCGGATGAGGTGCTCGGGTTGGTTAGCAAACTAGTCGGAAAAGCACGAGGCTAGGCCGCGGGAGTCGAAACGGAGTTTGAATTTTTGGCTGAAGTGACCGGACTCCAAGGATGGCAGGAACAGTAGGCTCCGTGGCACCTTTTGACAGCAAGTCGCAGTCTTGGGAGGAGTATTGTGAAATACTGGGCCATTTCTTTATGGCAAACGAGGTGGACAGTGCTGAAAAGAAAAGGGCCATTTTACTGAGTTGTGTGGGAGCGCAAACCTATACACGGATGAGGAATCTGCTGAGCCCGGAGCGGCCAGGAGAAAAATCTTTTGACGAGTTGGTGAGTCTACTAAAGAATAATTTCAATCCAAAACCTAGTGAAATAGTACAGAGATGGAAATTCAATTCGAGGATTAGGAGGCCGGAAGAAAGCGTTACTGAGTATGTGGAGGAGCTTCAGAAGCTCGCACAGGACTGTAATTTTGGAAATACGCTCACAGTCATGTTAAGGGACAGACTAGTATGCGGAGTTAACGACGACAGTATACAGCAAAGGTTGCTGTCAGAAGAAGGATTAACGTTTGAGACGGCACTTAAAAAAGCACAAGCCATGGAGATGGCTAACGAGGACATTAAGGACTTAAACAGTATGAGCAAGGAGAAATGGAGTAAACCAGTGGGAGGAGCTGTTTTCAAGATGGAAGCTGGCGCGAAAAGTCCACCAGTCAGGGTTGGGGATTGCTACCGATGTGGTGGGACGAGCCATTATGCAAAGGACAGCAGGTTTGCAAAGACAAAGTGCCACAATTGTGGAAAAATAGGGCACTTAAAGAAAGTCTATAAAAGGGCAGTGAGTGAGAGAAGCAGTGCTAAAGGGGCAAAGCATGCAAAAGGGGGGAGGGAGAAGTACACAAAGCAGGCAAATTACATACAAGAGGAAGAGTCTAGTGAGGAGGTTTTCACTATATACAGTATAGGCACTTCAAGGCCCAACGTACCCCCTCTCACTCAGTATTTGATAGTGAACAGAGGTCAAGTAAAGTTTGAGATTGACACCGGATGTAGTGTAACCAAAATGTCGCAGACTGAGTACGCCAAGCTATGGGGGGAAGCAAAAGTACCAGAGCTAGGTACATGCCCCATTAGTCTCAAAACCTACACAGGACAGAAGGTGGACATTTTGGGGGCAGCCGAAGTACAAGTGGAACACAAAGGAGTCACCAAAGAGCTTACGGTGGTAGTGGTAGCAGGGTCAGGGCCAAACCTGTTAGGGCAAGGGTGGATCAGTGAGTTGAGTGTGGACTGGCAGGCAATGAATAAAATGGAAGACAGTACAGAGGCACTGCAAGAAGTGCTGATGAAGCATGAGTTAGTGTTCCAGGACGAACTGGGCACCTTAAGGGGAGCCACAGCCAAGATTCATGTAGCCAGTGATGCCACGCCTCGTTTCTTTAAACCAAGGTCGGTACCTTTTGCAATGAAGACCAAGGTTGAGGCGGAACTAGATCGCCTGCTAAAGGACAAAGTAATAGAACCAGTGAAATTTTCAGACTGGGCGGCACCAATAGTCCCGGTATTGAAGCCCGACGGTAACGTAAGGGTGTGTGGTGGCTATAAGTTAACAGTGAACAGAGTATCATCACTGGAACAGTACCCCATTCCGAGAATGGAGGACATGTTAACATCGCTCGCTGGGGGAGAAAGATTCAGCAAACTGGACATGAGTCATGCGTATCAGCAGCTATTGCTAGATGAAGAATCAAAAAAGTTTGTCACGGTGAACACGCACAAGGGGCTGTTCACGTATGCCAGGTTACCATTTGGTGTCAGTTCTAGCCCAGCAATATTCCAACGGACTATGGAGGGCATTCTGCAGGGCATTCCAAAGGTGGCCGTGTACTTAGATGATATTCTGCTAACAGGAAGTGACGATCAGGATCACTTAAAAACACTGGACAAAGTGCTACAGCGGCTGGAAGAGGCGGGGCTATGCCAGAAACGGAGTAAGTGTAGTTTCATGGAGAAGGAAGTTACATTCCTGGGACATCGGGTGGATGCCACAGGCCTCCATCCATTACCAGGGAAAGTGCGGGCAGTGCAGGATGCACCGGCACCCACCTCAGTGACTGAACTGAAAGCCTATCTAGGGCTCCTGAATTATTATAACCGGTTTCTTCTAAACTTATCGATGCTGCTGGCACCCCTGCACAAACTGCTGAGAAAGGAGGAGCCATGGCGTTGGGGGCCAGAGCAAGCGAAAGCGTTTCAGCAGTCAAAGGAGCTACTTCAGTCCAGCAGGGTGTTAGTGCATTACGACAAGAAGGAGGAGCTGATAATGTCCTGCGATGCATCACCCTATGGAGTGGGGGCAGTGTTGGCCCACCGCATGTCAGATGGAGCGGAAAGGCCCATCGGGTTTGTTTCACGCACGCTCACAGCTGCGGAAAAGAACTATTCACAGCTTGATAAAGAGGGGTTGGCCATTATATTTGGAGTAAAGAAATTCCATAAGTACATATATGGGAGGAAGTTTGTAATCAGTACTGACCACAAGCCTCTTATTAGCTTACTGAATGAGATGAAAGCGGTGCTTCAAATGGCATCACAGAGAATAATGAGATGGGCAGTAATACTAAGAGCCTATGAATATGTGATCGCGTACAGAGCCGGCAAGGAAAACGGGAACGCGGATGCTCTCAGCCGCCTGCCCCTCTCAAAATCTCCTCGCAGTACTTCCCCTGAGGAGCACGTCCTGATGCTGGATCAGGAGATCAGTCCCCTGATGACTTCAGTGCAAATCCAGGGCTGGACAGCCAAAGACCCTGTTCTGTCAAGGGTCCGTGAGTATGTGTTGAAAGGCTGGCCAGATCACCGTGAGGGACCGGAGTTCGCGCCGTACAGACAGAGACAGCACGAGCTCAGTGTCCAAGATGGATGTGTGCTATGGGGAGCACGCATCATAGTCCCAGAGCGGGGACGCTCTACTTTGATGAAACAGTTGCATCAATCGCACCCAGGAATGACTAGAATGAAAGGACTGGCTAGGAGCTACCTGTGGTGGCCTAACTTGGATGCTGAAATTGAGTCAAAAGTAAAGTCATGCACTATATGTCAGGAACAGAGGAAAGCACCTGCCGGGGCACCACTCCATCCCTGGGAGTGGCCCAGCAAACCCTGGAGGAGAATTCACATAGACTATGCGGGACCTTTTATGGGCAAAATGTTTTTGGTGCTGGTTGACGCTCGCTCAAAGTGGATCGACGTTTATCCAGTGAGCTCTGCAACGACTGATGCCATACTGAATTGTCTCAGGAACAGCTTCAGCACGCATGGTATTCCAGAAATGATTGTATCCGACAATGCACAGTGTTTTGTTAGTGAAGGGAGCAAAGAATTCATGGTAAGGAATGGAATCACACATGTCACCTCGGCTCCATATCACCCAGCCTCAAATGGGTTAGCCGAGCGAGCCGTGCAGACTTTTAAGGAGCTCATGAGGAAGAGCTCAGGTGACACCCTGGAGACCAAGCTCAATAGAGCCTTGTTTAGTTATCATATAACACCCCAAGCTACCACGGGGCTTTCTCCGGCTGAGTTGATGATGGGGAGAAAGTTGCGGTGCACGTTAGACCTGATACACCCAGATCTCAAAAGCAAGGTTGAGACAAAACAAACAAACCAAAAAGCGTACCATGACAAACATACTAAAGCTCGCCATTTCGCCATAGGGGATTTGTGTACACCCGGAACTTCGGTTATGGACCTAAATGGATACCAGGACTAATCCAGGACATTACAGGACCTGTGTCGTACTCCATGTTACTAGGGGATGGTCGAGGGGTTTGTCGGCATGTGGATCAGCTTTTCAGCCGGCAGCAGGGGGAACTGCCTCAGATGGAACAAAGGGCAGTAGAGGAGGCTGTTCCAGGACCCAGCACAGCTTATAAGGTGCCAGTGGACACTGGTACTGCCAGGCCACAGCGGGACAGAGTAAAACCAACATCAGAGACTACTCCAATCTCAAGTGCGAATGAATCTGAGAATCCACCACAAGTGGAATTAAGACGTTCACAAAGGATTCGCAAGCAACCAGAAAGACTTATACAAACCTGTTAAATTAGTCAGGGGTTAACCATGGTTAGAACATACTGGTTAATTAAAACGTAGTACCTAGTAAGGGTTATTGTTTAAGAATTGCATACGGCAATCTTAAGGGGGGAGGAGTGTAGTAACCTGGGAGGTTATGAGTAACCTGATCCACCAGGCGGTGCTGTGGCAATTGCTCTCCTGAGTTAAGTCTGATCTGTACTGGTTGTACTCTTTGTTTTTGCTGCCTCATGGCAGAAGCTTTTATGTGCAAGTGTTGATTAAACCATGTTACGGAGTTAACCGGTGTCTGTCTCCATCTATGGCCACCTCAAGATACCACAGTCTGGAACAAGAGGAATTGAAGGAGGGCCAAATTATGACCATTCATCTGCAGGACATGGCTAACTATTTAGAATCCCATGCTAAAAAGATAAACCAAATTTTAAAGGAGAATCTGAATGCCCCTAGTGAGGCTGCACGAAATGATATTTGTGTAATGTATGGATCTTGGTTATCGGAACAAGCCCGTGAAAACCTGCAGCGCATTGCTGAGGGGAAACTTCCCTTGTGGGTGACTGATTGACACCTGAGGGTGATGTCCACGTACCAATTTACCATGAATATGTGCCAAGGGGGTTGGTGCAGGTGTATCCGGTGAAACATGAATGCCATTTGCAGGAACAGAACAACATCAACTTATTAAGGACTAGCTGAAGTGCCCGGCGGTGCCGAGGGTCTTTTGAGGGCATGTTGTTGTTGGAAGAGAGAGAGAGAGCGACTGGGGGGGGGGGGGGGGGGAAGAGAGAGCGCGACTGGGCGGGGGGGAAGAGAGAGAGCGACTGGGGGGGGAAGAGAGAGAGCGACTGGGGGGGAAGAGAGAGAGAGCGACTGGGGGGGAAGAGAGAGAGCGCGACTGGGGGGGGAAGAGAGAGTGCGACTGGGGGGGGAAGAGAGAGAGCGACTGGGGGGGAAGAGAGAGCGACTGGGGGGGAAGAGAGAGAGCGACTGGGGGGGGAAGAGAGAGAGCGACTGGGGGGGGAAGAGAGAGAGCTACTGGGGGGGAAGAGAGAGAGCGACTGGGGGGGAAGAGAGAGCGACTGGGGGGGAAGAGAGAGCGACTGGGGGGGAAGAGAGCGAGACTGGGGGGGAAGAGAGAGAGCGACTGGGGGGGAAGAGAGCGCGACTGGGGGGGAAGAGAGAGCGCGACTGGGGGGGGAGAGAGAGAGCGAGGGGGGGGTGAAGAGAGAGCGAGGGGGGGTGAAGAGAGAGAGCAACTGGGGGGGGAAGAGAGAGAGAGTGCGACTGGGGGGGAGCGAAGAGAGAGAGCGCGACGGGGGGGAAAGAGAGCGACTGGGGGGGAAGAGAGCGAGCGACTGGGGGGTGGTGGGGGGTGAAGAGAGCAAGCGACTGGGGTGGGGGGGGGAAGAGAGCGAGCGACTGGGGAAGGAGAGAGAGCGTGATTGGGGGGGGCGGGGACGGAGGGAGGTGATTGTGGGTGACCCAGGAGTGATATCACAGTTTCAGTGTATGAGTTGAATAGCAAAATAAAAGATACTATCTCAGTCATTTAGAGGTCAGTTTAGAAATCAACAGTGAACATTTATGCCAATAATAATGTAGAACAATAGAACATTTTACAAAATGGTGGAGTTACAACCAAAGACTGAGTGAATACTTGTTCTGGTAAAGTTTTGCAAACCCAATGGGTTTGGTATTATACAGTGATTTTAGAATCAATATAAAAGTATTCAACATTACACTGTTAAATGTGTTATCTTGTAGTAGGTATGCAGCCTCTCATGTCTTGTAGAGTGCTGTTGAGTTCTTCAAGTGCCCTCTTGTGGGTCTTTGTACACTCATCCCACACAATGACTTTAGACTTTGGAAGCAGATCAGCAGTTGCTGTGCTAATCTTACACACTAGGTGTTGTTGTCTATTCAGATCCAGAGGGACAGGAAAGTTTGAGTGGGCAGTGCGACCTCCTTCCAGAAGAGTTGCAGCAATTCCTGATGAGGCAACAGCGAGTGGAATGAATCCCTTAGAGCAAAGGATCGCCACAGAGGTGTCGTAGCCTTTTGGGGGGAGTAAGACAGAGCAGCTTCTGTGATCGTTGGATGCCGACGAATGTGATCCTGAAGGAGTGCTCTGTTGCTGCAAGCTTTTACAAAGCAGGCACAGAGATGGCTAGTGAGAGTTTTGAGGTAATTAAATGAGGTTCAGTCAGCAACCTGATGGGAGGAGTAGATGAAGGTGGGAGCACTCCGTTATTGGAGAGCCTGTGGATAGACAACATTGTCTGTTTTTCCTGACGGGGTTAAAATGAACAGATTCTTGGATGCACCAACTCTGGAACATGCCACGTACAACTGGCCATGTGAAAAGCAGGGCGTGAGTAAGTTGATGCCAGCAACCTTCAAAGTCTGCCCCTGGGCCTTGTTGTTGGACATAGCAAAAGAAATTTTCACAGGGAACTGTTGCCTTCTGAATTGAAAGTGTAAGTCAGTTGGTATCATAGGAATTGGAGGAAGGAGAACATCCTCCCCCCTGGCACAGCCTGACATGATGGTAGCCTCAATGCAATGATGCATGAGCTTTTTGACTGCCAGTCTGGTTCCATTACACAACTTTGGTGGAGATAAGTTTCTTAGGAGCATGATGGGGGTGCCTTCCTTCAGTACCAGTTTATGAGGAGGCGTTCCTGAAGGCTCCAATTTGTTGAGGAACTCAATGGGGTAATTTACCGCATCATCAATGTCACAAACAGTATCAATGCTTTTGTAAATGTGCTCTTGGCCAGGGAGTTTTTCAAGAAGGATCTTGTTTATCTCGTTGACAATATAATTCCTGGGTGCAAGTATTGACTGTTCACACAGCCAGTTGTGATCTTTGAAGTGATTCACGAGGTTTGGATACACGTTTGATATCAAGTCATCAACTGTTTTTACTTGAGTGCCAAAGTCTGGAGGAATTGTGATTTGTCGACTGCTGTCAATGGGCAACTTTCCTTCTCCCAATTGTAGTAGAAGTCGCGCAAACGATTCTGACATCTCATCACCATGCATATGAACACGCATGTTTGTCGTCAAATGGACTGTTTGCACATATGGCCACAGATGGGATTTCTTGAGACATGCATTGAGTTCATCCGCTGCTGTTCCTCTGGGGACAACTGGCAGGATTTGGCGGAAATCACCTGCCAGCAACAAGGTGATGCCACCCATCAGGATATCGTTGCCTCTCAGATCTTTAAGAGTTCTGTTGAGTGCTTCAAGTGCCCTCTTGTGTACACTCATCCCACACAATCAATCGAGACTTTTGAAGCATCTCAGCAGCACCAGTTCCTTTGCTAATGCGACACACTGGTTCTTCTTGTCTTGTCAGATCTAGAGGCAGCGCAAAGGTTGAGTGGGCAGTGCGACCTCCTTGCAGAAGAGTTGCAGAGATTCCTGATGAGGCAACAGCCAGTGCAATGAATCCCTTAGAGCGAACTGTGGCCAGCAAAAGATTGGTCAGGAATGTCTTTCCTGTTCCACCAGGGGCATCGAGGAAGATAATGCCAGGAGTGTTGTTTTGCACCATATCGAGGAGCAACCTGTAAGTCTGTTTCTGCTCTGGAAGCAATTTAGGCTCAGTGACTGTAACAAAGGAAGTCAGTTCCTCAACATTGTAGGTGGTTTCTCTGAGGACCTCTCTGCTGAGACCTGGAGAATCATTCCTATTGGGAGATGGAAGGTTCAACTGAGTCAGAGACTTGCCAGCCAATTTCAAAGTCTGGTCCTCCAAAAGGATCAATGCCTGATTGTACATCGGAGCAGTGTAGTTGAGTGCCATTGTGGGGTTGGCGCTGGCGTGTTGGCGTAAGATGTCTTCTGTGAGGCAGTCTTTGTGATCTGCCCACAATTGATTTGGGTTGGAAGGTGTGCAGAAGGCAATTATAAGGGCAAAGAGTTTCCGTAGGCGATTGGCGAGGTAACAGAGAGCAGCTTCTTTCATCGTCGCATCCCAATGACTGTCACCCTCAATGAGTCCTCTCATGTGGCAAGCTTCTTGAAAAGACTCACATAGATGGCCATCGACAGTCTTGAGATCATTAAATGATGTGGGGCCAGCAACCTGATGGAGGAGTAGACGAAGGTGAAAGCACTCGGTGTTGTTTGGATGCACCGTGTAGACTCTGCCAAGTGCATCTGATGAGTACACGCCTGTATGACCAGGAACTTCCTTCTGACCTGCTCCAGGGCACCGAGGCCGCCATGTTTTGTTTGTCTGCCATGTGTAGTACTTCGGCACCCGATGATAGAGAAGTGTCTTAGCAAAGTCATTCGTTTGGCACAACTGAAAGAATGCTGTAAGTTTTGTCTTTGGAGGTTGCTCGGCACGTTGGCTGGCATTTTCAGGTCGGAATAAAACCCTTTCTCCATTTTCCAAGTGAACATCCAATTTAGTGACAGTGGGGTAACGGTTGTGGATGTCAAATCCAAAAGTTCGCCAGGCTGCCTCATTGCTGCAGATGTAACGGCCCATCAAATGTGTGGTGATCTCATCATTTTGATTCTGCTGTCCAGCCGCTTCAAGATCAAAGACAGCCTGGTCACTGCCCTTATGGAGGTACTTGCACACATATTTGATAGACTTAACTGAGTGGCAGTACTCCACATTGATGTGACATTTGAAGAGCCTGGATAGGAGTGGACAGTAAGGAACAATCCAACGGTTGTCAACTTCAAATGTCTGTCTTTGCTGTGTTGTCTGAGTTGACGGACCAGGTTGACTCGAGTGGCTAGATTTTTTAGTTCGCATTCTTATCTCAGTGCTGAAACCTCCACTCTCTTTGCCCCTTCTCCTGTACAAAGGATAGCCATCATCCCCATGCTGAGTTTCTTCACGGAGTGGCTTTGGGTACCCTTTTGTACATGCATTGTTTTTCATGCAGGGAGAAAAAGGGTTGTGTCGCCCACAAGGACCGTGAATCATATGTTTTACAACAACATCAAACAGTTCTGGATCCTGGTCCTTATCGGGTAGCTCTGCAGAAATGAAGGAATCAACTTGATTGGGGCGAATCTTTGCCTGAAGCCAGAGTAACAGATGAACATGAGGAAGTCCTCTCTTCTGCCACTCAATGCTGTACATGTAGCAATTGTGTGCACTAAAAAGTTTGCCCGCAGTCAGCAGTTTGAGCAGTTTTTTAACTTTGAGGTTGAAGACCCGTGCTATGAGGTCATGCCTTTCAGTACCAGCTTTGGGTGGGAACTCCTGCCATTGGGGATTGCAAGTCATGGTGATGAAGAGGTCAGGTCTGCCATAGTTTCTGACATAGGTCATGGCATCTTGCGTGTGCTCATGCATGTACCTAGGACCTCCAACGAAGGTGGATGGTAGGATGACCAGTTGACCAATGTCCTCAGTGTTGCCATCATTGGCCACAGCATCTCGTAAGTGTATATAGTCTGTGATTCTCAAATGAGTTTGGTTATGCCGGAACCAATTAAGCCGCTCTCCTTCTATTTTCGCAAACATGTCAGTGAGGAACTGCTGCAGAAGTGGTCCACACTGAAGCAGGTGGTTTGAAGCAGTTTGTCGTTCCATCAGCCCGTATGAATAGAATTCCATGGCAGAAACCATCTTTTGCCTTTGGGCTGTAGGTGGCGCACCAGTTTCGGGGTCAACATGTGGGATCTTGTTATAGGCATCGTATCCATCTTCCCCATGGCAAAACAAAAGCGGGTATTGCAGAGGATCATATGACCTGTGAAGCTCAGAAATTCTTTTGAGTGGACCACCTCTCATATGCAAGACAATGTCCCGTTGTTCAAATTCTTGGCCCACAATGACAATGGCTACCTCATTGGTGGTCGGAGCATTGAAGCGTCGCTCATGTTCACCTGCAGGAGTCTTGTCAGCTTTGATGACAACTTTAAGTTCTTCATTTGTTGTTTCTTCGATGGCTGTTTTGAAAGTCTTAACATATGGGTTTTGGTCATGAAGCATCCGCTGTAACTCAAGCAAAGTTGTTTGCTTGATTTGGTGTTGTTGTGCGGGTAGAACAGCAGCTTCCCTGCGGTGATTGGCTTGCTCTTCGTCGTCACCCAAGAAGTAGATTTGCAGAAACTGAGGTCTTTCGTTTGGGAGAGGAAGTAGTGAGCCAACTGTATGGTACACCTGTCCATGAACTTTAAAAGTTGGGGAAAATCCTGATTCACGCACTCTGTTTGCACCAAAAGAGGTCATTGCAAAGCAGTTGTTGTACTTTCTGATGTGAGTGAGGAAATGTGTTGAAGCTGGATTTCGGCCGAACAGAAGTGAGTGTAGGGGTTCAGGCGGAGCTGTTAGTGTTGGAAGTTTAACCTTTCCTCCATTGCAGCATATCCCAGCAATTTCTCCTTCCCACTTCAGAGCGCCACAGTGACGGCAAATGACGCTCATGTTGCCAATGATGACTGTGTGGTCTGCTTCATAATCGATGGGTGTATAGGAGAAGGCTGCTTCGACCCAATGATTCCAAATGTCAGGTGTGGCAATAGCCCTGCGTCTACTATCGGATTGGCGACGTGCCTGACTTTGCTGAGGAGTCTCGGAGGCTCTGGCTTGGGTATGGGCCGCCCGATCAGAATGTTGACGTGCCTGACTCTGCTGAGGAGTCTCGGAGGCTCTGGCTCGGGCATGGGCCGCCCGATTAGTAGCTTGACGTGCCTGACTCTGCCGAGGAGTCTCGGAGGCAGTGGCTTCGGCATGTCTTTGTCTGTCAGCAGTAGGGCATCCCTCAGAATGTTCAGAAGTGTCAGCTGATCTAGCAGCAGCATGTCTGGCCTGATCAGCGTGAAGGCGAGCCTGTCTCTGCTGCTCAGTTTCAGCAGCTCTCTGTTCCTTTTTCCGGGAAGCATCGGAAGGTTTGCGTCCAAGTCTTGAACGTTTTCTTGGGGGCATTCTGTTATGAAAAAAGAAAAAATAAGTTTTCTATATAGAAATGAGAGGGGGGGGGACAGGGAGAGGGGGCAGGGAGAGAGGGGGGGCAGGGAGAGAGGGGGGGCAGGGAGAGAGGGGGGAGGGAGAGAGGGGGGGCAGGGAGAGAGGGAGGGGCAGGGGGAGAGGGGGGCAGGGAGAGAGGGAGGGGAAGGGGGAAAGGGGGGGCAGGGAGAGGGGGGGGCAGGGAGAGAGGGGGGAGGGAGGCAGGGAGAGAAAGCGGGGAGAGGGGAGTGGGAGTCAGGGAGAGGAGGATCGGGGGGGTCAGGGAGGGGGAGGAGGGAGAGGGAGGAGGGGAGGAGTGTTTTGAGAGGGTCAGGGAAACGGGGAAAAAATGTTTTTTTTAAAAATGGGTGTTAAGAAAATGGGAGATTATTTTGAATGTTTTTTTAAGTTTTTAAAAAGGTGCCACGGAGAATTTTATGAAAAGAGAAAATAATTTTTTTTTTTAAAAACGGGTGTTAAGAAGATGGGAGGCGATGTGGAATGTGTTTTTAAGTTTTTGAAAAGCTGCCACGGAGAACGAAAACATGGAGAATGAAAACACCAAATGTTTTTTTTATATTTAAAAACGGGTGTTAAGAAGATGGGAGGCTATTTTGAAAGTTTTTTAAAGTTTTTAAAAACCTGCCATGCAGAAGGAACACGCAGTGTTTGTGGAAAAAAAGGAAATTTTTTTTTCTATACGGGTGTTAAGAAGATGGGAGGCCATCTTGAAAGTTTTTAAAAGCTGCCACGGAGAATGAAAACACGGAGAATGAAAACACCAAATGTTTTTTTATATTTAAAAACGGGTGTTAAGAAGATGGGAGGCTATTTTGAAAGTTTTTAAAAACCTGCCACGGAGAAGGAACGCGCAGTGTTTGTGAAAAAAAGGAAAAAAAATGTTTTAAATTTTTTTCTAAACAGGTGTTAAGAAGATGGGAGGCCATCTTGAAAGTTTTTAAAAAGCTGCCACGGAGAACGAAAACACGGAGAATGAAAGCACCAATTTTTTTTTATATTTAAAAACGGGTGTTAAGAAGATGGGAGGCCATCTTGAAAGTTTTTTAAAGTTTTTAAAAAGCTGCCACGGAGAACGAACGCGCATGTAGTCTTTGTGGAAAAAAAGCAAAAAAAAATATTTTTAATGTTTTTTAAAATGGGTGTTAAGAAGATGGGAGGCTATTTTGAATGTTTTTTTAAGTTTTTAAAAAGCTGCCACGGAGAGAGAACGTGCATTCTTGCTGAAAAGACCAAAAGTTTTATTTTTAAACGGCTGTTAAGAAGGGACACCATCTTCATTGTGTTTTAACGTTTTACACATTTAAAAAAAAAAAGAATCGCTCCTAACAAAAGAACAGAAATTTAACTCACTTCTCAATTCTCCAAGTGACTCATGTGTACTCAGGCCAGTGTCCGTCTCTTTGTTGATGAAAGAAGGCTAAGCTAATGTATTTATAGTCTCTGAAGGATTAGGCCCCACCCAGACAATAAACACAAAGAAGGTGAGAATAAAGATGGCGGCCACTCACCTCAGTTCAGAACGATAAGGCCCGCCCACACACGCACTGATTGGTGGATCGTCATGTGACCGAAGCATAGGATTGGTCAATCGTCCTGTCACTCGACTGTAGGAGGGCCCGGCCGCACATGCGACGAACCCGCCCCCGCCACGCATTGATTGGTCGACCATCGGGTTGGTCGACCGTACGATTGGTCGACCTCAATGTCACTCTATGGTAATGAGTGGATAATGAGCGGAATGTTGAAGGTTTTTCGGATACCGCGGGCGCGATTTTAGCCCGGCCGAAGCGTAAATACGCTTAAGACCGTTTTGGAAAGGTAAGCTTTCTTTCGACGTAACGCACGGGTTGGTATGCCCTGTAACTTTCGAGCGCATAGCCGGACAGACGCACACCCGAGGACAGACAGAAGGACAGACAGACAGAAAGAAGCATCCGTTTATATATATATAGATAGATGGTATTGTATTATCCCATTCTGCACGAAAAGGCAACCCCAAATTCTCTATTCCGCATGGAGAATATAGGAATACGCCAGGGAGACCACGCAGTATGTGACCCAGGTGGATGGGACCACATGGGTGGCCCCAGATCTCACCGGGTGCGCTCAAGCTCAGGATACATTCATCTGCCCCTATGACGTGGTAGAACACACAGCCCCTGTGTGCGGATTTGATTGGGATGGTGTAGAATGGAACTGCACCATGAGAGTAGTTATAGGAAAGCCTTTCCCCGTACGATCTGCGTACCGAGGAAAGGTGAGTATTGTGTCATCACCATACACCGGGAATACCAGTGTGCTAACAACCTGACTTGTCCCATTGCGGCAGGAACTTTTTGCTTTACCCCAGTCCAACCTGTAAGACTTGGGGCGCGGGTTTAATTAAGCAGTTAATCCCATAGGCAAGCAGATATCGCTGTAGAAGATAAATTAAAAGAGCAATTACACCAGTATGTGACTCGATTCGGCTATGACATTCCACCTCTACCAGAACACCTGGTAGAGTTAATGCAACGTGTTAGTCAGTCTCAAAAGCACTTTTATACCCTGGTCCAGTAAAACCGGAATCTGCGCAAAGAAATATCTAAGATTGGGGATGATTCGTCTTGGTGGGATATTGGTATAAATATCGAGGTTCACCCCTGGATAAGAATTACCTCCCATATTTTAGTTGTTGTTCAGTTGGTGATTGTGTTATACTTATTGATAATAACTTGTCGAGTCAACGATGCTGCAAGCAGCAAGCATTGGTCAAGCTGTTACAGAAGATCCGGAAAGAAGAGGACAACGACGACATATATACGTGTCTGTGACCTTCAATTCAGGGTGGATATTGTACCACTGTCAGGGTAAACTTGACTGAACCTCCATTTGACTGAATCTAAAAGTGACCAAATGTACCGACAAGCTTTGAGGGCAAGAGACTGCTTGGCTAAAACATTTGTAAAATAAGTGATGTGTTGGTACTTTTCCTTCAAAGATAAGATCTTGAAAATTCTGTGAGAACCATGAGTCAACAACCCTGCAGATGTGAAAAACAACGGGGGGAAAAATTCGGTTCATATGCGCCTCCCGTTAGCGCCCTAAGAGGGGCGCAAAGCAACTAGCGCCTGGGCGCAGCGCCTTTAACGCCTCCCGCGAAATTAAGCGGGAGGTTAGCGGCGGCGGTAACCGTTAGCGCCCCGTGGCACTGCGCTGCCGGTGATGACATCATCACCGTGCGCAGCACCTCGCTTGCGATCTTCGGTAGCGCCCCCTGACTTACCACCAGACGTTATTTCTGACAGGGTCAGGGGGGCCTACCTGTGGCCGGGACGGTGCAAATTAAAGGGAAGGTGGCGGGTGGCCATTTTTGTTGCTGGCCGCCTGCCAGCACCCGCCCGCTTTGCCGTCCCCAGCCTTCTGTGCAGCCCCCCCGCAGGGTGCCGGCTGCGCTCCGTGAGCCTGGCACTTCTCTTGAGTGCTGGGCTCTTTTGCCAGCACTCCGATCCCTGGTGGCCCAGCTGGACTCCGGGTCGCGCTGCACAAGGCACCTCCCCTTTAACATGGGGAGGAAGACTTGCAGTACCATGGCACGACGGCTGCAGAGCGTGGCGCTGCGGTACGTAGCGCCGCGCAGTGCCCCAAGAGGGAGGCGGGGCACTTCCAGTAGCACTCCGCCTCCTGCTTGGGGTGCTACCAGTGAATTTCGGGTGCGGGGGTTTCAACTTTTTCGGGGCGCGAAGTTAGTGCCCCAAAGGGGGCGCGACTCAATTTTTACCCCAATGACTCTCTCCAATCCTTGGATGTCTTGCCTTGTCACTAAGCGTCAAAACAGATAGGAAGAGAGAGAGAGGAAAACGTGAATGCTGTGGGCGAGTTGCCAAGTTTTGGGGTATAAGTATTATTGGACACTGACATTCAGGACTATAGTCGATGGTGACCTGGTCAGTTGCCAGTTAAAGTTAGTCATATGTCTAGTCATCGTTGGATTGACCTCTCACCTGGTGAATAGTACGTATGTGGTTTTACTTATAATCACCTGAGCTTAAAGTAAATGATTTTAGATGCTTGCTTGTAATAAGTACAAGAATTGAGTACAGTTTGTATTCTGGTAATTACATAAGAACATAAGAAGTAGGAGCAGGAGTTGGGCCTGCTCCGCCATTCAACAGGATCATGGCTGATCCAAATCTAGACTCACGTCCACTTCCCTGCCCTCTCCCCGTAACCCCTAATTCCCTTATCTGCTAGGAAACTGTCTATCTCCATTTTAAATTTATTTAATGTTGCAGCTTCCACAGCTCTCTGGGGTAGAAAATTCCATAGATTTACTACCCTCTGAGTGAAGGAGTTACTTGTTGATTTTTAAGTAAAAGAAGTTTCACAGCTTCACTGGGTTTTGTGTTGTCTGTTCCACAGGTCTGAACTCTAAACTGTCAGACAATCAAAACGTCTTACAGTGCCAATTTAATGTAAACAACTATTGTTTTCTTACTGATTATGATTTTATTGGTGTAAATTGCTGTTAATTTGGACAAAGTTATACATTTCTCAAAATGCTTAGTGCGGCTGATTTTCCTCTGGTTTGTGCTGCAAATGTGTCTATATTGGGGTGCAATACATTGCTGTTTGTGAGACCTTTCTGTATGCAAATGAGCTGCCGCATTTCCTGTTACAAGAGTGTCCACGCTTCAAAAGTACTTCATTGGCTGTAAAGTGCTTTGGGATGTCCTGAGGTTGTGAAAGACACAGTATAAATGCAAATTCTTTCTTTCCTCTCAGCTGGTGCAGGTACCTGGTGTGCACCCACCATATGCCAAACAACTGAACCTGGAAATACGGGTGGGTTCAGGTGCGTCTCGGCAGATCGTACTTTCAGTGTGCGCTGCTTCAATTGTGTTTGGGCGCAGGAAGACAGAAGAACATCTACCCCATTGTCTTCAGATGCTTTTTGATGATTTCTTTTTTCCTTTCAACTTTCTCCCCTCTTCTAAAGATTCTGACTCTGGCCAGATTTTGAAACCATGGGCAATTTCTGCTGTGATCATTATTCATCCGAGAGCCCAGACAGCGTGGCTGGAATTTTCTGTATCTGGGCAGGTCGGGCACAGGCGGTCGCCGTGGCGGGTCACGACCCCGTTCTTCATAACACGCCGCTCCTGAGATAGACTTTCCGTTAATGGGGTCTATTAAGGCCGCCCTGCGCTTTACCCAGCCCTATTAAATGGTGCGGGTCTGATGACGTCAGCGATGACAAGTTTTCAGCCGGGATATTTAAAAGAGCTATGGCCACATTACATTTGAAGGTTCATCTAGGAGTGTGCAAGCAGCACACTGCACAATTGGACTGCTGGAAAGAGTGCCAAATATAACTGCACTGAGACAGAGGGCTGCACCCAGGTTCACAAACGACTCCATCCATATGCTTTCGGAGGGAGTGAGGGCACACTTCTAATGGGTGGAAGAGACCTCCCCAGGAGACAAAGAGCCTGGCTCTAAATTGCAGAGGAGGTGAACAGCAGGGATGTTGTCAGGAGAACCTGGGTGCAGTACCACAAACGTTTCAGTGATCTCATTAGATCAGGAAAGGTGAGTGCAAAGCCACACTCAACTTCATCCTGCTGTGCCTCTCATCATATCCCCATCACTCTGCCTTCCCAACCCTACTCCTGCACATCCTTACTCACACCAACATACCTTGCATGTCCACCCATCACTCCCTCTCTATCTACATTATCACATCCCCATCTGACTAGTCACCCTTCACACTCACCCTCATCCTAATGCAATCATACCATCACACAAGGAGGCCACTTGGCATTGCCACCCCATTCCATCATAGTCACCCTCTAAAGATGTAACCCATTCAATCCTTACACTCATTCCATCACTCTCACTCAACCTTCTCTTCTTTCCCTCATTGCAGGAAAAGAGAGCCCACAATAACAGAAGAGGGAGAGAACTGGAGGTAGCCCTCCATCATTTGAAGGGATATTTACTAGTCCTAGCCCCTTTAGGGCTACCCCAGATCAGGTGTATTTCTCAGACGTTCACTTTCAACTAAAGTTAGAGGTAGCCGAATCCTAAAGAAGCTTAATTGGGTCTAAAGGTCCGGGCTATCTCTCCCTAAAGGAAAGGAACAACCCGAGAATGTTACTGTCCTCCAGATAGCGCTTTTAATAAGTTTAGCTAGACTGTAATGTCCCGGATATTATGAGGGTCCAGAAAACTCCCTCAGAATTTTGTAACTCTTCACCAAAGAGTGTACAGAGATTGAGTTCGCGAGTTATTGATACAGAAGACTTATGTGAGACAATTCTAAAAATATATAGAGATTTATTAAAAGAACCAACATGCAATTTACAGTTGGTGAATCAGTCAATCGCAATGTTAACAGATCTAAAAAGAGAAAAAAATACTATCTTATTATTAACAGAGAATCTTACTTTTAAATCTTAACTTCGCTACAGTATTACAGTTCTTAAAGTTTTCTATACAGGATATCCATCAATATCAAATACCTTTGATCCCCAAGGTACAAAGAGTTGGAGACCACAGAGCCGCCTCTGTAGCCAAGAATTGCTTTGCCCGATTAAAGCGAGTCAGATATCCCATTTGAGAGTTCAATATTGATGCGCTATCAATAACTCAAAAGACTGAGATTAAGCGAGTAACTAACAGGCTTTTATTAACAAGAGAATGAAGGTGTGCCTCAAGTGGTCAACCGGTCCAGAATACAGAGGGACTGTGGAGCAGTCACCTTTATACCTGGACTCGTGGGAGGAGTCAGCCGAGACATGTACAGGCATGTACACAGTGGAATACAAACAGTGGTTTACCACATTCACCCCTTGTTTAAAATTGAGTCCGGCGGGGTGAAGTGGATTAAAAGTTAGTGTATTGGACTCTCTCCGGAGGTCTTGTCTGCCGCTGTGATCGATGTGGCGACGGCAGGGGTAGTGAAGCTTCCGGCGTCGAGTCCCGCGTAGGCTGGGGCACTGGTGTGTAGTCCTCGTAGGTGTCGAGCGGGTCGCGGGGCCCAGGCCTGCCGTCTGCTGGGGCTGGATATCGGATCGTGGGGGGGTGTGGTAGTGGGTTACTGCGGCCCCCGAGGGTGCGAGGTCTCGTATGGAGACTGTGTCCTCCCGCCCGTCCGGGTACGCAATGTAAGCATACTGGGGGTTGGCGTGGAGGAGGTCAACCCTCTCGACCAGGGGGTCTGTTTTATGGGTCCTCATGTGTCTTCTCAGTAGGACCGGCCCTGGGGACGTCAGCCATGGCGGTAGCGATGTCCCCGATGTGGACTTCCTTGGGAAGACAAACATTTTCTCATGAGGGGTGGCGTTAGTGGCAGTGCAGAGCAGTGACCGAATAGAGTGGAGCGCATCGGGGAGCACATCCTGCCAGCGGGAGGTCGGAAGGCCCCTAGACTTTAAGGCTAGCAGGGCGGCCTTCCAAACTGTCGCATTCTCTCTTTCCACCTGTCCGTTCCCCCGGGGGTTGTAACTGGTGGTCCTGCTTGTGGCAATACCCCTAGCGAGCAGGTACTGACGGAGTTCGTCGCTCATAAACGATGAGCCCCGGTCGCTATGGATATAGCTGGGGAAACCGAACAGGGTGAAGAGGTCGTTCAGACATTTAATGACCGTGGCACTGGTCATGTCCGGGCAGGGGATGGCGAACGGGAAACGGGAGTACTCATCAATAATGTTGAGGAAGTACACATTGCGGTCGGAGGAGGGGAGAGGCCCTTTAAAATCAACGCTCAGGCGCTCGAAGGGGCGAGTGGCTTTTATCAGGTGAGCCCTGTCTGGTCTATAAAAGTGCGGTTTGCACTCAGCGCAGACTTGGCAGTTCCTGGTCATGGTCCTGACCTCCTCAATGGAGTAAGGCAGGTTGCGGGCCTTGATGAAGTGGAAGAACCTGGTGACCCCCAGGTGGCAGAGGTCATTGTGGAGGGCCCGCAGTTTATCGATCTGCGCGCTGGCGCAGGTGCCACGCGATAGAGTATCCGGGGGTTCATTGAGCTTCCCGGGCCGGTACAAGATCTCATAATTGTAGGTGGAAAGTTCGATTCTCCACCTCAAGATCTTGCTGTTTTTGATTTTGCCCCTCTGCTTGTTGTTAAACATAAAAGCAACTGAACGCTGGTCAGTGAGCAGGGTAAATCGTTTTCCGGCCAGGTAGTGCCTCCAATGACGCACAGCCTCCACAATAGCCTGGGCCTCCTTCTCAACAGCGGAGTGTCTGGTCTCCGGGCCCTGGAGGGTTTGTGAAAAGAAGGCCACGGGTCTCCCCGCCTGATTGAGGGTAGCGGCCAGGGCAAAGTCGGATGCGTCGCTTTCCACCTGGAAGGGGATGGATTCGTCCACTGCGTGCATGGTGGCTTTGGCAATGTCTTCCTTGATACGGTGGAAGGCCAAGCGGGCCTCTGCCGTCACGGGAAAAGAGGTGGACTTGATCAGCGGACGGGCCTTGTCCACATAGTAGGGGACCCACTGGGCGTAATAAGAGGAAAAACCCTAGGCACCTCTTCAGGGCCTTGAGGCAGTGGGGCAGTGGGAGTTCCATAAGGGGACGCATCCGGTCGGGGTCGGGACCGATGACTCCGTGTTCCACAACACAGCCAAGGATGGCGAGGCGGGTTGTGTGGAATATGCACTTCTCCTTGTTATACGTCAGGTTGAGGAGTTTGGCGGTGCAGAGGAATTTTTCGAGGTTTGCGTCATGGTCCTGCAAGTCATGGCCGCAGATGGTCACATTGTCCAGATATGAGAAAGTGGCCTGCAACGCATTTTGATCGACCATCCGGTCCATCTCCCTTTGGAAGACGGAGACCCCGTTGGTGACGCCAAAGGGAACCCTAAGGAAGTGATAGAGGCGGCCGTTTGCCTCAAAGGCAGTATACTGGCGGTCCTCAGGGCAGATAGGGAGCTGGTGGTACGCTGATTTCAGGTCAATGGTCGAGAAGACGCGGTACTGCGCGATCTGGTTGACCATATCAGCTATGCGGGGGAGTGGGTAAGCGTCCAGCAGGGTGTAGCGATTTATTGTCTGGCTGTAGTCGATGACCAGGCACTGTTTCTCGCCGGTCTTAACGACCACAACCTGGGCTCGCCAGGGGCTGGTGCTGCCCTCAATAATCCCTTCCTTCAGGAGCCGCTCCACTTCGGTTTTAATGAAAACCCTGTCCCCGGCACTGTATCGCCTGTTCTTTGTGGTGATGGGCTTACAGTCGAGGGTGAGGTTAGCAAACAGTGGGGGGGGGGGTGACTCTGAGTGTGGAGAGGTTGCACCTGGTGCGCGGTGGGCAATTTGGAAGCTGCTGGCTGCGGACTGTGAGTGGGGGGAGGGGTCCACCGTACGCCATCGTAACACTTTTAAGGTGGCACTGAAAATCTAACCCCAGTAGAACGGCAGCGCAGAGGTGGGGCAGGACCAGAAGTTTAAAATTATCGTACACAGTCCCGTCTACTACGAGTGTCACCACGCAGTAGCCGCCAATGTCCGCCGACTGGGACTCGGAGGCCATAGAAATCCGCTGGTGCGCAGGCAGGACTGGGAGAGAGCAACGCCGCACCGTGTCGGGGTGGATGAAGCTCTCCGTGCTCCCAGAGTCAAAAAGGCAGATTGTTTCGTGACCATTTACCTTAATGTCCATTGTGGACCGGGTCAGCTGGTGCGGTCTTGCTTGGTCCAGCGTAACGGAGGCCAGCGTAGGGGTCGGTGTGTTGCTGCGGGTATCAGATGAGGCGGTGTTGGGGGCCTGCTGCGTCCCGGCTGTCGTCCAAGATGGCGGCGTCCATGATCCCCATGTGGCTGGAGGCGTCCAAAATGGCTGCTGTTCCGGTGGTTCGCACATGGCTGGGGAGGCCCAAGATGGCGGCCCGCACGGCCCACACGCGGCGCTGCTGGGGTTCGGGGTGGCTTTGGCCCTGCAGATGCTGGCGTAGTGTCCCTTCTTCCCGCAGCCCGAGCAGATCGCATTTTTCGCCGGGCAGCGCGCTCTGGGGTGTTTGGCCTGGCCACAGAAGTAGCATTTCTGGCCTTGGGGCACTGCTGTCTGGCCTTGGGACACTGCTGCGGTAGTTGGGCCATTGCTGGGATGCGGCTGGGGTGGCACGGCGCTATGAGACGGTCCTACCGTGCCCCAGGCTGTCGTTCCCCGCGGCGTCCACGGTGCAGAGGAGTAGGCATCCATGCCCCGGTAGGCTGCGTCCAATGATAGTGCGAGTTCAGAGGCCTTGTTGAGGTCGAGGTCACTCTGCTCCAACAATCGCTGTCGGGTGTAATTGGACCTGTGGCCCGCTACAAAAGCGTCCCGGATAAATTCCTCTGTGTACACGGCGGCCTTTACATCCTTACAACCACAGGCCCGGCCAAGCACAGACAGTGCCTGAAGGTATTCCTCGGTCGATTCCCCAGGTTGTTGTTTACGACTCCCCAGAAGGTGCCTGGCGTACACTTCGTTCACTGGGCGCGTGTACTGGTCCTTGAGGAGCTTGATAGCATCCGCGTACGAGGTCGCGTCCTGGATGACCGAGTACACTCGGTGGTTCACTTTGGAGGTCAGGACATCCAGTTTGTCCTCGTCCGATTTGACCGTTGCAGCGGAGGCGATCAGGAATTTTTCAAAGCACCTCAGCCAGTGAGTAAACTTGGTGGATGCGTCCGACTCCCGATGGTGTAAGTCTAGGCATGCTGGTGTGAGGATCTTCTCCATTATAAAAATCTTGTTAATAAAATTGATGCGCTATCAATAACTCAAAAGACTGAGATTAAGCGAGTAACTAACAGGCTTTTATTAACAAGAGAATGAAGGTGTGCCTCGAGTGGTCGACCAGTCCAGAATACAGAGGGACTGTGGAGCAGTCACCTTTATACCTGGACTCATGGGAGGAGTCAGCCGAGGCATGTACACAGTGGAATACAAACAGTGGTTTACCACAAATATTTATACCCTTTTTCAGTGGTATTTCCTTTAAAGTTTCTGCTGACCCAAGTTAATTATCCCTATACATCTTTCTGCTGACCTCTGCAATTCTTACTGTTACATCAGCTTGTAATATTCCAGAATCTTGTCTCATCTCCAGGAGTTCTGAGTTTACCACATAGAATGGTGTGAAGGGCAAGTGTTTCTTATTTTATGTCATCTTTACGAGGGCAGATGTTCCTTATCTTATGTGCCATCTTTACGAAGTTTAAATTAGAACACCTCATCCAGGGTGAACCATTGTTTTGGTTCCCAAAGGTCAGCCTGTCAGAGCCATGCACCTTCTGTTTCAATAAGGTTATTTATTCAGGGTCAACAACGGTCTTATCTCAATAGCCAGAATTCTTTCATAGCTATTTCATAGTTAGGTTTCTAAAATTCCAAATCCAGTTTGTCATGTTTTAATAAGGCCAGAATTCTTTCATAAGATAGTGTATTTTTCTGAATCGGTTATATGGCTTGTTCATTCACACATTGGCCACCCTAACATCAGCAGAGGAGGCTGCCTTCAAAGTGTCTGGAGTCGCCGAGCAGCTTGAGGTGGGAGACAGGGAGAGGGGGACATCTCAGCAACCTGGTAACAGAGTTACACATCATACAGTTATGGGGACTGATGTCAGCAGCCAGTGAATGTTCATCATGTGCATAATGGTATCTGTACCCATTCTTCATATGAGGGCAGCACGGTGGCATAGTGGTTAGCACTGTTGCCTCACAGCGCCAGGGACCCGGGTTCGAATCCGGCCTCGGGCGACTGTCTGTGTGGAGTTTGCACATTCTCCCCGTGTTTGCGTGGGTTTCCTCCGGGTGCTCCGGTTTCCTCCCACAGTCCAAAGATGTGCGGGTTAGGTTGATTGGCTATGATAAATTGACCCTTAGTGTTAGGGGGATTAAATACGTGGGGTTACGGGGATCGGGTGGGATATGTGTCGGTGCAGGCTCGATGGGCCGAAATGGCCTCTATCTGCACTGTGGGGTTTCTGTGATTCTGTGATTTCTGTGACATATCTAACTCATCTCTTTATTCTCCCACATTCCCCCACTGTCCAGGAGGAGGAGGAAGAGGAAGACAACTCCTCAGAGGTGCCTCAAGCCTCTGAAGACGCAGCGTCACCAGATATAAGCGCACCCAGCACCAGCGCAAAGACGCACACCTCGGTGAGTCCCACGCGAGATAGAGTAGTGTTGTCACCTGGTGTGCCACAAGTCACAATTGAGCAAGAACAGATGGTGGAGACAGGGACAGTAGTGGAAACTCCTCACCAGAGGGCGCAGGACACTCCCAGCTCTGCTCAGCTGCATGCAGACACTGAGCCTCGGGGGCCATCAAGAAGGAAGGTGTTCTTGGAGGTGCAGCAAGAAGTGCAGGAGGCTTTGACAGGTTTTGAGTCCGCGATGTCTGCAAATGTCCAGAGAATGGAGGAGTCCATCTCCAACATGAGCACCACCATGTTGCAGGCGATGGCGACTGTTGGCTCGCCCATGGACAGGATGGCCACCTGCATGGAGCAGCTAATGCACCACTCAGAGGAGCACATACGATCTATGGAGAGTAGATGGCTATCAATGGAGAATAGACAGCAGAGGCTCATAGATGTCCTCTCTAGGAGGGATGTCAGCGTAGAAGTGGGTCCTCATGGCCCCACTGCTGTGCAGCAAGGTGCTCTCCAGCTCTTTGCTAGCAGGGAAGTGCGGATAGCCCATGAGAGGGATGATGGTGAGAGGGGACATGGAAGTGGGGGCTCCTCTCAAAGTGCTCACACTTCTCTCCCTTTCCACCCACCCACCCACCCACCGCTCCCCCCCCCCCCCCCAGTCAGAGCCCCAGATGCCTCCTCAGATTGCGATGGTCGCGTCTGCCCCTGCAGAATCGCAGGAGGAGCAGAATTTGGCGGGGCCATCACAGGCTCCAAATCCCAGAGGACACCCGCCAAAAGTATCTATGCAGTCACAGCAGGGAAGGGAGCAGGCTACCTTTTCCTCTGCTGAAACCACAGGGGTAGCGCCTCATAGAAGCACGCATAAGAGAAAGATGAAACACAAGTAGAGTCACAAGGGTAGCCACTTGGGTGTTTTAATAAATGTTTCTGTAAAGTTTCTGTTACTGTGATGTCACAGATAAAAATCTTTATTTTCACCACATGGACAAATTTGGAAGTGGCTTAGTGAGTTGCAGTGAATGGAGAGACATAACGTTACCTCCAGCAATTGTGATTAGTGTGAAAAGAATGGCTTAGTCATTGTAGGGATGCTTTATGGTGTTGCAGTGGGGTGGTGCCAACCTGGCACAGCAAGTGGTAGCCATATGGGTGTAATGCATAAAGTTAAGTAAATCTGGCCATGACGGCCTCCTGGGCAGCAATGTGCTCGGATGCTGGTAGGATCTGGACCGTAGGCTCCTCCAGCTCCTGCTCCTCCTCATCTTCCAGCTGATACTCCTCCTCCTATGAGGCTGTGCGCTCAGTGCCTTGCTCCTCATGCAGTGCTAATCCTCGCTGCTGCGCTTTGTTCTGCAGTGCGCAACAGACCATGCTGATTCTGGAGACCCTGGCTGGTGCGTACTGAAGGGCTCCTCCAGATCTGTCAAGGCATCTGAAGCGCATTTTCAGCATGCCTATTGTCTGCTCTATGACACATCTGGTGGAAATGTGGCTTCCATTATATCTCTCCTTGGCCTCAGTACTTGGTCTCCTCAAGGGTGTCATGAGCCATGCCTTTAGTGGATAGCACTTGTCTCCAAGCAGCCAGCTGGAACATCTGTTTGGAGGAGCTAAGGATGGGTGGACTGGCGCAGGACGAAACAGTCACGGCAGCTGCCAAGGAATTTGGTACACACATGCATGATGATCTTCCTATGGTTGCAGATGAGCTGCACATTGAGGGAGTGGAAGCCCTTGCAGTTGACAAAGACTCCTGGGTGATGATGGGGTGCCCTGATGGCCAAATGTGTGCAGTCGATGATGCCTTGCACCCGTGGGAAGCCAGCCAGAGTGGCAAAGGCCAGCGCCCGCTCTGTCACACTGGCTTCATCAGTGGCAAAGTTGATAAAATTGGCTGACTTGCCAAAGAGAGCATCGGTGGCCTGTGTGATGCATCTGTGGGCAGCCGACTGCGAGATGCCGCAAATGTTTGCTGCAGATCCCTGGAAAGAGCCTGAGGCAAAGAAGTTGAGGGCACTGGTGACTTTGACAGCCACTGGTAAGGCATGTCCACCCCTTCCTCTGGGCTGTAGGCCTTGCTCGAGCAATCCGCAAATGTTTGCGATGACCTGGTGCGATAGCCTGAGCCTCCTGAGGCACTGCTGCTCAGTCATGTTGAGGAAGCTCATCCTCTGCCTGTATACCCTGTGTTGGGGATATTGCCTCTGGCGCTGTGCAGCCCTGCATCCTGTGCAGCATCAGGTGGTTGAGGAGAAGTTTGGCGATGCTATTGGCGTTGGGGCTCATCGTGGTCCGATTCTGAGGACCAAGGTGAAACAGTATAAATGGCACCTATGCTGACAGAATAGATGGCAGGTCAAGTAGAGAGGACAAAAGCAATCTGACAATGGTGTGACAGGTTCTACCAATGATGTGACAGTGGATGCTGCTATTGCTGGACACACTGGCAACCTCTAGAAAGCTAAATCTGTGCTGACAATGCACTCAGCAACATCATCAGCCTTAGGCTGTGAGGTTGGAGTTTTTATTGTACTTTCCATGCTGTGCACTAATGAGCTGGATTAATGGCCACTCAACTTTCACCTCAGCTTCACAGACGTGGTTCCTGAGCTGCGTGATTCCCTTGCTCATCCAGGGAATTTTTTTTTAAATTCGTTCATGGGATGTGGGCACCGCTGGCAAGGCCAGCATTTATTGCCCAGCCATAATTGCTCTTGAGGAGGTGGTGGTGAGCCGCCGCCTTGAACTACTGCAGTTCATGTGGTGAAGGTACTCCCACAGTGCTGTTAGGGAGGGAGTTCCAGGATTTTGACCAGCGACTATGAAGGATTGGCGATATATTTCCAAGTCTGGATGGTGTGTGACTTGGAGGGGAACTTGGAGGTGATGGTGTTCCCATGTGCCTGCTGCCCTTGTCTTCTAGGTGGTAGAGGTCGTGGGTTTGGGAGGTGCTGCCGAAGAAGCCTTGGTGAGTTGAAGTTTGAAAGGAAGGGTGATAAAGGCGCTTAAGGGTCTGACAAGTACCTCAATGATTTGAATTAGGTCGCCTGCCTCTGTAGTTCGGGTCACGGCCGCGTTAGCAAATGTGCCCGAGGGAAAGGCACGTGGGGGCGGGATGATGGCGGGTTCCCGACCCGCAACAAGATATTTCAAATTTCCCACCTGACCCGCCATGGATTGCGCCCACATGGACCCCAGAAAATTCCGGCCCAGGTGTTGACAGGCTATTCTAGCATGGAGGCTATCACAGCCAAGCCTAATCCTTTCCTCACCTGAAATCCACACATCTGCAATTCTCCCAACAAGGCTCACTGGGTAGCAGTTAGGAGTAGGAACCGTGGATGATATTTCGCTCCTCTCTTCCCTCTTATCCAGAAATAGTGAGGCCAATTGCAGCACCTTAACTGCTGCCTTTGCCGAGATTGACTCACTCAGTACAGAACAGGAATCAAATCTACCATCTTCTTGTCGCTATGCTTCAGTAGTTCACCTGGTGCCTTTAATCATTAAAGCCATGGGAGCATTTGAGAGTTTATATTTTTTCAAAAGCACAAGATGTTGCAGTTTGTAAATGCAGAGTGTGGGTGTGAGTTATGAATTACTCAACAGCTCAAAATACTGATGTATTATAATTTCATTTCATAAATGGCTGAGGTCCTCAACACACTCTACAACATTAATTCTGACTGTGCAGCTGTAAATTATTGTACGTTTTGAGCATTCACCTCAATATCAATTTCCTCTTCCTTTTGGTTTAATCAGTATTTATTTAAAAACTAATAGTGCCAAACTAGGTGTAAATGTAGCAAATTTAAACTTTTTAAACAATCATTCTTACAATTAGAATAATTTAGCCTTTCTGGCCCCCAAACTCTGTCAGTGTAATGCACAGATCTGCTCTATCAGGGGACCATCCTCTGGTGACCTTTGCTCTTGGCCCTGCCAAAGTAGACAGGGTTGAGGGGAGGTAACCTAATTAGAACATAACCGGTGGGTACCACATGACTATGGGGGCATCGTGGGCACTTGGAGAGGGTGGTGAGAAAGATGTTGCCATGTTTCCGAGTCCTGGTGGATTTTCTGTCTCCTTTCCTGCATTCCCAGCAAACTGAAGCCCATGGACTTTTGGACCCTGGACTCGGCAAAAACAGCACCTGCCCTACATTATCATGAGCAGTGCCACAGGCGATCAACTGCTAATATTAAATATGGTACATCAGTGTGTGCGGATGTCACACTTACACTTGTAACAGTGTTACAGTGAAGCAGTCCATGCTTGCATACAACAAGACCTAGACGATGTTCAGGCTTGGGCTGATCAGTGACAGGTAACATTCACGCCACAGAAGTGCCAGGCAATGACTATCTCCAACAAGCGAGAGTCTAACCACCACCCCTTGACATTTAACAGCACTACCATCACCGAATCCCCCACCATCAACATCCAGGGGGTCACCATTGACCAGAAACTTAACTGGACCAGCCACATAAATATTGTGGCAACAAGAGCAGGTCAGAGGCTAGGTATTCTGCGGCGAGTGTCTCACCTCCTGACTCCCCAAAGCATTTCTACCATCTACAAGGCACAAGTAAGGAGTGTGATGGAATACTCTCCACTTGCCTGGATGAGTGCAGCTCCAACAACACTCAAGAAGCTCGACACCATCCAGGACAAAGCAGGCCGCTTGATTGGCACCCCATCTACCACCTTAAACATTCACTCCCTCTACCAATTCAAATCGCTTTATTGGCATGATAAGTTACATCTTATGTTGCCAAAGCATCAAAATACATTTATGGTTGAGCACATAAACGCAGTTCTATTCATACAGTGTATAAACAGGTATATCCCTGAGTGTATAAATATACATTCGCATTGTTTATATATATTCTTTTCTTAGTTTACTGGTTGTCCCTCTGTTCATGGCAAGCTGTAACATAGTGTGCCGCCAGTGTTACACAGCTTCTCTCCTCTCCCAGTAGGAATGGGAGTTTTTGGTTGTCATTCAGATTTCTGAATTCAGGGCATATTTGTGAGAATTTTTGGTAGAAATTCTCCCTGATGTCCTGATATTTTCCACAGGCTGTGAGGAAGTGCATCTCTGTCTCCACTACTCCCTGACTGCAGTGAGAGCATATCCTGTCTTCTCTTGGCAGCCTGGTCTGCCTGTGTCTGCCTTTTTCGATCGCTAGGCTATGTTCGCTAAGTCTGTACCTTGTCAAGGTTCTTCTCAGTTTGTTATCCTTTACCATGGTCAGGTAATCAGCTATGTTGTATTGTCTGTTTAGGGCCAAGTAGCAATTGAGTTTGCTTTGGGTTTTTGTTGTTTCTGCCCAATATGTCAGATATTTTTCCTTTTGCTTAGCGACGATTGTGTTGGGTCAAATTCTTTGTGTTACCCTGTCACTGTCCTGGGGCTGGTTATTGTTAGTATTGTTAGTAGTTACTTCACTGAGTCCCAGGACTAGTTGACTGAGGGTATTCTTCTTTATGGTCAGCTCTTGGCATTTCAGGGCGTCGTAGTGATAGCATTGGGGGTTGCTCATTTGTAGGTGATTCCAAAATTTGGTGGCTCTTTTTTGGATAGTGATTATTAATGGATATTGGCCTAGTTCCGCCCTGCATGCATTGTTTACTGTTTTCCTTCGAGTCCGGAGGATACTTTTACAGAATTCTGCATGTAGGATCTCAATTGGGTGTTTGTCCCATTTTGCGAATTCTTGTTGAGTTAGCGGCGTACCGTGGCTACAGTGTGTACCAGCTACAAGATGCACTGCAGCAACTCGCCAAGGCTTCTGCGGCAGCACCTCCCAAACCCGCAACCTCTTCCACCTAGAAGGACAAGGGCAGCAGGCGCATGGGAACACCACCACCTCCAAGTTCCCCTCTAAGTCACACACCAGCCTGACTTAGAAGTATATCACTGATCCTTCATCGTCGCAGGGTCAAAATCCTGGAACTCCCTACCTAACAGCATTGTGGGAGTACCTTCACCACATGGACTGCAACGGTTCAAGAAGGCGGCTCACCACCACCTTCTCAAGGGCATGGGCAATAAATGCTGGCCTTGCCAGCGATGCCCACATCCCATAAACGAATATTTTTAAAAAACAATCTTAAAGTGCTGGATGTTTCTGAGCTGCAACTTGAAACTGACTAGCACATTCCAATCTGCAAAGTGTGTTGAGTAACCTTTTGCTGTGTTTGCTTATAGCAATTTGTCTTTCTGGCCTTAAAGGTACAGGCCACGTAAACACAGCTCTGCCTCAGAAGCAAAATAACACATTTTACATTACACGGTAAAATAATATAAAACAGCAGGTCATCTGATATGCCATTTTATAATGATGGCAGTATTTTACCATGCAATGTCAGATCTGCTATAATAAAGTGTCAAAATGTATTTAGAAACATAGAAAAAGAAAGGCAGTTATGTCTAGCTGGCTTCTGCTGCACTGGAGCTGGGAATTTACAAGCACCTGCCAGTCTGCAAACTTCCCTCACCAATAGCAATTGTCCTCTAATTCACCTAAGGATGTGCCTCTTACAACAATTATATTTTATGACCTTAAAGGGACATGCTAGGCAAACACACTAGTACCCTATGCACTGCCTGGTATAACACTCCTGTTATTGGAAAACACTGACTTACTGTAAATAACACCAGGGTGGACCTGCTATGATCTGCACTGGGAGAAATCAAGGAAGGCGAATCTACATTAAGATGAAAGAACTGGAGACTGTTGTGGCAGAAAGGAACTACAAGGTGATAGGAATATCAGAAACCTAGCTTTGAATGAAGTTAATATTCAAGGGTAAGAGTATTCACAAAGGGTAATAGAAGAGGTGGTGCAGCCATATGCATCAAGGACAACTAGGAGGTAAATGAAGTTGATCCTGAGGGAAGGGGAAAGCTACTACTTTAGATACAAATCTCTAGAGTGAACTAAATCAAAGCTAACACCAGTTCAGCACAAGAAGGAGGACAGTTTGATCAATGAAGAGATAAGAAGGGTGTATGCGAATGGGAAAGTGATTTCAATCAATCAAATATAAATGGGAAAACCCATGTGGTCTAAAGTCAGAGTTCATCATGACTGTTTGATGGCTCAGTGCGTCAGGGAAACCAAGAGCAGTGCTTATCTCCACCTGATATTTGTAAATGACCCAGACAATGTACAGGAAGTAGCAGTCGTAGCACCCCTGGGGTACAGAATGATTAAGTTTAACATGAAGTGGGACTCAATTAAACCCAAGACCATGAGCAAAGCTTATAACTTCAAAAGGGCAAATTTTGAGATGAGGGACAAATTGCAACAAATAGATTGGAGGAGCATGTTTATCAACACTTCTGTAGAAGACAAATGGAGCATCTTTCAACGAATAAAGCTGGACGTGAAAGACAGGTACATACCCAAGATCAGCAAGCTCAGACTAAATAAGTGTGACCCCAAGTAGATTAACAAACACGTTAAAAATGAAACAAAGAGGAAAATAACATCTACAAATCATGCAGGGTGAAAGGAGAAGGAACTCACTTGGATGAATATAGGATCATGCAGAAACAAGTTACTAGGATGATTAAGGGGCTAAGAGAAAGCATAGCTGCAGAAGGAAAACATAACTACAATATTCATTCAGTACTACAATAGCAGAAGACTGTCAGAGAAGGGGTGAGAATGTTAAAAGATGCTAATAGCCTTGAAACTGATGATAAGCACAAGATAATAAATATTCTGAAAGATTACTTCCTCAAGTATTCATAAGGGAAGATATGAACAATATGCCCTCCCTAATAAACAATGAGTATCACGGTATAATTCAAGATTTTGCTATAAATGAGATGGAAATCCTAGACTTAAAACAAATAAATCTCCAGGGATAGATGGTATTTACGTGTAGAGCACTGGTAATCATTGGAATGGACTCAGGGGAGGTACCAGTAGATTTGAAACACGGTTATTTAGTGCGTATATTCAAAAAGGTAACAAAACAGTCACAGGCAAGTCTTCAATTCAATGAAAAATAATGGAATCAATTATCAGGAGTAAATTTTAGGATTAATTCAACAAAAGCCTAGTAAACAGCAATCAAAAAGGGTTTAGATGGGAAAATCCTGGCTTATCAACCTCCTTCATTTCTTTGAGGAAGTGGCAATCCAAGTGGACTGGTCAACACTAAGGGCTGAATTTTTACCTGTGAGTGGGTTCGGATGCGGGAGGGCTGTGTAGTGGGTCGCATTCATGAACTTTTCATCAGGACGCTCTCCACTGTGTGCTTAACTAGATCAATTGACTGAATAATGCGGGTTTCCCGGCCAATTAAATGGAACAGGTCTGATGATGTCACAGATGACGCGCCTATTTAAAGGAGCCTTGAACACATCAGAGTTGAAGGTTGTTGTAGGGGGGTCTGAGAGGTGCCCGTCGCTGTTACATCCAATAGTTTGACTGAGGGTACAACCATTTATAGCCAACAATGCAGTCTCAGTGCCAGAAGGCTGCGCCCAGGTTTTCACATTCCTGCTCCAGGGAGCGAGAGCAAGGAAGGAGGTCCCGTTCCCTGGTGACGGCAGGAAGAACCCAGCCAGTGAAACAAAGAGGGGCATAGCTGGAGATTGCACATGAAGTGAACAGCAGGGGTGTTGTCAGCCGTTCCTGGATCTGGTGTAGGAAGAGATTTAATGACCTCGAGGTCAGGAAAGGTGAGTGCAATGCCACATTCAACTAGATCCTGATGTGCGTGTCACCCCAACCCCATCATTCTACCTTCCCAATCCTACTCCTGCACATCATTCCTCACACCAACCTACCTTGCAGGTGCACCCATCTCTCACTGTCTATGCACCTACTCACATCCCCATCTAACTAACCACCCCTGATGCTCATCCTCATGTACTCATAGAAAGTAATGCCACAGAAGTAGGCCATTTGGCAATGTCATGCCACCCCCTCACAGTCACCCTCTACAGATGTAGCCCATCCATCCCTTACACTCATTCCATCACTCTCTCTCAAAGTTCTCATGTTTCTCTCCTTGCAGGAGAAGAGAGCACATAGGGAGAGATAGAGAACTGGAGGTGGCCCTCCAATTTACAGTACATTGACGCCAGCGTAGGATGAAAGAGTCATGACAGCTCCCTGGGAATCTGGCTCATACATGCATGATGATCTTTTTGTGGTTGCAGATGAGCTGCATATTGAGGGAGTGGAAACCTTTCTGGTTCACAAACACTCCTGGGTGATCTGGGAGTGCCTAAGAACATAAGAAATAATAGCAGGAGTAGGCCATACAGCCCCTCGAGTCTGCTCCACCATTCAATAAGATCATGGCTGATCATCGACCTCAACTCCACTTTCCCGCCCAATCTCCATATCCCTTGATCCCCCTAGAGTCCAAAAATCTATCTATCTCAGCCTTGTATATACTCAAAGACTCAGCATTCACAGCCCTCTGTGGCAGAGAATCCAAAGATTCACAACTCAGTGAAGAAATTACTCCTCATCTCAGTCTTAAATGGCCTACCCCTTATCCTGAGACTATGCCCCTAGTTTTAGACACTCCAGCCAGGGGAAACAACCGCTCAGCATCTACCCTGTCAATCCCCTTCAGAATCTTGTATGTTTCAATGAGATCACCTCTCACTCTTCTAAACTCGAGAGAGTATAGGCCCATTCTACACAATCTCTCATCATAGGACAACCCTCTCATCCCAGGAATCAATCTAGTGAACCTTCATTGCACCGCCTCCAAGGCAAGTATATCCTTCCTTAGATAAGGAGATCAAAACTGTGCACAGTACTCCAGGTGTGGTCTCACCAAGGCCCTGTACAATTGTAGCAAAACTTCCTTACTCTTATACTCCAACCCCCTTGCAATAAAGGCCAATATGCCATTTGCCTTCCTTATTGCTTGCTGTACCTGCCTGCTAGCTTTCTGTGTTTCTTGCACGAGGACACCCAAATCTCTCTGAACACCAACATTTGAAAGTTACTCACCATTTTAAAAAGATTCTGTTTTTCTATCCTTCCTACCAAAGTGGATAACCTCACATTTCCCTGCATTATACTCCATCTGCCACCTTACTGCTCACTCACTTAGTCTATCTATATCCCTTTGCAGACTCTTTGGGCAGGATTTTCATTGGGCCGTGGAGGCGGGATTGGAGGCGTGTGGGGAGTTAAAATCCTGAAATCAGGGGGCATGAACCCATCCCACCCCCAACCCACCTCCATGTCAGTTTCAAAGGAGGCGGGTACCCGACCCGCACTGGGACCTGCCTCCCCGAGGCGGGAAGGGGATTAGTGCCAATTAACAGGTAGTTAACAGGCAGTTTTTAGCCTAATCCCTATTTTCATTGGCGAAATGTGATATTCCCAACGGCTCCAAACAATGCCAAGTTAGCGAGGTGGGCCGTCGGAATGAAGGGCTTGGAGGGTTCGAGATGCCCGGTGTTCAGGTGTGTGATGGGTGCATAAGTGAAGAGGTAAGTGTGTTTGGTGTGTGTAAAGTGTTTAAAGAAGTTTTACTTACCTGTACAGGTAGACTACCCTTTATCCGGACTTCCGAAAACCGAAACCCTCTAAAAACCGAAGGTTTTTTCGGTCAGCGTAAGTCGTGCGCACGACATGACCAGAGTGGCGCACGACTTACAGGCCTAGCCGGATAAGGGATAGTGTAGCATTTTTCCGCACTTCTGAAAACCGAAATCTTTATCCGCATATCCGAAACCAGAAAACCTCTGAAAGCCGAAAGTGGAGCAAAGCATGACTTCTGAAAACCGAAATCTTTATCCGCATATCCGAAACCAGAAAACCTCTGAAAGCCGAAAGTGGAACAAAGCATGACTTCTGAAAACCGAAATGCGCACGACCACGACCCCCGCTGACCCCCACCCCCGACCCCCCGGCCGAACCCGACCCCCACCGACCCCCGACCCCCGACCCCCCCGCCGTACCCCACCCAATTTCGGATAAGAGATAGTGTACCATCCTTTATCCACACATCCGAAACCAGAAAACCTCTGAAAGCCGAAAGTGGCGCATAGCATGACCCGACGCTGCCGATGCTTGACCCACGCAGGTGTTATGCTGCTCTGTGTGATATTTGCTGCTCTCTTAGATATTTGCTGCTACAGGTATTTGCTGCTCTCTTAGATATTTGCAGCTCTCTTAGATATTTGCAGCTCTCTTAGATATTTGCTGCTCTCAGATATTTGCAGCTCTCAGATATTTGCAGCTCTCTTAGATATTTGCAGCTCTCTTAGATATTTGCTGGCTTTTAACAATTTGTGAAAATGCTAAAAAGAGCTGCAGATACCCCAATGGGTAACAGTGAGAAGCAGAGAAGGAAGCGTCGCTCATTATCGATATCGCAGAAAGTGGAGTTATTGCAGAAGCTTGATCGTGGTGTGTCTGTGCGACATCTTACTGAAGAATATGGTGTGGGAAGTACCACCGTATATGACTTAAAGAAACAGAAAGACAAGTTGTTGAAATTTTACACTGACAGTGATGACCATAAACTAATGAAAATTAGGAAAACATTGCATAGGGCAAAAAATGAAGATCTTGACCGTGTGCTGATTGAGTGGATTCGACAACGCAGAGGTGAACGTGTGCCACTGACTGGTTTGATGGTCATGAAGCAAGCTAGAATATACCATGAAGAACTGAACATTGAAGTTGAGTGTGAATATTCAGAAGGTTGGCTGCATAAATTTAAGAAGCGTCATGGTATAAAATATCTGAAAATCTGTGGTGAAAAAGCTTCTGCTGATCATGAAGCAGCTGAAAATTACATAGATGAGTTTGCAAAAATAATATTGGATGAAAACCTCGGTCCTGAACAAATTTACAATGCTGATGAAACAGCTCTGTTCTGGCGCTACGTTCCTAGAAAAACATTAGCAACGGCTGATGAGAGTGCACCAGCAGGTTTTAAGGATGCTAAGGACAGGTTGACTGTTCTTGGGTGTGCCAATGCTGCAGGCACACACAAGTTTAAGTTGGTAGTGATTGGAAAAAGCCAACATCCGAGATGTTTGAAAGGTGTATGCAATTTACCTGTGCATTATTATGCGAGCAGGAAAGCATGGGTAACCAGAGGAATATTTTCTCACTGGTTCAATAACCACTTCGTACCAGCGACACGAGCTCATTGCAGGCAAGTTGGACTGGAAGAAAACTGCAAAATTTTATTGTTCCTGGACAACTGCTCCGCACATCCCCCTCCTGAACTTCTTGTGAAAAGTTATGTTTTCGGCATTAACTTTCCCCCTAATGTGACATCTTTAATACAGCCTTGTGACCAAGGAATTTTACGCTCCATGAAGAGCAAGTATAAAGACGTTTTTTTGAACTCTATGCTTGATGCAATCAACAGAGGCGAAGGAATCCAAAGCTTCCTGAAAGAATTCAATGTTAAGGATGTCATTTATGCAGTTGCTAATGCTTGGAACGATGTTGACAAACCAACATTAAAAAATGCTTGGCACAGACTTTGGCCTTCAACGATGTTTCATGAAGATGGACCTGCAGATGACGAGTTTGAAGGATTTCCTGTCAGTCAGGAGAAGATGATGATATCAAACCTCCTCACTTACGCCAAAGGTTTATCATCCGAAAGTGTAAATACGTTAGAGGAAGCTGACATCGAAGAAGTGCTGAACATTGACAATGATGCACCTGTTGTGAATTCATTGAGTGATGGGGAAATTGCTGAAATGGTGTTAAATAAAGACAAGCATGAGGACAGTAGTGATGATGATGATGACATTGTGAACACAGGTGAAAAAATCCCCATAGACGATATGGTGACAATGTGTGATCAGTTAATTGCTGGTCTTGAAAAACGTGCATTTATCAGTGAGCAAGAGATTATGCAAGTTTACTCAATTAAAGAGAGACTGCTTAGACAGAAACCAATGTTAATGAGACAGATGACACTGGAAGAAGTCTTTAAAAAGGCCGTCTGTCATAGTCATGCTTCATCACTTGAGAATCCTGTTCCTGGCCCATCTTCAGATGTCCAACTCCAACCTGATGACAATGATGCCAACACTGATGTACTCTCTTCTCCAAGATCCTCAAGCCAGATGTAATGCTGCTTCATCACTTGAGAATCCTGTTCCTGGCCCATCTTCAGATGTCCAACTCCAACCTGATGACAATGATGACAACACTGATGTACCATCTTCTCCAAGATCCTCAAGCCAGATGTAATGTACCTTTATTGCATGTTTATGTACAGGTATTTAGCTTAGTTTGTACCTGTACATGTTTGAAGTTTTACTGAATGTTTTCCTTACAAATAAACTGTACTACAGTATTTATCCCTGTAACTACAGTATTTATAGTCGTTATTTTCGGATAAGGGATAGTGTATCCTTTATCCGCACTCCCGAAAACCGAATTACCTCTGAAAACCGAAGTGTTTTCGCGCACCTTCCGAAAACCGAAATTTTCCGAAAACCGAAACACGGCTGGTCCCGAGGTTTTCGGATAAAGGATAGTCTACCTGTACTTACCTTTACAGCCTTCCTTCCTTCAGGTCTTGGGAGTCTCTCATCTCACCGGCACAGAAAGCATAATGGCCGCGATCTGTCAAAAATTGCAGCATTCAGCTTTCTGTTCCAGGGAGATCTCAATCATCCTGATAGGAAGGAATTAACCTGGAGTACTGATTGTCAGTGTTTTGACAGCTTCAAACAGCTGTGAAATGCTGATATTTCAACTGCCAAAAGGTCTTGACAGATGAAATATCAATCTGTGACATCACCTGTTGCTGGGTGGCCCTTAATTGGCCTGCTGAGCCCGTTGGGCGGGCTCAACAAGGTCAATCAAATCAAAATCGTGGGGTTTGGCTAGAACTCGATGGAGGCGGGACTACAACCCCGAAAGTTGTAGTCCCACCTCCTACCCGCCTCCTCAATGAAAATCCAGCCCTTTGTGTTCTCCTTACAGCTTACTGTCCCAGCAAACTTAGATACATTACACTCAGTCCCTTCATCTAGGTCATTAATATAGATTGTAAATAGCGGAGGCCCCAACATTGATCCTTGCGGCACCCCACTAGTTACAGCCTGCCAATCTGAAAAGGGTCAGTTTATCCCTAATCTCTGTTTTCTGTCTATTAATCAATCCTCTATCCATGCTAATATATTACCCCAAACCACATGAGCCCTAATCCAGAGAGCCTTGATGGCCACATGCAGTCAGTGACATCCTGCACCTGTGGGAAGCCAGCCAGAGCCACAAAGCCGAGCGCCCGCTCAGTCACACTGGCTTTATCAGTGGCAAAGTTTACATAAGTGCCTGACTTGTGAAACATGGCATCGGTCACCTAGGTGTTGCATTTGTGGGTGGCCAACTGCGAGATCCTGCAAATGTCTGCTGCAGATCCCTGGAAGTAGCCTGAGGTGAAGAAGTTGAGGGCAGTGGTGACTTTGACAGCCAATGGTAACGCATGTCCACCAGGTCCACTTGGCAGCAGGTCTTCTTCCAGCAGGCTACAAATGTCTGCCACAATCTGGTGTGATAGCCTGAGCCTCCTGAGGCACTGGTGTTCAGTCATGTCCAAGAAGCTCATCCTCTGCCTGTATACCCTGTGTTGGGGTATCGCCTCCTGCGAGGTGCACCCCTGTGCTTATCCCCTCTCTCTGTGGAGCATCAGGTCGGTGAGGAGAAGGTTGCTGGTGGTGTTGTTAGTGGTGCGGCTCACCTTGGTCCGATTCTGAGGTTCAATGTGAAACAGCATAAGTGGCACCCATGCTGATCTGATAGATGCCAGGTGAAGTGGAGGTCAGAGGCACAATCCTCCAATGTACTGAGAGTGGCTTCTGAGGTTGCAGCAAACTCCTGAAAGCAAAATCTCTGCACAAAATGGTCTCAGCAAGAGCCTTTCCCTTAGGCAAGGAAGCAGGTGTAAGGTGTGAATCTTTATATGCTTTTTCCACTTAATGAACTCGCACAATGGCCACTGAGCTCTCGCTTTGCCTTCACAGGCGAGCTTCAGGAAGTCCATGAACCCCGTGCCCAATCAGTAACAGCTGAAACCTCAGGTTAAAAACCCTCTTAAGGGACTCTCAACTAGCTGTTAACTACTTCAATGAGGTCACCCGCCTCTCCCGAGTGGATCCGTGGCATGCTAGCAAAGCGCCGGAGTTAAAGGCGGAAGTTGGCGGGATGAAGGCGGGTTCCAACGCGGTCAATTTCAGCACTTTTAACTGCCGACCCGCTCCCAAACCCACACTCTCTGCAATGTAAAAATTCCAGCCTAAGACATTTTGAACTTTAGGCTTCCAAAGACCTCTTGATAAAGTTCCATAGAAAAGATCACTAATTAGAATCATAGAATGGTTACAGCACAGAAGGGGGCCATTCGGCCTGTCGAGCCCGTGCCAGCTCTCTGCAAGAGCACTTCTGCTAGTCCCATTCCCACGCTGTGAGCATTCAGAGTGAAACTTGGATAGGGCTAAGAAACTGGCTGAAGGGTAGAAGACAACAGGTACTGGTTAAGTAGGTAACATTAGGATAGGGGCTATTACTGAGTATGGTGATCTAGGGCTCAGTATTCGGAGCACTTCTGTTTCTAATTTACATCAATGACTTGGGCCCCGATTGTAACTCTGGCTGGGTTTTGGGAGGGGAAGTACGGCGATGAGTTGAAAACTCACCTTTGCTCCAGAAATGATGTCCAGGCTATTTTACCTCCTGGGCCTCATTTAAATGCCGCTGCTTGAAGCAGGAAGTACTGGGCTGGAAGCCACCCGCCGACACAAGGTAGGTGGCACGACCGGCTTCCTGGGCCATCTCAAGGGGTTCTCGCATTCAAGAAGGGGGGAGTCCAGGGCAGAGGAGGTCTTGATCGACCTTTTCTTCTTTCCAGAAGTGCCTGACCAGCTTTCACCTGGCGCAAAAGAGAACCTTTATTTTACGTATTCGTGTCGGTACCCGACATGAATATGTAAAGAAGGACCCCGCCAGCTTTTGGATGGATGTCATTGCCGCCTGCTCAGTGGAGCAGGTTAAAATTGAGAATGGTGGGATCCTGGCAGCTAAGTAACTTGGGTGATTTTAACTGCCCAACCACCTGGTTTCTGCTGGGTGGGTAGAATTAAAATCACCCCCTTGGATTTAGAAACTCAGTGCAGATTTGCAGATGATACCAAACTTGGAGGGACAGTGAAATCGAAGGAGACAGCCCATGAATTATTGAATGGGCTAAACAAAATATATGACAGATGAAGTTTAATGCAGACAATGTAAAGTATTGCCCATAGGAAGGAAAAATGGACCGCACATGTACTGCATCGTGTTGAAATAGCTATGGATGAGGTTGAAAGAGACCTAGAAGTCCTAGTAGACTCAACACTCAACATGTCCAACCAATACAGTGCGAACAGTATGTTAAACAACATTGCCAAAACAGTAGAATACAAGTCAAGAAAGTTGTGATCAAACTGTACAGTTCTCTAGTCAGACCACAGCTTGAGTACTGTATTCAGTTCTGGGTCAACGATAAAAAGGAAGACATTCAAACTATGGAAACAGTGCAGACAAGAGCCATGAAGCTGATCCATAATGTCAGGGGATCTGAGTTATGAGGAAAGACTGGAGAGACTTGGGGGGAGAAATCCCATACCTTAGTGCCACCTGTTAGCGAAGCGCGAAGTGAAGAAAGTGGCCACCGCTGCTCTTCCACCAGCTAGTAGTGGGTCCTGCGGTGTCCTCCATTTTGGATGTCCCGGTAGCGCTGGCATTCTTAGGTAGCACCTTGCACAAAAAAATGGCGGAGTGGTGCTATCAGTCGGCGTGTAACGCTGACTTAACGTCACCAATGTGAACTTCGACCCCAGCGCTGGGTCCTAAGCATGGCAGGTAAACCTAGCGTGTAAGCAGACTGACTTTGGCACTATCAGCACTTCTTATAGGGACACACACATCTTTCTGGTAAGTTTGCATTTAAACATTTGGACTGGGTTTTTTTGATTTTATTGGAGTAGCGGCTTGCTGCAATAAATGTTAAAAGTTTTTAAGTCTGTAGGGAGTGCAGCTGGGTGCTTGCAAGGCCTTGGATGGTAAAGGGAGGCCTCTGAGAAGGCATAAAATGCTACAAATACTCAGCAGATCAGGCAACGTCCATGGAGAGTGAAACAGAGTTCACGGCTCAGGTCGAGATGCTGCCTGACCAGTTGAGTATTTCCAGCATTTTATGCTGTAATTTCAGATTTACAGCATCTGCTCACAGAGGGAAGAGGAAGACACAGAAGAGGAGGCAGCAGAAGGAAGGACACAACCCAGACAGCCCCTTTCTGGCCGGGATATCCGGGATGGAATCATCCACCTGTGGTCCCAGTGGCCACAACCCCAATTCCCCTTTCAGTATCCTCTTGGCCACAATGCTGAAATAAAAGCCACCACAAAGCAAATTTTCCAATCCAGCTTTATACATCTATCCATCCAATATGACATCAAGAAATTAACTCATCACCCTTATGTATTCTCTTAGTGACTGTCTTGTGTGTGCCTTTGCCTATCCTACTGATGTCACGCAGTGCTACCCCAGTGGCTGTAGCATGGCTGGTGGAAGGCTGCTGACTTTCAGTGGGGGCGCAGCAAATGGCCTTGCTGGTTGACCTTGAGGAGCTGGTGGCTGGGAGTGTCAAATCAATAATCTTCTTCTTCACTCTCCTCTCCCTCTTCTTGATCAACCACTGGCTGGGAAGGCTGTATTTCTTGGGTGTGTGAAATGAGGAAGGCACAAGGGTGGAGTTGTGGTGAGGGGAGGGCAGGAAAGCAAGAGGTGCATGCCAAAAGGAGGCTAACGTATGAAGATACCAGCATCTTGTATCCTTTCCGCCCCACCACTGGCCATGGGCTCAGCGATGCCCCTGCCAAGAATGGCCAGCACCGTCTCCTCCAAGGGGATGAGGTGAGGCTAGGAATGGGAGATGTGCCCTGTGATTGGTACAGATTGTTGGTAGGTGATTGTTTGTGGGGGTGTGGTGGGGGGGGCAGTCATGAATTGAGCAGTGTGTGAGGCTAGTGGTACAGTTGGTAGTAGACGGCTCTTGAAGGTGCATTCACTGACTTTGACCATTTGTGTTAGTGCTGAAGCACTTTTCCCATTTTTTGAGGTTCGTAAGGGAATTCAGCTGTAAGTGCTGAAGAATCTTATTTGGGACTTCTTTTTAATGGTAAATATTTTATTGAAAGGCAGTAAAGGCTGAAAGCTGCATTTTTCACTGCATTGTAATTTTTTTTTTTATTAGTTCTGAATGCATTGCCCCTTTAATTCATAGCCCCCTTTAATTGCCCACAATGCCTTGCGAACTCCACAGCCTCGCTCCCACAGGCTGTAAGAAACAGCAACGCCGACTGTGGATGGGAACACCGGGTTGGGGGCCTCCATTAATGCCACCAGGGCGGCATTGTATGGTAAGTTAGAGCTGCTCTCCACATCGCCAACCCCCAGCGGAATTTTTCAACGGTAGTGCTGCGGCAGTTAAATCGAGCTGCCGGTGACACCGGCATTTCTCTTGGCGCACACCAATTTTTCCTCCTTGGGCTTTTCAGCCTGGAAAGGAGGCGGCACACAAGGTGAGCTTAGAGTTATATAAAACAGTAAAAGGAAATCTGAACTACTACTTCAAAATAATCAATTGAAGTAGGACAGAGGATACAGGTGCAAACTATAAAATGTAACTTTTAGACTGATATTAGGAGGTTCTTCACACAGTGATCAGCACTTGGAATTGACTTCTGGGTAGAGTGGTGGAGGTGAAAACCCTGGAATCATTTAAGAAACAACCAGATGCTGCAATGAGGAAGTGTAGGGTTGTTTTGGATGGATGAATTCATCCATAAGTATCTTGTGATCTTATTAGCTTTGTTGATAATAGCTTCACACCGATTGTAAGTGCTCAGTGAATGAGCAATAATGACATGCAAAATCTTTCCCGACTCCACATTGTTTGTGATTCCCTCTCTAGCAGAGATTATAAATCCTGCCCCATTATAATGTGCTTATGGTATAGCTGCGGAAGACTGCATTGTCCTGTTATGATTGGGATCTCCAGTCATGGGGCAAGGAAATGTCTTTATTCTGCAGAATATTAATTAATCGCATCTGGTATTTTAATCCCTTTTGCAAATTGCATCAGCTCTCAGCTCACGATGGGAGTCTCATTAACAACAAGGCTTTTTAAAAATCAATTACAAAGAACTATGATTAACATTAACAGCCTTTTGTTCTCGATTTCAGTTGATTTTTATTTAAAAAGTGAATGATGATTTAGAAACTGTAGATCACATGATGCTGGCCCTGATAATTCTATGCAGTACCTACTTTTTGTACAAGGTGATCTCCGCCCCAGACAGAAACAGGACCAGCTCTCGCTTAAAGGAATAAGAATGAAAATTCTTAATACCAGTCTATTACAAAGAAGTTACTAACAATAACAGTGGTGACATGGAGTTTAGTAACCTACAGAGACAGGTTCTCAATGCAGAAGATAAGGTGGGCATGTCAAAAGCATTGTCGGCAGCAACAACAATAAATTGGTTAAATTCAAATGTTGAATGAAGGAGCTACATTGACTGATAGCTGATGCTGAAGCAATGTTAGATCAATAACTGTATGCCTACTAATGTTCATGCAATTTACATACAGTCTGACTCAGTAACCCAACTCAATAACGTCATCATCTCTCATTGGTTAAATAAAATGGAGTGACTGCTGCCAACGACTAGAAGCTGCGCAGAAGCATACTGCACAGTAACCTGAAGCTTCTTTTTTTCCCCGGAAGCTTTTTTTTCCCCCACAGAGCATTTTTCCTCACAGCCAGCTCTCTCCCAGCATTTTTCCTCATAGCCCGTTGTCTCCCAGCATTTTTCCTCACAGCCTGCTCTCTCCCAGCATTTTTCCTCACAGCCCGCCCTCTCCCAGCATTATAGAAACATAGAAGTTTGGAGCAGGAGTAGGCCATTCGGCCCCTTGAGCCTGTTCCGCCATTTAATGAGATCATGGCTGATCATCCAAATTCAGTATCCTGTCGATGCTTTCTCCCCCTATCCCTTTAGCCTTAAGAAATATATCTAACTCCTTCTTGAATATATTTAATGAATTGGCCTCAACTGCCTTCTGTGGTAGAGAGTTCCACAGGTTCACCACTCTCTTGGTTAAGAAATTCCTCCTCATCTCTGTCCTAAATGGCTTACCCCTTATCTTTAGACTGTGAGCCCTGGTTCTGGACTCCCCCGCCATCAGGAGCATCCTTCCTGCATCTAGTCATGTTAGAATTTTAAAGTTTCAATGAGATCCCCTCTCATTCTTCTAAACACCAGCAAGTATAAGCCCAATCAACCCAATCTCTCATACTTCATTTCTGCCATCCCAGATATCAGTCTGGTGAATCTTCGCTGCACTCCCTCCATGGCAAGAACATCCTCCCTCAGATAAGGCGACCAAAACTGCACACAATACTCAAGGTGTGGTCTCACCAAGGCCCTGTACAACTGCAGCAAGACATCCTTGCTCCTGTACATGAATCCTCTCGCTATGAAGGCCAACATACCATTTGCCTTCTTAACCGCCTGCTGCACCTACTTGCTTACCTTCAGCAACTGGTGCACAAGGATACCCAGGTCTCATTGCACTTCCCCTTCTCCCAATCTATTGCCATTCAGATAATAATCTGCTTTCCTGTTTTTGCCACCAAAGTTGATAACCTCGCATTTATCCACATTATACTGCATCTGCCATGCATCTGCCCAATCACCCAACCTGTCCAAATCATACTGGAGTTTCTCGGCATCCTCCTCACAGCACACACGCCCACCCAGCTTTGTGTCGTCTGCAAACTTAGAGATATTACATCTAGTTCCCTCGTCTCGATCATTAATATATATTGTGAATAGCTGGGATCCTAGCATCGATCCCTGCGGCACCCCACTAGTCACTGCCTGCCACTCGGAGAAAGACCCGTTTATTCCAACTCTTCGCTTCCTGTCTGCCAACCAGTTCTCTATCCAAGTCAGTACCTTACCCCCAATCCCATGTGCTTTAACTTTACATGCTAATATCTTATGTGGGACCTTATTGAAAGCCTTCTGAAAGTCCAAATACACCACATCCACTGGTTCTCCCCTATCTATTCTACCAGTTACATCCTCAAAAAATTCCAGTAGATTAGTCAAGCATGATTTACCTTTTGTAAATCCATGTTGACTTTGTCTGATCCTGTCACTGTTTTCCAAGTACTCTGCTATTACATCTTTTATAATGGACTCTTGCATTTTCCCCACTACTACAATGTCAGGCTTACCGGTCTATAATTCCCCATTTTCTCTCTACCACCTTTTTTGAATAGTGGGGTTACATTAGCTACCCTCCAATCCATGGGAACTGTTCCAGAGTCTATAGAATTTTGGAAGATGACCAGCAATGCATCTACTATTTCTAGGGCCACTTCCTTAAGTATGCTAGGATGTAGATTATCAGACCCTGGGGATTTATCGGCCTTCAATCCCATCAATTTCCTTAACACCATTTCCCTACAAATACTGATTTCAATCAATTCCTCCCTCTCATTAGACCCTATGTTCCCCGACATCTCTGGGAGGTTATTTGTGTCCTCCTTTGTGAAGACAGAACCAAAGTATTTATTTAATTGGTCTGTCATTTCTTTGTTCCCCATTATAAATTCCCCTGATTCTGACTGCAACGGACCTAAGCTTGACTTCACCAATCTTTTTCTCTTCACATATCTATAGGAGCTTTTACAGTCAGTTTTTATGTTCCCTGCAAGCTTACTCTCATACTCTATTTCCCCCCTCTTAATTAATCCCTTTGTCCTCCTTTGCTGAATCCTAAACTGCTCCCAATCCTCAGGTTTGTTGCTTTTTCTGGCCAATTTATATGTCCTCTCCTTGGATCTTATGCTATCCCTAATTTCCCTTGTTAGCCACAGTTGAGTCACCTTTTTTGTTTTATTTTTATGCCAAACAGGGATGAACAAATTCTGTAGTTCATCCATGTGATCTTTAAATGTTTGCCATTGCCTATCCACCGTCAACCCTTTAAGTAACGTTCCCCAATCCATCCTAGCCAACTGGCGCCTCATACCATCGTAGTTTCCTTTATTTAAATTCAGGACCCTAGTCTCTGAATGAAATACTTCACTCTCCATCTTAATGAAGAATTCTATCATATTATGATCACTCCGCCGCAAGTGGCTTCGCACAACAAGATTGCTAATGAATCCTTTCTCATAACATAATACCCAGTCTTAGATGGCCTGATCTCTAATTGGTTCCTCGACATATTGGTCCAGGAAACCATCCCGTATACACTCCAGGAATTCCTCCTCCACAGTATTGTTACTAATTTGGTTAGCCCAATCTATATGTAGATTAAAGTCACCCATGATATCTGCTGTGCCCTTATTGCACGTGCCTCTAATTTCGGATTTAATGCCATCCCCAACCTCAGCATTACTGTTTGGGGGGTCTGTATACAACTCCCACTAATGTTTTCTGCCCCATGGTATTTCTCAGCTCTACCCATACAGATTCCACATCATCAGAGCTAATATCCTTCCTTACTATTGTGTTAATCTCCTCTTTAACCAGCAATGTTACCCCACCTCCTTTTCCTTTTTGCCTGTCTTTCCTGAATATTGAATATCCCTGGATGTTGAATTCCCAGCCTTGGTCACCCTGGAGGCATGTCTCCGTAATCCCAATTATATCATATCCATTTACATCTATTTGCGCAGCTAATTCATCCACCTTATTACGAATGCTCCTCGCATTAAGACACAAAGCCTTCAGGCTTGTTCTTTTAACACTTAGAATTATTATTTACTGTGGCCATGTTTGATTTACACCCTTGCTTTTCTCCTTTCTGTCTTTTGCTTCTATCCTTGCTTCTATCCTTGCTTCCCTTTCCTCTGTCTCCCTGCACAGGTTCCCAACCCCCTGCCATTTTAGTTTAAACCCTCTCCAACAGCACTAGCAAACACTCCCCCTCGGACATCGGTCCCGGTCCTGCCCAGGTGCAAACCATCCAGTTTGTACTGGTCCCACCTCCCCCAGAACCGGTTCCAATATCCCAGGAATTTGAATCCCTCCCCCATGTACCATTCCTCTAGCCACGTATTCATCTGAAATATCCTTCTATTTCTACTCTGACTAGCACGTGGCACTGGTAGCAATCCTGAGAATTCTACCCTTGAGGTCCTATTTTTTAATTTACCTCCTAACTCCCTATATTCAGCTTTTAGGACCTCATCCTGGTTTTTACCTATATCGTTGGTACCTATATGCACCACGACAACTGGCTGTTCAACCTCCCCCTCCAGAATGCCCTGCAGCCGCTCCGAGACATCCTTTACCCTTGCACCAGGGAGGCAACATACCATCCTGGTGTCTCATTTGTGGCCACAGAAACGCCTATCTATTCCCCTTACAATAGAATCCCCTATCACTATAGCTCTCCTGCTCTTTTTCCTCCTGTCCTGTGCAGCAGAACCACTCACAGTGCCAGGAAGTTGGCTGCTGCTGCCATCTCCCTCAACAATATCCAAATTGGTATATGTTTGAGGGGGATGGCCACAGGGGACCCCTGCACTACCTGCCTGCGCCTACTACTCTGCCTGGCGGTCACCCATTCCTTTCCTGCCTGTGCAGCCTTTACCTGCGGTGTGACCAACTAATTAAATGTGATATCCACGACATCCTCAGCATCGCGAATGCACCAGTATGTATCAATTCGCAGCTCCAGAAGTGTCCGTGAGTTCCCACATAGTGCAGGAGGAGCATACCATGGGGCCGAGCTGTGCTGTCATGACTTACCCTTCAATTAATTTAAATTAAATCAAATCAATACCACCAATTACACTACAGTTAAATGAAATACACAAGGGCCCTTGGTTACTAGCACTCCCCGATACACAACAGAGACCTTAGAAACTATAACCACAAAAATTAAGACCGTCTAAACTTTATAAGCTATTAACCTTAACTGTCAAACTATAGAGTAGTATAAATACTCACCTGGCCATACTCACCCAATCAGCTGCTTCCTCTTGCCCGCATCACTTTTTGAATCGTGGCGTGGCTCTGGAACGCCGCCGCCGGTCTGCAAGATTGACCGGCCTTTGAGAAAAAGCCTGCGAAAGTGAATTTAAATACTCACTACTCTCCTGCTGCTCCCGACACCGGCCTCTTCCTACAGGGTGAAAAGTTAGGAAAAACAAAGGCGAAGCAAGGGAGCTCCTCCTTCCACTTCTCACCAGACTCCCTGACTCACCCAACTCGCAGCACTCTGTTGAAACCATACTCAGTGCAAAATTGCACTTCAAAGCCTGTTTTATAGGCCCTAAAACAACAGAGACTTGTTGAGACTTGCTGAGCCCAGCTACAGGAGAACTAGTTTAATCTAGTTTCCCTAATTAACTGCCTTCAGCTGCTCTGAATTGTAGGCCTTGTGTATCCCTTTATAACCCTGCTTAAAGCTGGGAAATTTAGATTTTAAACAGTAGACAGTATCAGTAAATGTGGAGAGAGACACACAGGCTGCGAGATTCTCAGCAGCTCAGCCCTGCTTGGTGCTGTGTGAACGGGCTGCTCCACACCCCAGCTGCTCATGGGGAATGCCAGTGCGGAGGGCCCAGGGTGGAAGACCCAGAGGAGAGTGTCCTAGGTGGGAGGCCCAGCACGGAGGACCCCAGGCGGAGGGCCTAGGGCGGAGCGGCTGGTCAGCAGAAGCGGAGTCGGGAGATGCTGTGGGTGAGCATGCTGCATGGTTTCTAAGGCTGAAGAACGGTCTCGGGCCCGAATGAGTTCCAGCAGCCCCGTCTGTGCTCCGTCTGGTGGCAGCTGTGAGGCTTTGTTTCGGTGACGGGTGACGGTTTTTGCACTGCCATTTTGGTGGAGGAAAGACAGACTGTTTCCATCTGTAGCATGGCGCATGAGCGGCCATAAGATGGGAAAAGAGAACGGAATAAAAGTGAAAAAGGAAAAAAGGCAAAACAAAGTAATATCGGCAAGGAATAATGAATGTCTTGATGGCTGGGTCCTGTGAGTGATAACAGCAAAAAGGAAATTTGAGTAGTCGTTTTCTTCTTTTACAGGATTTGAGATAGTGGTCGGCTTCTTTCCTGTGGAAAAGTTGAAGACTGGACAAGGGTCATGACATTATATGGTTAGATAACATCAAGTGAAAACGAGGAGTTATTAGAGTGCCAATAGGACTGGCGTAGAACTGGTATTTACTTGTTTTGTTGAAGAAGTTTCGGGTTTCTGGTTGAAAGTAGTCTACTTGAAGCTTTAACTGATTTCTGATATGGTTATGGGACTTTGTATATTGTGGTGTTATTTAGTGTTAAAGCCTTCCTTAATGTACGAACGATCGAATGAATGCACGCATGCGGACACAAATGATACGCACGCATACACAATGGAACTTGCGTTCGACCGAATGAAGGGCCCGCGCTCCCCAGGATGAAAGTTGGCATCCTACTGGGTGAGCGTGAGACCTGCTTGGACAGATGAACGAATGCATGCATGTACGCAGGTAGACAAATGACATGCACGCACGCAGACATGCACAATGGAATTTACGCTTGAGCGAACGAACGAACAGAGGAATGAATGACTAAATGATTGAGCAATGCCATTGGACTGGCGTATACGGGTTCTTTCTTTTCTTGGGTTATTAAATAGTGGCAGTTTGTACTGTAAACATTATTGATTTACCTGTAAACATTTATTATTGTATTTATATTGTTGACCATAAAGCTGTTTTTGAGGCTTTATTTTTTTTTATTGTGGTCAATGAATGTAATGGATTTACTATGTAATTGATGAGTTGTATAAGTACTGTTGTACTTGAATGTTAAAATAAAAAAACAGTAAATGTGAAAAAAAAACAGTAAATGTGAAACAAACAAAAGTTTGATTTTAGCAACCAGTTAAGCCTCCCTGACTCACCAAACTTGCAGCTCTCTGTTGAAACTGCACTCAGCCCGCTCTCTCCCCGCACCTTTCCTCACAGCCCGCTCTCTCCCAGCACTTTTCCTCACAGCCCGCTCTCTCACAGCACTTTTCCTCACAGCCCGCTCTCTCCCAGCATTTTTCCTCACAGCTCGCTCACTCCCAGCATTTTTCCTCACAGCCCGCTTGCTCTCTCCCGGCATTTTTCCTCACAGCCCGCTCCCTCCTGGCATTTTTCCTCACAGCCCGCTTGCTCTCTCCCGGCATTTTTCCTCACAGCCCGCTCCCTCCCGGCATTTAAACATTTTTTTTTAATGAACCCGCTCCCGTGACGAACCAGCAGCACGCAAGCGCAGTCCGCTTCTGGTTCGTTGGCAGCAGTCGCGTCCTAAATAAAAATGTTCAAAGGTTAAGTGACCTGGATAGCAAATGAGCATGTTAATTATAATTCTTCAAACAATTTGTTCCTTAAAACTAGTTCTGATGGCATAACTTGCTCCTTAAAATTCCTGGAACCAATAAATTGAACGAGCATTTGGTGCAACTGTTACTGCTAGTAACTTCTTTGTAATAGACTGGTACTAAGAATTTCCATTCTTATTCCTTCAAGTGAGAGCTGGACCTGTTTCTGTCTGGGGCGGAGATCACCTTGTACAAAAAGGGAGGGACTGCATAGAATTATCAGGGCCAGAGTGACCTCCTAGACTAGTTTTGATCGCCTAAGGGCGGGTCAGAGAGAAATTTCCCAGGTTTGGTTCCCCAAATTGGCCTGGGTTTTATATCTGGTTTCTCGCCGCCCAGGAGATCACATGGTTTTGGGTGGGGTAGGGAGTGTATATATCATGATGCACAAGGTATTTGCGGTGTGGGACAGGCTGGATGAACTAGAGGGTCATTTCCTGACCGTCATTGTTCATATGTTCGCATTTCAAAGAGGCAACACCATTTGTGGAAGGTGGGCAGAAAGCACTTGTCCGCTGTTTGTAAACATGTGGCATAATGATATAACTTGCATCGTGCTGGCTTCACTCATGTCAGAAAACATTGTGTTACTTCATCTTGACATATGCTTCTTCCCGGCTTTCTCTTCCGAAACACAGTGACAATTAACTTTAATATTCATCTTTTTAATCCTAATAGTGTTCTGTTTTATATTAAAATATTGTTTTTTAACCCACTGAACAGCCGTTATCAACAGCAATGATAGCATGAATGACCTGAATTACTGTAAACAGTTAAAACTGAAACACTCTGGGTCAATGGCTATGTTTGTACTGATGTTAATTCATCTCCCTTCTCGCTGCTGAGCTCAATAATAATCTCAAATTAGTTCGTTGGCTGCCATCAACAATCACTGTTTAAACAAATGTATTTAAAAAAATTCAATATAAAAAGTAAACACAAGAATTTTAAAGCTAATGATTATTAGTAACTTTTTTCCCCAAAAATGTCTTGAACATAACCTTAGTTCCTTACAGCATCAAGGTTTATGCCAAGGTACAAGGTTCATGTTTGACTTTGTCTGTACTTAGTGTGCCAGGGCTGAGTCACCCACTCTGGGTGAATTTGATAATCATATGTATACGGCTTGGGGGTCATCTCCCACACACAGGCACTGTTAGTAAGCTGGAAACGAGGACCTTGCATTTGCAGATATCGAAGATTACTAGAGAGAGTTCTCAGTAGTCGTTCCACTGCCATGGTTTCTGTAAATGGAAAAATAAAAGCTTTAGTCAAGATTTAAGGAAATAGGGATTCATCCATTACATTGATGTAAGCATCGTTTAGTAAGGCACTTCTGTTTCATTACAAACATAAAAGGGTTTCACTTAAAATACCAACTATAGTAATCTGGGATGTTATGATTAAGGTTATCCACCAGGTGGTGCTGTAGCCAATTCTGCTGCTAAGGTCAGAGGTTTGCTTCCTGTTATGGTCAGAGGTTTGCTTCCTGTCAAGGTCAGCAAAGGTAAAATGCCAGGATGCAGGCATGATGTTTGTTACTTTGTTTGTTAATAAAGTACTCGTGCTAATTCTATGATATCGTCTCTTCGAGTCCTTGTCTCACTACATGGATTTATCACATTTGGCGACGAGGTAAAATAGGACCCTGGATAAAGAAGAAAAGTCTGCCAGGACGTTTAAACAACAAAATCACGAGCTGCAGTTAGCTACCAGTTGGAAGAGAGCATGGCTGCCATGGTAGGAACAGTTTCCGCTTTTGATAGTCAAGCACAAACCTGGGAGGAATACTGTGAAGTGTTGAGTTATTTTTTTGAAGCAAATGAAATAAATGATGCCGGAAAAAGGAATGCCATTCTGCTTAGTTCAGTGGGAAGCCAAACTTACAGTTTGATGAAGAATCTGCTCAGTCCTAAAAAGCCTGGAGACAAATCATTTGTTGAATTAGTGGCTTTGCTAAAAGAACATTTCAACCCTAAGCCTAGTGGGATTGTACAGCGGTTCAAGTTTAATTCAAGGAACAGGAAAGAGGAAGAGAGCATAATGGACTATGTAGCGGTGTTGCGTAAATTAGCACAAGATTGCAATTATGGGAACAACCTGAAGGAAATGCTGTGAGATAGGCTAGTTTGCGGAATTATGGATGACTGAATGCAGTGTAGATTATTATCCGAGACTGGGCTTACTTATGAAAAAGCATTGGAACTTGCTCAAGCCATAGAGACAGCGAACCGAGATGTAAAAGAAATACAGGGTTCAGACAGGGCTAATGCTACACAAGTTGCAGGTCAGGTTGTTGTGCACAAGTTGAACATGCGTCAGAAACCACAACGTGAGCATGTGAAGGCATGTTATAGATGCAAGGGCGATCACCTGGCGAGTGAATGCCGGTTTCTAGAGGAAAGGTGCTACAAGTGTGGGAAACAAGGACACATAAAACGAGCTTGCAGGGCGAAATCACCTGTGGAGGAATCCAAACCAAAAGGGGGAGGACAGCAAAACCAAGGGAGAGAAGTGAAAAAACATGGAGCACACCACATCAGCGGGGAAGCTGAGGAAGAAGAGGACATGTTCATAATGTATAGCATGTTAGAGAACACTCCAAAAGTGGCTCCTATCACATTGTAACTGACAGTAAATTACTCTAAGGTGAACTTTGAAGTGGATACAGGGTGCGGCGTGACCATAATGAACAAGGCAGAGTACTCAAAATTGTGGAACCGTGCAAAAGTTCCAGAGTTAAAGCCTTGCTCCCTGCATCTTAAAACATATACAGGTGAATGAGTAGCAACATTAGGTACAGCTAATGTAACTGTGCAACACAGGGACACAGTAGAACAGCTACCTGTAGTTATAGTATCGGGTACCGGACCAAACCTGTTAGGTCGGGGCTGGATAAAAGAACTTAAATTAGACTGGGGAGCAGTACATCAAATAGATGCGGGCAAACAGTTGACTTTGCAAGAAGTGTTGAGTAAGCATGAGAATGTGTTCAAGGAGGAACTTGGCGCATTTAATGGCCCCCCAGCTAAGATTTATGTAGAAAAGGAGGCACCGCCAAGGTTATTTAAACAACGACCTGTGCCTTATGCCATGAAGCCAAAAGTAGAGGCTGAGCTTGACCGTCTATTGAGAGAGAACATACTGGAGCCAGTGAAATGTTCGGAATGGGCAGCTCCCATAGTACCTGTTTTGAAACCGGACAATTCGGTAAGACTCTGGAGACTATAAATTGACAGTCAATCGGGTGTCCAAACTAGAGCAGTATCCGATTCCCAAAACAGAGGATCTCTTTGCAAACCTGGCTGGAGGAAAGAAATTCACAAAGTTGGATATGAGTCATACCTACTTGCAGATTACACTGGATGACGAATCAAAGAAGTATGTCACCATAAATACACACAAGGGCTTGTTTACATATAACCACTTACCGTTTGGTGTCTCATCTAGTCCAGCTATCTTCCAGAGGACAAGGGATTCCACATGTTTCCATCTATCTGGATGACATTCTGGTGACGGGAAGAACCGACCAGGCCCATCTGAGCACTCAGAGAGGTACTACAGAGATTGGAGAGGGCAGGGTTCTGGCTCAAGAGGAGTAAGTGCACTTTCCTGGGGAATGAGGCAGTGTTCCTGGGACACAGAGTGGATGCCACCGGGCTCCATCCACTCAAGGAGAAGGTACAAGCACTGCAGGACGCCCTTGCTCCTACAAATGTGGCTGAGTTAAAAGCTTACCTGGGACTGCTGAACTATTATAACAGGTTTATACCAAACTTGTCAACTGTGTTAGCACCTCTTCACAAACTACTGCGCAAGGAGACGCAGTGGGGAGAGGAGCAGGGGGTTTCATTTGAACAGTCCAAGAAACTGATGCTGTCGTTGGATGTGCTGGTTCACTACAATGCAGAGAAAGACATAATTCTCTCTTGTGATGCTTCACCTTACGGGGTGGGGGCAGTTCTTTCACACTGCATGGAAGATGGAACTGAAAGACCAATAGAGTTTATGTCCTGAACTCTAACACCAGCGGAAAAAAACTATTCCCAGTTAGACAAAGAGGGGTTAACAGTAATGTTTGGGTTACAGAAGTTCTACAAGTACATATATGGCAGGAAGTTCACCATATGCACTGATCATAAACCTCTTCTCTCTCTTTTCAATGAAATGGAAGCAGTTCCACAGATGGTGTCACCCCGGATCCAGAGGTGGGCAGTGACGTTGAGGGCATATGAGTATGTCATCATCTACAAGGCGGGCAAATACCATGGGAACGCAGATGCCTTGAGCCGTCTTCCACTGCCAGGCACACCTATCCGTGCAGCTCCAGAGGACAGAGTTTTGATGTTGGAGGGCACTGACACAGCACTTGTGACTGCAGAGCAAGTAAGAACATGGACAGGTAAAGATCCAGTACTGTCTAGAGTTCGAGAATATGTGGTGAGGGGATGGCCACAGCATCCGGAAGAGGCTGACTTCACACCCTACAGTGTCAAGAAAACAGAGCTGAGTGTGCAGGATGGTTGCGTGTTGTGGGGAGCACGAGTGATTATTCCACAGCCAGCATGACAGTCTATCCTAGAGCAACTACATCAGTGTCATCCTGGGGTCTTGCGTATGAAAGCCTTGGCTAGGAGTTACTTGTGATGGCCAAAGCTAGATGAGGAGATAGAAAATCTAGTCAAGACATGCAGCACTTGTCAGGAACACCGGAAGGCACCAGCAGCGGCTCCTCTCCACCCCTGGGAGTGGCCGGATAAACCATGGAGAAGATTGCACTTAGATTATGCAGGTCCATTCATGGGGAAGATGTTCCTCATAATCATTGATGCACATTCCAAATGGATGGGTGTTTATCCTGTAAATTCTGCTTCCGCCACTACTACTATAGACTGCCTGCGTCGGAGCTTCAGTAATCAAGGGCTACCGGAGATCGTGGTGAGTGACAATGCCACTTGTTTTGTGAGTACAGAGACAAAAGAGTTCTTGAGAAAAAATGGCATAGTGCAGGTGACCTCGGCTCCATATCATCCGTCCTCGAATGGACTTGCGGAGAGAGCCATACAAACATTTAAGGAGATGATGAAAAAAAAGAGCAGAAGGGAGTTTAGCAGCCAAAGTGTCACGGGTTCTGTTCAGCTACAGAATAACACCTCAATCCACCACAGGACTCTCTCCTGCTGAGATGTTATTAGGTTGTAGACTACGCTCCACTCTTGACCTTGTCCACCCAGACCTAAAAAGGAAAATGGAAAACAGACAAAACAAACAAAAAGAGAACTATGACAAAAGAACAAAGAGCCGAAGTTTTGGAGAAGGAGATGCGGTCCTTACCAGGGATTTCAGTTATGGACCAAAGTGGATTCCTGGCTTCATAGACTCTGACAGGTCCAGTATCATACAAGGTCATGTTGGGAGAAGGTAGGGTAGTACGCAGACATGTAGATCAGATACTTCCCAGACAAGGGGAAATTGAAATGAAGGTTCCAGATGCAATGACTGAAGACAGGGTTGCCCCCAGTTATCCAAGTGCATCTGTGGTGCCACCACCAGGGACAGAGACAATTCCACATGAACCTATTCGTCAAGAGGAAACCATCGTTGCAGAGTCAGATACTCTAAGCACTGCTCAGGAGCAGCTGGTGGCTTCACCACAAACAAGCAGGGACTTTACTGTTAGCCATTCACAAAGGACTCGCAAGCCACCAGAGAGATTGATACTGAACTGTTAGATTCGTCAAGTATGGAACATGATGAATGGAGACTCCTTATGTGACCCTCAGGAATGGTTGTTTGTTAAGAAATTCATACTGAAATCTTAAGGGGGGAGGGATATAGTAATCTGGGATGTTATGATTAAGGTTATCCACCAGGTGGTGCTGTAGCCAATGCTGCTGCTAAGGTCAGAGGTTTGCTTCCTCTCAAGCTCAGCAAAGGTAAAATGCCAGGATGCAGGCATGATGTTTGTTACTCTGTTTGTTAATAAAGTACTCGTGCTAATTCTACGATATCGCCTTTTCGAGTCCTTGTCTCACTACATGGGCTTACCACACCAACCTTTGAGTGTTCTGGTAAAATTACTGCACTATTTTGAACAAGTTGGTTCTGGTGCCGTTCATCGTGGTGCCTAATATTAAACTACTGTGTATTCTTATTTTCTAAGCCACTATAATAATATCATGTAGGCACCGCCATCTCCAATACTACCTAAACTCTTAACCAGTCAGAGTGAAACAAAGGCCTAAGTTGACAAACGCCTCATTTTAGGTGTTTTTACATTCTGAAAGTGTGACCCTGTCACACAGCTGGTCTCTCCATATTGGTTGGCTTAGGAAATATAAATACATCGGGGTATGAATTTGTCTTGCGTGGTAATGCAAAATAGGCGATAGCCAATCAGCAGTCTGTTTTACACTCTGCCCGATTTTCTTTATCAAAGGAAAAGAATATTAAGCGAACTGAACAACAACTTGTATTTACATAGCGCCTTTAACATAGTAAAACCTCCCAAGACGCTTCACAGGAGTGTTATAAGACAAAAAATTTGATACCGAGCCACATAAGGAGATATTCGGGCAGATGGTTAAAAGCTTGGTCAAAGAAGTAGGTTTTAATGAGTGACATAAAGGAGGAGAGAGAGGTAGAGAGGCAGAGAGGTTTAGGGAGGGAATTTCAGAGCTTAGAGCTGAGGCAGCCAATAGTGGAGCAATGAAAATCGGGGTGTGCAAGAGGCCAGGATTGGAGGAGCACATAGATCTTGGAGGATTGTAAGGCTGGAGATAGGGAGGAGCAAGGCCATGGAGGGATTTGAAAACAAGGATGAGAATTTTAAAATCGACATACTGCCGGACCGGGAGCCAATGGGTGAACGGGACTTGGTGTGAGTTAGGACACAGACAGCAGTTTTTTGGGTGAGCTCAAGTTTACGGAGGGTGCAAGGTGGGAGGCTGGCCTGGAGAGCATTGGAATAGTCAAGTCTAGAGGTAACAAAGGCATGGATGAGAGTTTCAGCAGCAGATGAAATGGGGAAGGGCAGAGACAGGCGGTGTTATAAAGGTGGAAGTAGGCGCTCTTGGTGATGGAATGGATATGGGTCAGCAGCTCATCTTGGGGTCAAATTAAGATGCCAAAGTTGTGAACAGTGTGGTTCGGCCTCAGACTGTGGCCCAGGAGAGGGATGGAGTCGGTGGCCAGTGAATGGGATTTGTGGCTGGGATCAAAGACAATGGCTTCAGACTCCTCAGTACTGGATGTCAGACAAGCAGCATGACAAATCAGAGACAGTGCAATTATCGGGAGAGGTGGTGATGAGGTATAGCTCAGTATTGTCTGCGTACATGTGTAACCTGATGTGTTTTCAGATGATGTCACCGAGGGGCAGCATGTAGATGAGAAATAGGAGAAGGATAGATCCTTGGAGGACTCCAGAGGTAATGGTGTGGGAGTGGGAAGCGATGCCATTGCAGGAGATTCTCTGGCTATGACTGGATAGATAAGAATTGATCCAGGCAAGGCTTAGCCCCACAAAGCTGGCGATGGTGGAGAGGCATTGGGCACGGATTTGGGAGGCGACAATGCGTTCAAGGACTTTGGAGAAGGGTGGTTGCAGCTGGGGCGGTAGTTTACAAGGACAGAGGGGTCAAGGGTGGGTATTTTTTTGACAAAGGGGAGGGGGACAGTACCGAAGGAGAGGGATCCGTTAACAATATCAGCTAACATGGGGGCCAGGAAAGGAATTTGGGTGGTCAGCAGTTTGGTGGGAATAGGGTCGAGGGAGCTGAAGATGTGTCTCATGGATAAGATGAGAGAGGGCATGAGGGGAGATAGGAGAGAAACTAGAGAAAGTTGTGTGTTCAGGGCTAGGGCAACAAGAAACCTTAGAAGTTTGGCCGGGTGGGCGAGAAGAAGGGAGGGAAGCAGAAGAGGCAGCTGAATGGATGTTCTCAATCCAAGTGACAAAGATGTTCAGGAGCTCCTCGTATTTGTTGTTGGAGCCGGGGGTGGAGGGGGCAGGAGGGCGGGGTTTAAGGAAAAGGTTTGTGGTGGAGAAGAGAAGCCGGGGGTGGAGGGGGCAGGAGAGCGGGGTTTAAGGAAAAGGTTTGTGGTGGAGAAGAGAAGCCGAGGGTGGAGGGGGCAGGAGAGCGGGGTTTAAGGAAAATGTTTGTGGTGGAGAAGAGAAGCCGGGGGTGGAGGGGGCAGGAGGGCGGGGTTTAAGGAAAAGGTTTGTGGTGAAGAGAAGCCGGGGGTGGAGGGGGCAGGAGGGCGGGGTTTAAGGAAAAGGTTTGTGGTGGAGAAGAGAAGCCGGGGGTGGAGGGGGCAGGAGAGCAGGGTTTAAGGAAAAGGTTTGTGGTGGAGAAGAGAAGCCAGGGGTTATCGTTGCAATCCAGAATGATCCTGGAATAGTGAGCAGTTTTGATATTGCCCATTTTACACCAACGCACAAGACAAATTTATAGCCCACTGACTCATGTTCCTGTAGCAACGGAGACCCACTTTATTTAAGGGAGCACTGCCACCAGATTCGCTGGCTGTGTTTCTGATGGTGAATGGTTCTGGGTGGGAATGTAAATGGGGAGATTAGTGACGAGACAGCAGGTCTGTCCCATAATTGTGTTTTAACTCAGTGTAACTCTCAATGTAAAGTGAATCAGTCAGTCACACGAGAGGCCTTCACAATAATGCACTTCAAAAGTACAGATCCTTCTTGCTGTAGTTATTATTACGATCTCAGAAGTGGAAAAATATTGAAATTGTTAAAATTCCAAACTTTATTGGTAACAGTCTCTGCTGCAATTTGAATATTTTATATGTGCAGGATTGAAAATTCAGATTTCTTGCATGCGTCTGGAATAAAACATGTACAGCTGTTTTTATGTTGTTCTCGCTGCTGTGGAATCCATCCCACAAAGTGAACAGGACAGTTTCCATGGCATCGGAAACTTGAAGGTTCTTGACGCGGTTACGCATCATAAATATGCCATAAGTCTCGTGGAATTAATGGATTGAAAACTGGATTGACAATATTGAGCAGAAGGTGATCGTGCTAAGTGGGAAAGACTGTCTGGTGGCAGTATCTAGTGAGGGAATCCACAAGAATCGTTCCAGGTTTTCTGTTGTTCACACTATTCACAAAGAATATGTGAGCGCTTGTTGTAATAATAATATTATAACATTTGCTGATGACAGCAAGTTATGTGGCCTGGTAATGAGTTTGAAGGGGATTGACAGTTTTGAAATATCTGGACCAATTAAGCAGATTAGTTTAAACAATGGCAGGTAAAATTGAACATGATAAATGCAATTGGAGCAAGAAAATGAAATATGTACACAATGAGGGGTGTCCATTAGCAAAAGGTTGTAAAGAATCCTGGGGGGGATCATTGACCAGTCACTGAAATGGGGTTTTCTTAAGTAGACAGGAAGTGTTCTGCTAAGTGCTGGTAAGTAGTTTATGCCATGAGCACAAGTGAGTTATTCCCACAAATGGCAAAACATCTAATGTACTATCAGTGATGGCATATTTTAATTATTCCATGGGTTCATTGATGTGTTTCTGAACACATTTAGAAGAGAGTTAAGCACTAATTTGCCACGGTGAATTAGTGTTTTTAATTTTGCTGTGCTGAATTATCACGTTTCTGAGCAGTAAGGTTAGCACTAATCCCCATGAAATCAATTTGAGTTATGATATATCTAGTTTACTGTATTAATGACTCATCCATTATTTTGCATTACTGTCAGAGGCGGTTTGGCAAATACCACATGGAATTTTCTATCAAAAGGAATTGTTTTAGTGGAACCTTGCTTATCCACTGTTTTGGTGGGAATGTTGAGGTGATGCATTTTGGAAGGAAGAATGGGGAGAGGCAATATAAACTAAATGGTACAATTCTAAAGGGGGTGCGAAACAGAGACTGGGAGTTCAAATACACAAATCTATGAAGGTGGCAGGACAAGTTGAGAAGACTGTTAAAAAAGCATACAGGATCCTTGGCTTTATAAATAGAGGCATAGAGTACAAAAGAAAGGAAGTTATGCTAAACCTTTATAAATCACTGGTTAGGCCTCAGCTGGAGTGTGGTGTCCAATTCTGGGCACTACACTTTAGGAAGGATGTCAAGGCCTTGAAGCAGGTGAAGAGGAGATTTACTGGAATGATACCAGGGATGAGGGACTTCAGTGATGTGGCGAGACTAGAGAAGCTGGGAGTGTTCTCCTTGGAGCAGAGAAGGTTAAGGGGAAAATTAATAGAGGTGTTCAAAACTAAGAAGGGTTTTGATAGTGGAAACAGTTTCTCCTTACTTACTCTGAGTCAGTAACTAGAGGACACATATTTAAGATAATTGGCAAAAGAACCAGAGGGGAGATGAGAATTTTTCCCCACAAGTTGTTATGATCTGAAATGCCCTGCCTGAAAGAATGGTGGAAACAGATTCAATCATGGTTTTCAAAAGAGAATTGGATAAATATTTGAAAAGGAAAAATTTGCAGGGCTACGGGAAAGTGCAGAGGAGTGGGACTGATTGGACAGCTCTTTCAAAGAGCCGGCACAGGCGTGATGGACCAAATGGCCTCCTTCTGTGCTGTATGATTCTATGTTTCCTTCTCCTCCCAGTGGCTAATAGAAATTGGCAGATAATTGAGAATCACCAGATTACCCATACAGATAGAAAAAGGAGGCTCTAGACCACAGTAACTGTCCAGCATTTTATACAGTATAGAATTTTACTGTTTCATGTTTGCTGTTCAAAAGCAATGAGTGCATTGTCTAATACATTTCTAGGCTAAAAATTCTGGGGTATGGCACCTTCCGTTACCGCCCGATTCGGGGAAAAAATGGCGGCCGCCATACTTTCACCCACTGCCGGCGGGTCCCGCGACGGCCGCCATTTTCGTCAGGTCGGCAGCGTGTTTGCAGAAAGTATTGTAATGAGTTGGAGCATGACGTCAATCAGCGTGCAATTTGGATATCGCCGCTCCGATTGCCACCTGTGCATGCAGCTGCTAAAAGCGATTCAGCAGCGTTAACGGCCAATGAGGAGTCTGGCAGGACTTGGCAGATTGTACACCAAGATGGAGGCTGACAAGTGGAAAACACCTCAGATGAATGCCAGAACTTCAAATGCCTCCTTTGCCATGGTTCTTCTTTTATACTTTCATTTTTTATCATCTGTTGTGGGGGGTGTGGGGGTTGCATTTTCTGGTGGCTTTCCAGGAGGCCTACAGTGTTTGTGGATCAGTAAATCAATGGGTGAAACATTGTGGAACAAGCTTTTAATTCAGAACTGAACACCTGCACAAAACTGCAAATCCCTCGGCAGATTCCTATCAAATAAAAAAAACAAATTTCTAAAGAGCATCAGATTGACTAGAACTCCATGGCAACATTTGAAAATCAAAGATCGCCTTTATCTTTATGATAGCGTCACCAGAACATCACACCCTAGCAAATCTGGACTTAACTGCTTAAGGTTTTAAGGAATTATAATTAACTTATTCAAAATTCCATAACCAATTATTTATCAAATAATTATTTTGTGTCAAGTAGGCAAGGATCACTAAAAGCTGCCACAATTACTACACATTTAAACACTTTCAAGTGTAACCATTGGGGAAAGATTAGTGTTACAGAGAATGCAGATGCATTTCTTTCAGGAACTATTAAAAAATCAACAAACAACGAGTGACAGGTAATATTTTTGTAGCAAGTATGGAAACTGTTCCATACATGACCTACAGGTTCGCTCCTTTTTTCCCCGTTCTCCTTCACGGCAAGCGGGAGACAGCCATGACCTTCGGTCTCCTGCTGAGCTTAGCGCTGGAAAGAGCGTGTTACACCACAAAATCTCTGCATCACTGATGTTAATTAGCAGGCAGCACCAAAATACTGGTGCTACCTGTGCTCCCTCAGCGGGCAGCTGCTAGCCTTGGCCGGCGCTGTTACCAATAGGTTTCCAGCATACTGGAATTCTTAGCCCAATAGTGGTAATCCAGGATATCATGTGAGGGAATATGCCATATTCAGAAACATACACCATTCTATTAAATATTCTGGCCTTAAAACATGACAAACTGGGCTTGGAAATCTGGAAGCCTCAACAATCTAAAGCTGTAAACAGCATACAGGCTTTTGAGATAAGATAAGTTGTTGACACTGAGACAATAGCCTTATTGAAGTAGAAGGTTAGAGGTTCCAGGAAGTCTGCAGCTTGGAAAGAATACAATGCTCTACCCTGTTTAAGTGTTTTAAACCAACACTTCAGAAAGAATCACATAAAATTAAAGAAACATATGCCTTCGTAAATATAACATCAAATGAAACACGGAGGCACGAGTCTGTAATACAACCAACTGAGGTAACTAAAAAGACAATGGTGCAACCAGCTGACGTGTTCTAAATGCAAAAGATACAAACAGAAGACCTTGATAAGAATGACATCAAATAGAGGCACCAGCCATCACATTGTTTTTATGATAAGCTTCGACCACCTAAAGGCAGAGACACAAGCCTGCTTGCTACAAGCTGAACTAACTGTAAGAATAGAAGGGGTCAACAGAAAAATGACGAGAGATAATTAGCTTACATCTGCAGAAAACTTCAAAGGATATACTGTAGTGTATGTACTTTGCAGAAGGAACTATATTCTGTAGCCCCTGTATACTGCAGTACCAGTAGTGACCACCCCTGTATATAAGCCTGTGTAGTAACATTTGCATAGTAGTTCCAGGTTGCCTCCATTCAGTAAAGACCTGTTATAACCAACTCCTGCAGTCCGTGTCTCAATTATACACGGACATAATACTGGCGACGAGCAGATACAAACTTACCCACAGTCTGCACCACCTCATGGAGATCCATCCCTGAAGCGAAGTTATCAGAGGTCGAGGCCAGAAGGAAGAAAGAAACAGAAGAAACGGGCGTCGACCGTGGGCATCCGCCTCTGAGTCAGCGGAGTTGAAGAATTGCAGGAGAGGCTGTCGAGAGCGGGGCTTGGTTATCCTGTCGATGGTGCTTCAGCTAATCGGGCTAGTGGCAGGTAGTACACTGATCCTTCCTGGGCTGCGGCGGTCTAGAGCTCGAGCGGGTGGCTTTGCAACGGGGCCGAGCAGCGTTGTCGGGAAGAGGAGAGAGAGGGAGAGAGGGTGGAGCACACAGGGCGCGGCTGGTGCTACGAAGCCGGGCAGTGCACAGACCCGAGAAGAGGCAGGGTTGTTCCGACGACGGGGAAATAATCAAAATTAAACGCGCAGAAAGCCGCGAGGAGCTGCAGTTTGCCACGGGAACCACGGAGAGCGGCGTTAGCAGCAGCGCGGGGGGAAGTGCGCGAAGACCATAGGGCATCGCCATCAAGGCATAAAATGCCAGCAACAGCAGAGAAGACAGAAAGCGCGGGAGGCACCATCTTAATCCAGTGGAGATATTCCACTCAACCATAGTCAAATGTCTCCCTGTGACGAATGCAAACATAGAAAAGGAAACACGAAATGACCCGACACTCTCCTGGGTCTATGATTTAACGGTGAAGGGATGGCCAGCACATGGCGAACCACTGCTGCCAGCATTCTCGCCGAGAAGAGAACAGCTGTCAGTGTGCAGAGGAACCTTGATGTGTGGATCCAGAGTAGTAATTCCACCCAAATTGAAGGATAGAGTGCTCAATGAGCTTCATGAGGGTCATCTGGGAGGGGTAAAAATGAAGAACTTAGCCAGAGCATTTGTGTGGTGGCTGGGAATCAATAGAGAAATCGAAGAGATGACCAAGAGCTGTACAGGATGCCAGAAGGTCCAAAACGCCCCACCACAAGCCCCTCTACATCCATGGGAGTGGCCCTCATCTCCATGGCAAAGGGTGCACATTGATTTTGCTGGTCCATTTATGGACTCGATGTTTTTAATTGCGGTGGATGCACATTCAAAGTGGCCAGAGGTAATAAAAATGTCCTCAACCACCACAGAAAAAACTATCACAGTCTTACGAACCATATTCGCCAGAAATGGGCTGCCTGAACAGATTTGCTCCGACAATGGACCACAGTTTGTGTCTGAAGAGTTCCGGAGGTTCTTAAAGAACAATGGTGTTAAGCATTACACATCCGCCCCATATCATCCGGCCACTAATGGATTGGCCGAGAGGTTTGTTCAAACATTCAAGAAGGCTATCAAGGCAATGTGTAATGAAGATATACCCCTACAGCACAAGGTGGATAACTTCTTGTTTGCCTACCGGAATGCAACACATGCGGTTACCAACCAAACTCCAGCCATGATGTTCTTCAATCGAAGACTACGATGCCGCTTGGATTTGGTTAAGCCAAACATCAGAAGAGATGTGGAGAACAGGCAGTTTCAGAATATGAATGAAAGGCCGACCAGGAGTTTTAAGATAGGTCAACCAGTTTTGGCCCGGGACTACCGCACAGAGAAATGGCAGCCAAGAACGATCTGTACACGGCAAGGACCTCTAATGTATACTGTGGACGTTGGAGGGAGCATTGTAAGACGCCATGCTGACCAGATTCTAGAGTCACTGGGAAACGTCAACTCCACACCACGATCTGATACACCTAGCGATGAAACCGAAGTACCAATTGCATCTACCTCAGAATCGGTGATATTGGAAGCAGACGAACCAAACAACGACGTTGATCCCGACTCAACGTTGCCAGAAGAACCTGATACCCCAAAGAGGCGTTATCCAGACAGAATCGAGAAGCCTCCTCAAAGACTGAACTTATAATTGCTTAACTTCAACTAATGTATCTAGCAACTGTAATTGTAAATATGTTATTTTATTGTTAATTGAATGTTATGTACTGTTTAGCTAAAAGGGGAGGAATTGTAGTGTATGTACTTTGCAGAAGGAACTATATTCTGCAGCCCCTGTATACTGCAGTACCAGTAGTGACCACCCCTGTATATAAGCCTGTGTAGTAACATTTGCATAGTAGTTCCAGGTTGCCTCCATTCAGTAAAGACCTGTTGTAACCAACTCCTGCAGTCCGTGTCTCAATTATACACGGACATAATATATACCACTGAGAGAGTATAAAAATAGGACTTTCAAATGGGATGACAGATTCGCTTGAAGGGGCAAAGTGATTCTCAGGCTTCAGAGGCAAGCTCTGTAACTCTTCAACTCTGAGTCTCGGGGATCAAAAAGGTACTTGTATTTGATTTTGGTGGCTATCCTGGAATAAGACTAAGAAATATAAAAATGTAACCAAGTTAAGATTGGAGAATAAGGATCTCTGATAAGAATTGTAAGCTTTTTGTATTTGGAACTGCTAATGTCACGATTGAAACACCTACTGTAGTTACATGTCGGTTCTTTAATAAATCTATATATTTTTTTAGAATTGTCTCACATAATACTTCTGTATCAAACTCGCAAACTCAATCTCTGTACACTCTTTGGTGAGGAGTTGCAGAATTCTGGGGGAGTTTTCCAGACCCTCATAATATCCAGAAGGTTACAGTCTAGCTAAACTTATTAAAAGTGCTATCTGGAGGATGGTAACATCTTCAGGTCATTTCTTTCCTTTAGGAAGAGATAGTCTGGACCTTTAGACCCAATTAAGCGTCTTTAGGATTCGGCTACATCAAACTTTAGTTGAGAGTGAACGTCTGGGGAATACGCCTGATCCGGGGTAGCCCGAAAGGGGCTAGGACTAGTAATAATCCTTTCAGTTGGTGCCCAATGTGTGTGTTAACGAGTTGATACAGAACCAATACTTATATTTATATCTGTATCCATCTTGTAGATTGTTAAGTATAGAAGGAGTGTTTTACTGACAGTGGTACTAAGACCCAGATTTAAGTCTCTAGAGATGACAAGTCCCTAATCAGAACTTAAATTAGAACTCCCTCAATATACCATTGAGGTCTAGAAATTTCTTATAAAGTTCATATTAAACCCTAACCAAGGTTAGGTCCTGACGAAATGGCAAACCCTGTCGGAATTGGCCAAGTCTTTTTATTAGGAAATTCAAACAATTGCTTTATTGGGGGAAATAATCCTATCCCTGTGCCTCCACAAAACCAAGTGATAATTGTTGAAATAGAAGGCTTTGATGCCGACAGAGCTTTTAGAACTCATGGCACAATTGATGTTGATCTCCAGAACCAGGGGATACAGAATATCCAGTGGGATAATCAAACAAATACTCCAAATCCACTAAATTCCTTAATGATAAGGTGCACACCTGCACAATTGGGAGGCCTAATGAACGGTGCCCAACAAGGTGGATGGCAACCATGGACGAATAGTAGGACCCGGAGCAGCCTATGCTCCTGGGGGCCATGGATTCCGGTTAAGGTGGCAAGCTCATGATGAAATAAATGACCAGAATCTTCGAGAAAACTATAGACAGCTTAGAATCCATTATAATCAATGCTGACAGGCACTAGCTCAATCTTATCTAAATGTTGGAGATGAAATGATTACTGGTCCAGTAAGCCAACCCCAGCAACCACAAATTGCGCCCCTAGGTCAAGTAAACCTGAGCTCTATCTACACAATGTGTGTTAGACCGGGAAACACCAGCCAGGAAAAAACCTGCTGGAATCTAACTAACCTTGATAAATTGGAAACCTGTTGCCAAAATTGGAATGCCCAACACCCGAGACAACTACTACAAATGATACTAAGTTCAGACTTAAGTCCCCCATTAAACTGGGTTCAAATATACGCCTATGTTCTCACGGCAACTCAGGGAGGGCATGTAATGGGTTCCATCAAGGAAATACTCATTAATACAGCCACAACTAAAGGACTGGTAGCTGCCTACAGATTAGGCAAAGTACTTACACAGGATAACTGGGACATTGTCCATGGTTGCCTGGCCAATCAATACCAAAATACAGCCCTCAAACTTGCCTGTGAGGGTGCTCTAAACGATTATCGAGATAACCAACAAAGATGGGATAATGTCAATCGCATTATCCAATTAAATCATGACCTTTTAGGTCTACCCCAAACTAAACCTATAGTGAGATCAGAAACTAGGAATAAAAAAACCAGAGAAGGTACCTTTGGTACTCAGAAACAAGGACTGTATAGACCCAAGTCTCAAGTCCACCCCACCCAGACACAAACCCATGGCTTGGGACCCCCAAGAGGTTATTCCAGAAGGTTTACACCCCCAACTCGCCCACAATACGAGAAAGATTTCTCCCCGGAAAGATGGAATTGACGAGGGGCAGACCTCGAAAGGAAAGTGAAGGACAGTGGACTCCCTATGGGGACAGCTTTTACACTGGCCAAAACTATCAGAGAGCCATGGGAGGATTTCGGGAAAACCGAAATGGGGATCAAAAAAATTCTCGGCAGAACCAATGTCCACCCCAGCAGGAGGATCAGCAAGATAATAAACGGTCCGACAAAGCCCCTCGGGGATCTGGAAAACATGATACCCCCAAGAGGGAGGAACAAAAGTCAGTTAAAATAATTAAAGACAAAGCAGCAAATGAAACTCAGGATCCTGAGGATGAACAATCCCAGGATTGAAGGCCTGGCACCCATCCAGGGCATATTGAATTCCCCTATGGCCTGGCAACCTTGCCCACAAACACACAAGTGAAGGCCCTGTTTGATACGGGAGCTGATTACACTGTCATAGATCCTGCAATTATAAAAACTAAGTGGACAGATTTGGGGAGCTCAATTTGTAAAAGACCATTAGGGGGATTCACACAAGACAAAACCAAAATAATTAATTTTTTACAAAATACTTATATTACTATATATGGAATCACGGTGACCCTAGATGTAGGACTGGTACCACAATTGGCCTGTTCCCTCATTATAGGACAACCAGACATGAAACATTACCTTAAAATCTCAACCAGACCTGTAGAAGCATCCACAGACCAGGATGACAGGAAAAAACATGTTCGGACACAGCTTGATCGAACTTGCCTAGAGGGGGGAGGCAAAGGCGTCCTCGAGCAACTCATTAATAGATACTACCCTTATCTACAACGCCATCCAAATCAATGTGGAAAGATAGACATCAAACCCCACCCACTTGATGCTGGCTGGCACAAACCTAAAAAACAGTGGCCTATTCAAGGCCACAGAGGAAAAATAGATCTCCTAACAATGCTCAAAGAACTAATGTGTCTTAATCAAAATGGCATCTAGAACTAATTCACCATTGTTTGGTGTTGCTAAACCAGATGGGAGGTGGAGATTAGTGGTCGATTATACAGCCTTAATTAAGGTAACAGCCCCACATACTGCACAACAGCAAAATTCCACAGCCCTTCTCTCTGGAATCACGAGGGAAAAATATAAATCTTGTATTGATCTAGCAAACGGCTTCTGGTCACATCCAATCGAAAAAGCTGATTGGCCAAAAACAGCAATGACTGGACCCAATGGTTATCAGTGTTGCTGGACCAGACTGTCTCAGGGATTTCAAAACAGTCCCATTCTCTTTTCAGCCCACATCAATGACCATTTAAAAGACCTACCTAATGTCAATTCTTATGTGGACGATATATATCTGTCACATGACAATCTCCAAGAACATTTGAAAGCCATTGATAGTGTTTTATCCAGACTTACAACTGCTGGGTACTTAATCAACATAAAAAAAGAGTCAACTAGTTAGGGAAGAGGTAGATTTTCTGGGCCTGCGAATAACTGGAAACGGTAGAGGATTAACTCAATCCTATAAAGAAAAATTAGCCACCATTCAATATCCTAAAACTCTGAAAAATCTGCAAGCAAGTTTAGGACTCCTGAGTTTTGCTCAATCCTTTACGCCAAACTTTGCCAAGCTCTCAGCACCCCTGTATGCTAGAGTGGGCGAAGCAGCAAAAGGACCATTCATATTTTCACCAGACGATTACTCAAAATTGCAACAATTATGCCAAGAGGTACAAAAAGCCATAGACCTGGAACAGAGGGACTTACAAGTTCCCCTCAATATTAATCTCAGGTCATCACCTAAAGTGGCAGTTGCAGTTTTCTATAATGAAAAGTGTACAATGCCCATTCAGTTCCATTCTTATAACTTTTCCAATGTCGAAAGGAGGTACATTAAAAAAGGGTCATGACTATGGTAGTCCAATGCCTCATCAAGGCATGAACCCTTCAAGGGAAATATCCCATTACCACCTATACTGAGATTCCTGATTTAAGATCAGTATTGAGGATGGCCTCTGATGAAAAAAGAGCCACCCAGATCCGATATGATAAATGGGCATTGTTCTTGAATGACCCTACACTCATTTTTAAATTCCTCTCCCCGGAAATGGACTTCGAGCATCTCCCCATCATGGAGGATGATGATACGGAGGAGGGAATCAGACAAATCCCTATGAGACCGCTCACAGAATACCATCAAGTCATTTACTGTGATGGATCGTCGATGACGATTAAAAAAGGGACATCCCAACAATCCTCAGCTGGGATGGGGATAGTAGTAGGGACTTTGAGATTCCTATTCTTTTTATCCAGAAGAATTACTGTCCTTACCCCTTGGCCATAAGACAGCGCAATATGCTGAAGCCGCAGCATTACGGTACGCTTTAGAAAAGGCAGACCCTATTAAACCCACACTAATCTGTACGGATAGTGACTACTGTAAAAGAGGATATAACCAAGATCTAGTTTTCTGGGAACAAACAAATTTTACCAATCATAAGGGTAAACCCATAAAACATAAGTCATTGTGGGAAGGCATTCTCCGTTCGAGAATGGAGAAACAGAATTGTCAGGTGATTCATGTAAACGGGCATACCACTAGGACAGTACACTCAAAAGGAAACAGCCTTGCAGACAAACAAGTGAAATGTTCGGTCTGCATGACACCCCCTCGAGAGGGGCCTGCCAATATTAGTGTAATCACTAGGGCAGAATGGGCAGCTAATCAGGATGAGGAACTGATTCAGCTATTAGACCCAACAAAAGAGAATCCGCCAGGATATCCACCAAAGTACTTTTACTCGGAAACCCCTACAGGTATTGTACTAGTTAAATCCAGCCCTAAGACTAGTTAAGTTGCCCAAGGGAAACCGAGAAGTATCCCCGAGACACAAACGAGAACAGCTTGTAAAAGAAGCTCACGAGGCATAGGTCAAGCACATTGTGGTGCCAGAACAACATTCTGCAAATTGACCCCCTTATATTGGTGGCCAGGCATGCTTAAGGCCTGTAAAACATACGTGGCAAATTGTGAGCCATGCTATTTAACCAATAAGTCATCACTAATTAAGCCACCACCATTGGCTCCTGTAAAAGCTGATGAGCCAATGGGAAAATTCTTTATTGACTTTATTGGATCACTTCCTCCGTCTTTGGGATACAGACATGTTCTCCTTTGTGTAGATGGATGCACTTCCTGGCTGGTCCCCACAAAAACTGTTTCAGAAAATGCACTCGCCAAGGCTATTTCTGACATAATTACTGTAGCTGGTGCACCCAAACTCTTAGGGCTGGATTTTCATTGAGGAGTCGGGTTGGAGGCGGGACTGCAACTTTCGGGGTTGTAGTCCCGCCTCCATCGAGATGCAGCCAATCCACGCGATTTTAACTTGATTGACCTTGTTGAGCCCGCCCAGCGACGATCATTAATCAGCTGATTGCCACTTAAATTGCCTGCTAGAGCTCATTAACAAGGCTGCACAGCATTTTGGTGGCTAGCGCTTGACCTAACACCCTCTCCAAACAGCGACCAGCTGACTGGGAGTAAACTAGTCGTTTCAGAGGATTTCAAGGGCTACTTAAAGGTATATCACCTTATACTGTTCAGTTGCTGCTGTAGGTTTGAAGAGGACTTTTGAACACATCTGGAGACTTTCTGGGACACTTTGTCAAGACTTCACCAACACTCTATCAACATTTATTCTGCAAATTCTCTGAGGACTTCACCTAAAAAGAGTGCTACTTATTGGACACCTTATAGGAGACACCAGGGGGTACAGTAGCATTGTGGTTATGTTACTGGACGAGTAATCCAGAGTCCTGGACTAATGATCCAGGGACGTGAGTTTAAATCAGCTGGGGAATTTAAATTCAGTTAATTAATCTCGAATAAAAAGCTAGTATCAGTAATGGTGTCCATGAAATTACAGGATTGTTGTAAAAACCCATAATGTCCTGTAGGGAAGGAAATCTGCCGTGCTTTCCTGGCCTGTGACTCCAGACCCACAGCAATGTGGTTGACTCTTAGCTACCCTCATTTGTCTCAAACCGCTACGAAAAACAATAATAAGAATAAAACTGGACGGACCACCTGGCACCAGATTCGGACACGACAAAGGCACACCCAGCACAGTCGACCCTGCAAAGTCCTCCTCGCTAATTTGGGGCCAAAATTGGGAGAGCTGTCCCACAGACTAGCCAAGCAAGAGCCTGACATAGTGATACTCACAGAACCATACCTATCAGCCAACATCCCAAACTCCTCCATCACCATCCCTGGGTATGTCCTGTCCCACCAGAGGTGGTGCCACAGTGCTATATAGTCGGGAGTGAGTGGCCCTGGGAGTCCTCAACATTGACTCCGGATCCCATTAAGTCTCATGGCATCAGGTAAAACATGGGCAAGAAATCCTCCAGTGATTACTACCTACCGCACTCTTTGAACTGATGAATCAGCCATGTTGAACACCACTTGGAAGTAGCACTGAGGGTAGCAAGGGCACAGAATTTGATCTGGGTGGGGGACTTCAATGTCCATCACCCACTACTGGCCAAGCCCGAAGGGCATAGCTGCCAGGCTGGGCCTGCAGCAGGTGGTGAGAGAACCAACACGAGGGGAAAAACCTACTTGATCTCGTCCTCACTAATCTACCTGTCGCAGATGCATCTATCCATGACAGCATTGGTAGCAATGACCACCGCACAGTCCTTGTGGAGACGAAGTCCTGTCTTCACACCCTCCATTGTGTTGTGTGGCATTACCACCATGCTAAATGGGATAGATTCAGAACAGATCTAGTAGCTCAAAATGGGGCACTGTGGGTCATCAACAGCAGCAGAATTGTATTCCACCACAATCTGTAAACTTAAGGCCCAGCATAACCCTCACTCTACCATTACCTTCAAACCAAGGAACCAACCCTGCTTCAATGAGGAGTGTAGAAGAGCATGCCAGGAGCAGCACCAGGCGCACCTAAAAATGAGGTGCCAACCTGAGGAAGCTGCAACACAGGACTACATGCATGCTAAACAGCAGAAGCAGCATGCTATAGACAGAGCTAAGCGATCCCACAGCCAATGGATCAGATCAGTCGTGAATGGTAGTGGACAATTAAACAACTAATGGGAGAAGGAGACTCCATGAACATCCTCATCCTCAATGATGGCAGAGCCCAGCACGCGAGTGCAAAAGACAAGGCTGAAGCGTTTGCAATCATCTTCAGCCAGTGTGCCAAGTGGATGATCCACCTCGGCCTCCTCCTGAGATCCCCACCATCACAGTAGCCAGTCTTCAGCCCATTTGATTCACTCCATGTGCTATCAAGAAACGGCTGAGCGCACTGGATACAGCAAAGGCTATGGGGCCCAACAACATCCCGACTATCGTGCTGAAGACCTGTGCTCCAGAACTAGCTGTACCTCTAGCCAAGCTGTTCCGGTACAGCTACAGCACTGGTATCTGCCTGACAATGTGGAAAATTGCCCGGGTATGTCCTGTTCATAAATTGATATCCTCAGTACAGCACAGCCTACCAGAGATGGGACACAGCAGTGTCACACTGTGAAGAACCAGGGAGCTTAATTGATCACGATACCATCCACTATCGCTCTGCCTTATCTCTAATCTCCTCCATCCTCGTCTCCCCTTCCTGTAACTAAAAGGCACCAGGTCTGGCCTTTGCACCATTCTTTGTTCCACCATTGATGGCAGAGCCTTCGGTCATCTAACCTCCTCCTCCTCTTCCACCTTTACCAGCTTTCTTCTCAGCAATGATTTTGGTCATCTCTCCCTCCATTTCTTTACATGGAATTTAAAGCACAGAAACAGGCCATTCGGCCCAACCAGTCTAGCCAGTGTTTATGCTCCACACGAGCATCCTACCACCCCTACATAATTCAATTATCTGCATAACCTTCTAGTCCTTTCTCCCTTATGTGTTTAACTAGCAAGAGACATAAAAATAGATTGTAAAAGTTTCTATAGATATGTCAAAAGAAAGAGATTAGCAAAAGTAAACATGGGTCCCTTACCTTGGGAGACTTAAAAAGGTGAGCGAGAGCGGCTGGAGAGCTCGAAACCTCGGGAGATTTAAAAAGGTGAACGAGAGCGGCTGGAGAGCGCGAGACCTCGGCAGATTTTAAAAGGTGAGCGAGAGTGGCTGGAGAGCGCGAAACCTCGGGAGATTCAAAAAGGTGAGCGAGAGCGGCTGGAGAGAGCGAGACCTTGGCAGATTTTAAAAGGTGAGCGAGAGCGGCTGGAGAGCGTGAAACCTCGGGAGATTCAAAAAGGTGAGCGAGAGCAGCTGGAGAGAGTGAGACCTTGGCAGATTTTAAAAGGTGAGCGAGAGCGGCTGGAGAGCGCGAAACCTCGGGAGATTCAAAAAGGTGAGCGAGAGCGGCTGGAGAGAGCGAGACCTTGGCAGATTTAAAAAGGTGAGCGAGAGCGGCTGGAGAGCGCGAAACCTCGGGAGATTCAAAAAGGTGAGCGAGAGCGGCTGGAGAGCGCGAAACCTCGGGAGATTCAAAAAGGTGAGCGAGAGCGGCTGGAGAGCGTGAAACCTCGGCAGATTAGATTAGCGTGTAAAGTTAAAGCACATGGGATTGGGGGTAAGGTACTGACTTGGCCAGAGAACTGGTTGGCAGTCAGGAAGCAAAGAGTTGGAATAAACGGGTCTTTTTCTGAGTGGCAGGCAGTGACTAGTGGGGTACCGCAGGGATCGGTGCTAGGACCCCAGCTATTCACAATATATATTAATGATCTAGACGAGGGAACTAGATGTAATGGGCTCGATTTTAACTCAGGTGCGGGGAATTGTCGGGTTCCCCGAATTTGGTGTTTCCCACACGAATCTAAATAGGTCTGTGAGATTGATGCAATTTTCACTCAATTGGCCAATTGATTTCCAACATGTGGGAAGCCTTGGCAATTGAGTATTTCCAGTCAGAAAGTCACAGAATATGACGTCATCATTGCTGCTGCTTTTAGGGCCCACAGCAAGCCTTGCTTCTTCTGCAGGCTTCCAAGCTTCACCATTGAGATGGCACAGGAGCCTGCAGGAGCAACGGCCAGCGGGAGGGCAAGAGCTGCCCCCAAATTTGATGAGGCTTCACTCCAGGCATTGCTGGATGGTGCTAGGGCCCACAGGGAGGTCCTGTTCCCTTCTTCAGGGAGGAAGAGGTCTCCCAGTCAGACCAAGGCTGTGTGGCTACAGGTGGCAGGGGAAGTCAACTCCTTGGGGCTCACAAGGTGATGTGCCTCAATAACTTCAAGGCTCAAAGTTAACTGGATAAAACAAGGCTTTTATTAGCAAAGAAAGATGCCCGTGTCTTCACCTAGCATTCTGCTGTTCTGCTGCAAGACAAGCCTGGGCTTGTCTTAAGTAGGGCCAGGTATGGGCGGAGCCGACACACCCAATGGGGAGAAAGGGGGCGGTGCACTATATACAATACAAGGTAAAACACAGGAGCAGGCAATACAAACACAGGAGCAGGCAATACAATATATGTAGTTAAATACAGAGTCTGATGAATGACATATTTCATCACACACGGCACACCTGGATGCAGTGCAGAAAAAGATTCCATGACTTTCATCGCACTGGAAAAGTAAGTACTGTATGAAGTTTCCATCACCCTCAATCTGATCCCCATTGCCTTTCCTCACCAGCACTCAGCTTTAGCAATCTCTTCCTCCACATCCCACTAGACACTGACAGCCATGCACCCTTACCCATTCCCTCTCTCTCTATGCTCACATTCACATAACTATTCCACCATGCAGCCCTCACACTCCCTCTCACTCTGATGCTTTGAACACAACTGACAACACACAGGGAGGGCCCTTGGTCTTGCAACCTCACTCCATCTTTGTCTCCTTCTAAGTATCTATGCTGTGCAATCTCTGCACTCACTCCTTCATTCTCACTCAACCTCCACTTGTCTCCCTCATTGCAGGAAAAGAGAGCTCACAACAGGAGAGCGCGAGCCATGACAGGAGGAGGGCTGCCCTCATTAGCCCAGCTCACCCCCTGGGAGGAAGGTGTCCTGGAGATTGTCGGGGCTGACACAGATGCGGGAGTTGGGGAAAGAGAGATAGGTGCATCCCCGCAAGCTGGTGACAGAATAGTTTTCCATCTCTCTCATTGGCATTGCATGAGTCGCTGATAATGATTCTGAAGCTACATCATATGGACTTATGATCATCTGCAAAATGCAATGTGCATGTAACCTTGGCATCACATCTCTAACTTTTTCCTTGACTCCCCCACAGGACCATCGAGAGCCCCCGTCCCCACTGTGCAGGCGGAAGAGCCTGAGCAGCCAGACTCCTCAGAGGAATCTGCAACCTCTGAGGGCGCAGCGTCAGCAGAAATAAGCGCACCCAGCACCAGCGCAGACACTCACACCTCGGTGGGACCTTCGGGACATAAGAGTAGAGTTGTCACCTGGTGTATCACAGCTCACAAGTGAGCATCAGCAGATTGTGGAGACAGGGACAGCAGTGGAGAGTCCTCGTCGGAGGGCGCAGGACTCTGCCAGCTCGGCTCAGCTGCATGTCGACCCTCTGCCTCTGGGTCCATCCGTAAGATCAGAGGTGATGGAACTCCAGGCACAGATGCAGGAGTCTCTGGCAGGTTTTGTCTCTAGGGTCGCTGCGAGTGTGGAGCGAATGGAGGAGTCCATAGCGAACATGAGCAGAGCCTTTGTGGAGTCATTGGCGCATGAACGCATCAACACGGAAAGGATGGCTGCCTCTGTGGTAAGGCTGGCTACGGTAGAGGAGAGGAGGGCTACGGCTATGGAGGAGGTTAATCGCCAGGGTATGGAAAACATGGTGAGTGTTCAGAATAGAATGACATCTCTTGAGGAGCGCTGGGCATCTATTGAACAGAGAAACCAGACCTTCATGGAAGTTCTTCTGAGTAGGACTGCCATTGCAGATACGGGTCCCCATGGCCCCCCCTGATGTGCAGCAAGGTGCTCTCAAGCCACTTGCAGGCACTGAGGGGGACCTGACCCATGAGAGGGAGGTTGGTGGCAGACGTCAAGGAAGTGGGGGTTCCTCTCCAATCGCTCACACTTCCATGCCACTGCAGAGCCCTCGGTCAGAGCTCCGCCGGAGTCCATACCCAACTGAGATAGACGTCTCAACTCCTGCACAGCCGCAGGAGCAGCAGACTGCTGACGAGCCCTCACAGGCTCACCACCCCAGAGGACGCCTGCCAAAGGTGTCGAGACAGGAGCAGCAGGAAAGTGAGCAAGGGGCCTCCACATCTGCTGAAGCCACAGGGGAACCACTATGTAGGAGCACGGGTAAGAGGCAAATAAAGCACAAATAGTCACAAGGGTAGTCACTTGGGTGAAATGTTGTGTATTCTGTAAAAATGCCATCAGTTGTTTGTTTTGCATAAAAATTCTGATGGCAACTTCTGCAGTTGTGGCGTGTGTCATTTCGTGAATGGGGCGGGAGGTCCTCTAATGCCAAGAACGGAAGGAAAAAAAGACCTCCATGCTTCTGCTAGATGCCTCAGTTGAGGAAGCGCTGAGTGAGGCTGGTGAGAGGGGTTTCGCAGGAGGTCACACTGGAGAAGTGTGTGATGTGCCTCAATAAATCCGAGACTCGATGTTAGCGAAACAAAACAAGGCTTTTATTGACTTAGAAGGTAACACACAGGAGAGAGGTATCTTCCATCCAGAGCTCTGCCGTACTGGATGTGCTGCAGGCTGGGCCAGCTTACATAGGGGCCAGGTATGGGCGGAGCCCTACACATAGTACAATACAATGGGCCAGGTATGGGCGGAGCCCTACACATAGTACAATACAATGGTGAGGAAACGGAACAAAGAGGTAAGGGAAATGAAACTGAAACCAACCACAGTCACAGGCAGTGATGAATGGAATATTTCATCACATTCACCCCTTCTATAGATTTAGTCTGTTCGGGGGTTTGATAGTCCTCTGCGACCGACGTGGCTGTTGTGGTGCCGCGGGTGTCGGCTGGGTGTCCCCGGTGGCCTCCTGGGTCTCTGCCGGGGGTGCCGCCAGGGTTGTTGAAGGGGTAGTCGGTGGGGGTGCCATTGGTCGATGTTCTTCCGGGGGTGATGAAAGAGTAGTGGGTGGGTAAGAGTTGCTGTGATCGTTGTTGCTGCTATTGTCGTGGTTGTTGTCGTTACCGGCTGGGGCGACGTCTTTTATGGACACGGTGTCCTCCCTTCCATCGGCGTGCCGGACAAACCCGTATTGGGGGTTGGCGTGGAGTGGGTGCACTGGCTCCATGAGAGGGTCCGTCTTGTGGCCCCTCACATGCCTTCGCACGAATACCGGACCTGGGGTGGAGAGCCATGACAGCATGGATACACCTGAGGTGGATTTCCGGGGAAAGACAAACATTCGTTCATGAGGCGTGGCATTAGTGGCAGTACACAATAGCGACCATATCGAATGGAGCACATCTGGGAGGACTTCCTGCCAGCGGGAGATAGGGAGGCCCTTGGTCCTTAGAGCTAGAGTGACTGCTTTCCATACTGTCCCGTTCTCTCGCTCCACTTGACCGTTACCCCGGGGGTTGTAGCTGGTGGTACGGCTCGTGGCGATCCCCCTGGACAGCATGTACTGGCGTAGCTCTTCACTCATGAAGGACGCCCCCCTATCCGTATGGATGTAGCTCGGCATACCGAACAGGCAGAACAGGCTGTTGAGGCATTTAATGACCGTGGCGCTGGTCATGTCTGGGCAGGGGAAGGCGAATGGGAACCGGGAGTATTCATCCACAATGTTCAGGAAGTAAACATTGCGGTCGACGGACGGGAGGGGGCCCTTGAAATCTAAGCTGAGCCGCTCAAAGGGCCGTGTAGCTTTGATTAAGTGGGCTCTATCTGGGCGGTAGAACCGAGGCTTGCACTCAGCGCAAGTGCGGCAGTTCCTGGTCAGAGACCGAACTTCCTCAATCGAGTAGGGTAAGTTGCGGGACTTTATGAAGTGGAACAGCCGCGTGACCCCTGGGTGGCAGAGGTCGTTGTGGAGGGTCTGTAGCCGATCCCCGGTGGCGCTGGCACACATCCCTTGTGAGAGGGCGTCAGGGGATTCGTTAAGGGCCCCTGGCCGGTAAATGATGTCATACTCGAAGGTGGAGAGCTCGATCCGCCACCTAAGAATCTTATCATTTTTGATCTTCCCCCCTCTGTTTATTATTGAACATAAACGCTACCGACCGCTGGTCGGTAAATAGGTTGAAGCGTTTGCCGGCTAGGTAGTGGCGCCAGTGGCGCACTGCCTCCACGATGGCTTGGGCCTCCTTTTCCACGGAGGAGCGTCTGATCTCGGGCCCTTGGAGGGTCCTCGAGAAGAAAGCTACGGGCCGCCCCGCCTGGTTGAGGGTGGCCGCCAAGGCAAAGTCAGACGCATCACTTTCCACTTGAAATGGAGTGTTCTCGTCCACTGCCTGTAGCGTGGCCCGCTCAATATCCTGCTTAATGCTTTTGAAGGCGGCGTGGGCCTCAGCAGAGAGCGGAAAAGAGGATGCTTTCAAGAGGGGGCGGGCTTTGTCAGAGTAGTTGGGGACCCATTGGGAATAATAAGAAAATAACCCCAGGCACCTTTTCAGGGCTTTGGGAGTGTTGGGCAGGGGCAGCTCCCGTAGGGGGCGCAATCGGTCGGGGTCTGGTCCGATTTCCCCATTCTCCACCACGCTGCCTAGTATGCAGAGGCGCGTGGTGTTGAAAACGCACTTGTCCTCGTTGTAGGTGAGGTTGAGTTTTTGTGCAGTTTTCAGGAACCTCTCGAGGTTCGAGTCGTGATCCTGCTGGTTGTGACCGCAGATGGTGACGTTGTCGAGGTAGGGGAAGGTTGCCTGCAAGTGGTGGTCATCGACCATGCGGTCCATCTCCCTCTGGAAGACCGAGACCCCATTCGTCACCCCAAAGGGGACTCTGAGGAATTGGTAGAGGCGTCCGTTCGCCTCGAAGGCGGTGTACGGGCGGTCCTCTGGTCTGATAGGGAGCTGGTGTTACACTGACTTGAGGTCGATGGTGGAGAACACCCGGTATTGGGCGATTTGGTTCACCATTTCTGATATGCGGGGTAGCGGGTAGGCGTCTAGTTGGGTGTACCTGTTGATCGTTTGGCTATAGTCGATCACCATCCGTTTCTTCTCGCTACCCCTTACCACTACCACTTGGGCACGCCACGGGCTGTTGCTGCGTTCAATAATGCGCTCTTTCAGGAGCCTGTCTACCTCGGTCGCGATAAACTGCCTGTCCTCCCAGCTGTACCTCCTGCTTTTGGTCGCTATTGGCCGGCAGTTAGGGGTAAGGTTCGCGAATAGCGAAGGCGGCTTTACCTTCAGGGTAGCCAGACCGCACACTGTGAGGGGCGGCTGGGACCCACCGTACTTGAGCGTGATGCTTTGGTGGTTGCACTGGAAATCAAGGCCCAAGATCACGCTCGCACATAGATTCTTCATGATTAATACTTTAAAATTATCGTATACAGTTCCGTTAACGGACAATTGTACCGTGCAGTAACCCATGATGGTCGATGTCTGGGTTTTATCAGCCATAGAGATGGTACCCCGAGTAGGGACCACCTTTAGGGAGAGTTGTTGTGCCAGTTCAGGGTGGATAAAACTCTCCGTGCTTCCACTGTCAATTAAACATTTAACCCCGCACCCGTTTACCTCGATGTCCACCATTGATTTGGATAGCGGGTGCGGCCTGGTCTGGTCCACTGTGACCGATGCCACTGTAGGGCCCTGATCGAGACAAGATGGCGTCCACGCTGTCTGTTCATAAGATGGCGGACCCCACGAGGTCGGGCAAGATGGCGTCCAAGATGGCTGCTCCCACGGCGCACACGCGGCGGTGGCGGGTTTTCCAGTGGGGTTCCCTCTGCACACCTTCCCGAAGTGCCCCTTCTTACTGCACTTAAAGCAGGTGGTGCCTTTCGCCGGGCACAGGTTTCTGGTGTGCTTCGGCTGCCCGCAGAAGTAGCAGTTGGGTCCCCGACGCGTCGCGGCTGTCGTAGGGCTTCTGGGGGGAGAGCGGGGCCCCGACGGTGTCCGGCTGCCGGGCGGGGAAGATGCCTTCCAAGATGGCGGCGCCCTTGGTGCGCACGTGGCGGCGTGGATGGCGCGGGCTGAAGAGTAGGCGTCCGAGTTTCTCTGGGCCACATCCAGGGATCGCGCTGTGTCCGCAGCCTGTTTCAGGTCCAATCCCGTTTTTTTCCAGCAGTCTCTGCCGGATGTAAGTGGAGCTAAGGCCTGTGATAAAGGCATCGCGAACAAGCTCGTCAGTGTACACTGCGGCTTTTACATCTTGGCACTTGCAGTCTTTGCCAAGCGTTTTCAGGGTGCTTAGGAACTCCTCCACCGATTCCCCAGGTCGCTGTGCGCGAGTACCGAGCAGATGCCTAGCACACACCTCATTCGTAGGCTGCTGGTAATGCGCCTTTAAGATGTCGCAGGCGGCCGGGTACGTGTCGGCGTCTTGGATGAGGGGGTAAACCCGGTGGCTTACCCAATTCCGCAGAATTCCGAGTTTCATACTCGCAGCGTCCGTAGCGCCTTTGACGGCTGCGGAATTGTCCAGGAAGAATTCCATACACATAAACCAGTGTCCGAAGTGTGCCGATGCGTCCGAAGCATGCTGGTCCAAATCCAAACGTTCGGGTTTCAAGAGTTGATCCATTGTGTTGAAAATTAAGTCAATAAAATTGATGTACCTCAATAAATCCGAGACTCGATGTTAGCGAAACAAAACAAGGCTTTTATTGACTTAGAAGGTAACACACAGGAGAGAGGTATCTTCCATCCAGAGCTCTGCCGTACTGGATGTGCTGCAGGCTGGGCCAGCTTACATAGGGGCCAGGTATGGGCGGAGCCCTACACATAGTACAATACAATGGGCCAGGTATGGGCGGAGCCCTACACATAGTACAATACAATGGTGAGGAAACGGAACAGAGGTAAGGGAAATGAAACTGAAACCAACCACAGTCACAGGCAGTGATGAATGGAATATTTCATCACAGTGTGTGAGGCTCCAACCTTCTACAGGTGTGGTTAAGCCTGGTAAAAGTTGCCCCAGGCCTGAAACAGCAAAGTCCTGCCACCTGCAAATGATGGCTGATCAAATCTCCTCTTTAATGGTTGACCTGCAGCTGATAGTCAGCAAGCCAATAGTGTTCATGCCAGGTTTCACAGGCGTGATCCCCACCAGGCGTGCTTTACATGGGAAAAGGGTTAAACAGGCAAGGGCCTGTTAAAATGGGATTATAAAGGCCAATGAGTGCTGTTTAAGGGCCCTAAAGACCAGTCCCGCCTGTTGCAGGCGGGACTGATTCGGGACTATCAGACACGCCTGGGTTAAAAATGGCTAGGTGTCGGGAACCAGGTGGGGGGGTCCTGACCCTCAGGTTTTGCGATTTTAACCCCCCACACGCCTCAAAGCCCGCCTGACGGCTGAGTTAAAATCAAGCCCAATATCTCCAAGTTTGCAGACGACGCAAAGCTGGGTGGGCGTGTGTGCTGTGAGGAGGATGTCGAGAAACTCCAGTATGATTTGGACAGGTTGGGTGATTTGGCAGATGCATGGCAGATGCAGTATAATGTGGATAAATGCGAGGTTATCCACTTTGGTGGCAAAAACAGGAAGGCGGATTATTATTTGAACAGCAATAGATTGGGAGAAGGGGAAGTGCAATGAGACCTGGGTGTCCTTGTGCAGCAGTCGCTGAAGGTAAGCAGGCAGATGCAGCAGGCAGTTAAGAAGGCAAATGGTATGTTGGCCTTCATAGCGAGAGGGTTTGAGTACAGGAGCAAGGATGTCTTGCTGCAGTTGTACAGGGCCTTGGTGAGACCACACCTTGAGTATTGTGTGCAGTTTTGGTCGCCTTATCTGAGGAAGGATGTTCTTGCCATGGAGGGAGTTCAGCGAAGATTCACCAGGCTGATACCTGGGATTGCAGGAATAACATATGAAGAGAGATTTGGTCGATTAGGCTTATATTTGCTAGAGTTTAGAAGAATGAGAGGGGATTTCATTGAAACATAAAATTCTAACAGGACTAGACAGACTAGATGCAGGAAGGATGTTCCCGATGGCGGGAGATTCCAGAATCAGGGGTCACAATCTAAAGATAAGGGGTAAGCCATTTAGGACAGAGATGAGGAGGAATTTCTTCACCCAGAGAGAGGTGAACCTGTGGAATTCTCTACCACAAAAGGCAGTTGAGGCCAATTCATTAAATATATTCAAGAACGAGTTAGATATATTTCTTAAGGCTAAAGAGATCAAGGGATATGGGGAAAAAGCAGAGACAGGCTACTGAATTTGGATGATCAGCCATGATCTCATTAAATGCGGAGCAGGCTCGAGGGGCCAAATGGCCTACTCCTGCTCCTATCTTCTATGTTTCTATTCAAAAAGATGAGCGAGAGCAGCTGGAGAGTGCGAAACCTCGCCGGCTGATTTAAAGGTGGGCGAGAGCGGCTGATTTAAAGGTGGGCGGGAGCGGCTGATTTAAAGGTGAGCGGGGCCCACGGGTGCGGCTGATTTAAAGGTGGGTGGGGCCCACGGGTGCGGCTGATTTAAAGGTGGGTGGGGCCCACGGGTGCGGCTGATTTAAAGGTGGGTGGGGCCCACGGGTGTGGCTGATTTAAAGGTGAGCGGGGCCCATGGGTGCGGCTGATTTAAAGGTGAGCGGGGCCCATGGGTGCGGCTGATTTAAAGGTGGGTGGGGCCCACGGGTGCGGCTGATTTAAAGGTGAGCGGGGCCCACGGGTGCGGCTGATTTAAAGGTGGGCGGGGCCCACGGGTGCGGCTGATTTAAAGGTGAGCGGGGCCCATGGGTGCGGCTGATTTAAAGGTGGGCGGGGCCCACGGGTGCGGCTGATTTAAAGGTGAGCGGGGCCCACGGGTGCGGCTGATTTAAAGGTGAGCGGGGCCCATGGGTGCGGCTGATTTAAAGGTGAGCGGGGCCCATGGGTGCGGCTGATTTAAAGGTGAGCGGGGCCCATGGGTGCGGCTGATTTAAAGGTGAGCGGGGCCCATGGGTGCGGCTGATTTAAAGGTGGGTGGGGCCCATGGGTGCGGCAACAACAGACCAGTGAGTGTAAAGAAGTAAAAAGTAATCGAAGTGTGACGTCACCAGAAAGCAGGTAAGTGATTGGTTGGTAAGTATTTCTCTATTTCTCGCTTTCTTCCAAACTTGGGCATCTAAATTTAGGTGCCTTGGTGCACATTAAAAGATATACATGTTCCAAATTTTAAAACTAATTAATTAATTAATTGAGATGGGAGACCAGGCAATGTGTTGCTTGAAAATCTGTTCCATTTCCTGCTTTTTTCCAGTTCTGACGAAAGGTCATCGACCTGAAACGTTAACTCTGCTTCTCTCTTCACAGATGCTGCCTGACCTGCTGAGTACCTCCAGCATTTTCTGTTTTTATTTAAGATTTCCAGCATCTGCAGTATTTTCTTTTTGTAATGTGTTGCTGTTGTTGCATGTGGGAGCTGGTGGACACCATTGAGGTCCAAGGTGACCACATCTGCAGCAAATGTTGGCTGCTCGAGGAACTTCAACTCAGAGTTGATGAGCTGGAGTCCGAGCTTCAGACACTGTGTCACATTAGGGAGGGGTAGCGTTACCTGGACACTATGTTCCAGGAGGCTGTCACACCCACTAGTGTAATTACTTCCAATTTGGCCCATGGTCAGGGACAGGAGGGTGTGACTACAAGCGAGGCAGGTATTGGGACCCAGGAGGTAGTGATGGAGGAGCCTCAGTCCTTGGCCTTGTCCAACAGGCACGAGATTCTTGCTCCGTGTGTGGACAAGGGCAGGGACTGCAGGGAGGATGAGCAAACTGACCACAGCACCGTGGTACAGGGAGCCATTCAAGTGGGGGGAGTAAAAAGAAATGTTGTAGTGATAGGGGACAGTATAGTTAGGGGGATAGATACTGTTCTCTGCAGCCGAGAGCGTGAGTCCCGAAGGCTGTGTTGCCTGCCCGGTGCCAGGGTTAAGGACATCTCCTCTGGACTGCAGAGAAACTTGGAGTGGGAGGGGGAAGATCCAGTTGTCATGGTCCACGTAGGTACCAATGATATAGGTAGGACAAAGAAAGAGGTTCTGCTGAGAGTATGAGCAGCTAGGGGCTAAATTAAAAAGCAGAACCACAAAGGTAATAATCTCTGGATTATTACCTGAGCCACGAGCGAATTTGCATAGGGTAAATAAGATCAGAAAAATGAACGAGTGGCTCAAAGACTGGTGTGGGTGAAATGGGTTTCGATTTCTGGAGCACCGGCACCAGTACTGGGATAAGAGGGAGCTGTTCCGATTGGACGGGCTTCACTTGAACCATGCTGGGGCTAGAGTCCTGGCGAATCAAATAACTAGGGCTGTAAACTAAATAGTGGGGGGGAGGGTCCAGGTGAGCGGGAAGTTAAAAAGTCAATGAGAAATGAGAAAGCAGTAGAGCAGGATAGAGATGGGGGAAATAATAACCAGAGTGTGACAGGAAGGGGCAGAATGTTTAAAAATAAGAGCGCAACAGAAAATGGGGCCAAAACAAGGAGAAATGGTAAAAAGACAAAGTTAAAAGCTCTATATCTGAATGCACGCAGCATTTGTAACAAGATCGGTGAGCTGACATCACAAATGGATACAAATGGGTATGATCTGATCGCCATTACAGAGACATGGTTGCTAGATGACCTGGGCTGGGAACTGAATATTCCAGGGTATTTGACAATTCGGAAGGATAGACAGAAAGGAAAGGGAGGTGGGGTGGCTTTGTTGGTAAAGGATGGGATCAGTGCAGTGGTGAGAAGTGATATTGGCTCAGAAGATCAAGATGTAGAATCGGTTTGGGTGGAGATAAAAAATAATAAGGGGAAAAGGTCTCTGGTGGGCATAGTCTACAGGCCCCCGAACAGTAGTAATACTGTTGGACAGAGTATAAAACAACAAATAATGGAGGCCTGCAAAAAAGGTACGGTAATAATCATGGGTGACTTTAATCTCCATATTGATTGGGCAAATCAAATTTGCCATGGTAACCTTGAGGAGGAGTTCATAGAGTGCATCCGGGATGGTTTCCTAGAATAGTCTGTAATGGAACCAACCAGGGAGCAGGCTATCTTGGATCTGGTACTGTTTAATGAGACAGAATTAATAAATGATCTGATAGTAAAGGATCCTCTAGGAAAGAGTGATCATAGCATGGTTGAATTTCAAATTCAGTTGGAGGGTGAGAAAGTTGTATCTCAAACCAGTGTCTTACATAGAAACATAGAAGATAGGAGCAGGAGTAGGCCACTCAGCCCCTCGAGCCTGCTCCACCATTCAATGAGATCATGGCTGATCATCCAAATTCAGTACCCTGTCCCTGCTTTCTCCCCATATCACTTGATCCCTTTAGACTTAATAAATATAGCCAACTCCTTCTTGAATACATTTAATGAATTGACCTCTACTGCCTTCTGTGGTAGAGAATTCCACAGGTTCACCACTCTCTGGGTGAAGAAATTCCTCCTCATTTCTGTCCTAAATGGCTTACCCCTTATCCTTAGACTGTGACCCCTGGTTCTGGACTCCCCGACGATCGGGAACATCCTTCCTGCATCTAGTCTGTCCAGTCCTGTCAGAATTTTATAAGTTTCAATGAGATCCCCTCTCATTCTTCTAAACTCCAGCGAGTATAAGCCCAATCGACCCAATCTCTCCTCATACGTCATTCCTGCCATCCCAGGTATCAGCCTGGTGAATCTTTGCTGCACTCTCTCCATGGCAAGAACATCATTCCTCAGATAAGGCAACCAAAACTGCACACAATACTCAAGGTGTGGTCTCACCAAGGCCCTGTACAACTGCAGCAAGATATCCTTGCTCCTGTACTCGAATCCTCTCGCTATGAAGGCCAACATACCATTTGCCTTCTTAACCGCCTGCTGCACCTGCATGCTTACCTTCAGCGACTGGTGCACAAGGACACCCAGGTCTCGTTGCACTTCCCCTTTTCCCAATCTATTGCCGTTCAGGTCTTCCTGTTTTTGCCACCGAAGTGGATAATCTCGCATTTATCCACATTATACTGCATTTGCCATGTATCTGCCCAATCACCCAACCTGTCCAAATCATACTGGAGTTTCTCTGCATCCTACTCACAGCACACATGCCCACCCAGCTTTGTGTCATCTGCAAACTTGGAGATAATACATCTAGTTCCCTCATCTAGATCATTTACAATCTACATTAATGACTTGGATGAAGAGACCGAGTGTAATGTAGCCAAGTTTGCAGATGATACAAAGATGGGTGGGAAAGCAAGTTGTGCAGAGGACTCAAAGAATCTGCAAAGGGATATAATCAGGCTAAGTGAGTGGGTAAAAATTTGGCAGATGGAGTATAATGTGGGAAAGTGCAAGGTTATCCACTTTGGCAGGAAAAATAAAAAAGCAAATTATTATTTAAATGGAAAGAGATTACAAAATGCTACAGTTCAGAGGGACCTGGGTGTCCTTGTACACAAATCACAGAAAGTTAACATGCAGGTACAGCAAGCAATTAGGAAAGCAAATGGTATGATGTTATACTCCAATCCTTTTGTAATAAAGACTAAGAGTAAAGAAGCATTACTGAAATTATATAGGGCCCTGGTAAGACCACACCTGGAATATTGTGTACAGTTTTAGTCTCCTTACATAAGAACATAAGACGTAGCAGCAGGAATAGGTCATTTGGCCCCTCGAGCCTGCTCTGCCATTCAATAAGATCATGGCTGACCTGATCATGGCCTCAACTCCACTTCCCTGCCCGCTCTCCATAACCCTTGACTCCCTTATCGTTCAAAAATCTGTCTATCTCCACCTTAAATATATTCAATGACTCAGCTTCCACTGCTCTCTGGGGAAGAAAATTCCAAAGATTCACGACCCTCTGAGAGAAGAAATTCCTCCTCCTTTCCGATTTAAAAGGGGGCCCCCTTATTCTGAAATTATGCCCCCTAGTTCTAGATGCCCCCACGAGGGGAAACATCTTCTCTGCATATACCCTGTCAAGCCCCTTCAGAATCTTATATGTTTCAATAAGATCCCCTCTCATCCTTCTAAGCTCCAATGAGTATAGGCCCAACCTGCTCAACCTTTCTTCATAAGATAACCCCATCATCTCCGGAATCAACCTCGTGAACCTTCTCTGAACTGCCTCCAATGCAAGTATATCCTTCCTTAAATAAGGAGACCAAAACTGTACGCAGTTACCTTACCTAAGGAAGGATATACTTGCCTTCGAGGGAGTGCAATGAAGGTTCACCAGATTGATTCCTGGAATGGGGGGATTGTCCTTTGAGGAGAGATTGAGCAGTCTAGGCCTATATACCCTAGAATTTAGAAGAATGAGAGGTGATCTCATTGAAACATACAAAATTCTTACAGGGCTTGACAGGGTAGATGCTAGGACGATGTTTCCCCTGGCTGGAGAGTCTAGAATTAGGGGTCATAGTCTCAGAATAAGGGATCAGCCATTTAGGGCTGAGATGAGGTAAAATTTCTTCACTCTGAGGGTAGTGAATCTTTGGAGTTTTCTACCCCAGAGGGCTGTGGAGGCTCAGTCGTTGAGAATATTCAAGGCTGAGATAGATAGATTTTTGGACTCTAAAGGAATCGAGGGATATGGGCATTGGGAGGAAAGTGGAGTTGAGGTCGAAGATCAGCCATAATCTTATTGATTGGCGGAGCAGGGTCGAGGGACCATATGGCCTACTCCTGCTCCTAATTCTTATGGTCACATGTTCTGTCCACAAAAAGCAGGACAAATCCAATCTAGCCAATTACCGCCCCATCAGTCTACTCTCAGTCATCAGCAAAGTGATGGAAGGGGTCATCAACAGTGCTGTCAAGTGGCACTTACTCACCAATAACCTGCTCACCGATGCTCAGTTTGGGTTCTACCTGGCCCACTCAGCTCCAGACCTCATTACAGCCTTGGTCCAAACATGGACAAAAGAGCTGAGTTCCAGAGGTAAGGTGAGAGTTATTGCCCTTGACATCAAGGCAACATTTGAGCGAGTGTGGCTGCAAGGAGCCCTAGTAAAATTGAAGTCAGTGCGAATCAGGGGTAAACTCTCCATTGGTTGGAGTCATACCTAGCACAAAGGAAGATGGTTGTGGTGGTTGAAGGCCAATCATCACAGCCCCAGGACATCGCTGCAGGAGTTCCTCAGGGCACTGTCCTAGGCCCAACCATCTTCAGCTGCTTCATCAATGACCTTCCCTCCATCATAAGGTCAGAAGTGGGGATGTTCGCTAATGGTTGCACAGTGTTCAGTTCCATTCGCAGCTCCTCAGATAATGAAGCAGTCCGTGCCCGGATGCAGCAAGATCTGAACAATATTCAGGCTTGCAAAGTGGCAAGTAACATTCGCTTCACACAAATGCCAGGCAATGACCATCTCCTACAAGAGAGCCTAACCACCTCCCCTTGACAGTCAAAGGCATTACCATCATCGAATCTCCCACCATCAACATCCTGGGTCAGGGTCCCCATTGACCAGAAACTTAACTGGATCAGCCACATAAATACTGTGGCTACAAGAGCAGGTCAGAAGCTGGGTGTTCTGCAGTGAGTGACTCATCTCCTGACTCTCAAAGCCTTCCCACCATCTACAAGGCACAAGTAAAGAGTATGATGGAATACTCTCCACTTGCCTGGATGAGTGCAGCTCCAACAACACTCAAGAAGCTCGACACCATACAGAACAAAGCAGCCCACTTGATTGGCACCCCATCCACCACCTTAAACATTCACTCCCTCCACCACCAGCGTACCGTGGCTGCAGTGTGTATCATCTACAAGATGTACTGCAGAAACTCACGAAGGCTTCTTCGGCAGCACCTCCCAAACCCGCGACCTCTACCACCTAGCAGGACAAGGGCAGCAGGCACCACCACCTCTGTTAAGTCTGTGTGTTCTAGTTGTAATTACTAACACAGACTACAAGATTAAAGTTCAACAGGTCTTTACTGGTTGGAGGTCAGGACTATACTAAATACAATATTACTACACAGTGCTTATATACCGGTGGTCACCACCGGTATTATGTATACAGCAGCCAGAGAAAGTAGTACATCTCTTAAGGTGGAACAGGCTTAAGTTCTCTTAAGGTGGAACAGGTTACATACACCACAATCCTCCCTTTTTAGCTTAACAGTCATATCCCCATTTAACATAACATAATAACATATATAACTTCAGGTATAAACAGTTCAAAGGTTCAGTCTCTCAGGAGGCCTTCTGATTCGGTTTGGATAACGCCTTTCAGTGGTCTCTGAACCCTGTTGCTGAGGTGACTCCTCTAGTTGGTCTCCCATGCATTGGGTGTTATCATCATCAGGTACATTCCCTGCCGAGGTAGATGCTTCAGGTTCATTAACGTCTTCCACAGTTGTCTCTGTCGCAACCATGGGTTCGACCCTTGCTCTCGATTCTACCAGTTGATCCGCATGACGCCTTATCACATTGTTACCAATATCTACTGTGTACATCAGAGGTCCTTGTCTGGCCCAAATTGTTCCGGACTGCCATTTTTCGTTTCCATAGCCCCTTGCCAACACTGGTTGTCCTACGTCGAAACTTCGAGTGGTCTTGTTATTAATATGCCGGAACTGTTTGTTTTCCACTTCCCTCTGCACATTTGGTTTTAACAAGTCCAACCTGGACCGCAACCTCCTGTTATAAAACATCATGGCAGGACTTTGGTTAGTCACTGCATGAGCGGCGTTTCGATATGCCATTAGGAAATTGTCCAACTTGTGCTGTAGCGGAATCTGATCATCGTTCATGGCCTTTATTGCCTTTTTGAATGTTTGGACAAATCTCTCGGCCAACCCGTTTGTCGCCGGATGATATGGGGCAGAGGTATAATGTTTCACCCCATTCTTCTTTAAGAATTTTTGGAATTCTTCCGACACGAACTGTGGTCCGTTGTCCGAACAGATCTGTTCTGGCAATCCGTTCCTTGCGAATATTGTTCTTAACACCGCAATTGTCTTTTCTGAAGTAGTGGTATTCATCTTGATCACTTCTGGCCATTTGGAATGTGCGTCCACCGCAATTAGGAACATGGAGTCCATGAATGGACCAGCAAAGTCAATATGTACGCGTTGCCATGGGGCTGAAGGCCATTCCCATGGGTGTAGTGGTGCGATCGGAGGTGCATTTTGCACTTTTTGGCACCCAGCGCAGCTTTTCGTCAACTCCTCTATCTGTTGGTCAATACCCGGCCACCATACATAAGCCCTAGCAAGACTTTTCATCTTAACTCCCCCCAGATGACCTTCATGCAGTTCTTTTAGAACTCTTTCCCTTAACTTGGGAGGAATAATCACTCTTGTCCCGTACATCAAAGTACCATGGCAGACGGACAGCTGGTCTCGCCTTGCCGAGAATTCCGGTAACAGAGGATCACCACGTGTTGGCCATCCTTTCACTGTCACCTCGTAGACTCTGGACAGTGTCGGGTCGTTCCTGGTTTCTCTTTCAATACTTGCATTGGTGACTGGTAAACACTCGATGATGGTCGAATGAAATAACTCAACAGGGTCAACTTTCATCGTTTCTTCTTCTTCAGGTAGTGGCAGGCGCGACAGCCCATCAGCATTGCCATGCTGCTTCGTACCTTTGAATTCTATTTGATATTGATGTGCCCCTAGGAAAAGGGACCATCTCTGGAGACGCTGTGCTGTCATCACTGAAACACCCTTCTTAGGGTTAAAAATGGATACCAGCGGCTGATGGTCTGTCAGAAGTGTGAATTTTTGGCCCTGCAGGTAATGATTAAACTTCTTCACTCCCCATACAAGGCTGAGAGCCTCCCTATCGATCTGCGCATAGTTGCGCTCAGCGGAGGTCAATGATCTGGATGCAAACACGACTGGCCTTTCTGTGCCATTTGGCAACTTGTGTGAGAGTACTGCCCCAATACCATATGGAGAAGCATCACAAGCCAACCGAATAGGCAGTGTCGGGTTGAAGTGAGCCAACACTTCCTCTGAGGTGATCAATTCTTTGCTTTTGCGAAATGCCTTCTTACAGTTTTCGCTCCATTCCCATGGTACCCCCTTCTGTAAAAGAGCGTTTAGCGGGTGCAGTACCATGGATAGATTTGGTAGAAATTTATGGTAATAGTTAATCAATCCTAGAAACGACCTCAACTGAGAGACATTATCCGGAGCGGGAGCCTTTACAACTGCCTCTATCTTGTCAGGAGACTTATGAAGCCCCTCCCGGTCAATGACATGACCACAGTACAAGATCCGCTTCTGGAAGAACTCACATTTCTGCCGATTAACCCTAAGTCCATACTCTTTCAGTCTGTTGAGCACCAGTTCCAAGTTTGCGAGGTGTTCTTCATCACCATCACCTGTAATCAGAATATCGTCCAGGTAACATTGTGTGCCTGGAATTCCCTGTAATACCTGCTCCATGGCCCTCTGCCAAATTGCTGAAGCCGATGCCACTCCAAAAACCAGCCTATTGTACTGGTACAAACCTCGATGCGTGTTGATCGTGAGGTATTGGCGTGACTCTTCTTCAACCTCCATCTGCAAGTACGCCTGCGCCAGGTCTATCTTGGTGAAGTGTTTCCCGCCAGACAACGAAGCAAAAATATCCTCAATCCGCGGAAGCGGATACTGCACCGTGTGAAGCACCGGATTAACGGTGATTTTGAAATCTCCACAGATGCGAACCTTCCCTGGTTCTCCTGGCTTGTTGCTCGAAGGACGTTTCATAACGGGAACAATGGGCGTAGCCCACTCACTCCAATCTACCTTAGACAGTACACCTGAACGTTCTAGCGCTTCCAGTTCCGCTTCTACAGTAGGTCGTATTGCATAGGGTACCGGTCTGGCTTTAAAAAATTTTGGGTGTGCATGTTCATCAATCTTGATGTTTGCCGTAATTCCTCTCAGTGTTCCCAGTCCCTGCTGGAACACCTCTTTAGCATCATCCAATATTTTGGACAATCGTTTAGGTTTGACATCTGTTTCCCCGGAATCTACCGTTAGTGCCTTCAAGGAGTGCCAGTCCATATTCATTTTCCTAATCCACTCCCGTCCCAGTAGTGGTGGACCTCCTTCAGGTAGCACATATAAGTCCATTACTTGGCTTTCTTCGCCCTTGTGGACCACTTTTACCTCTATCTTTCCGATGGGGTACACTCTTTGCCCCGTGTATGTTTTCAATATAATCTTCGTATCCCGTAGGGGAATATGTTGGAATAACCTTTTGTAATCTTTCTTATTCATGACCGTCAATGCCGATCCAGTGTCCAATTCCATCTTTACTTGGACTCCTGCTATCTGAAGGGTGACCCAAATTGTCTGGAGATCTGCATCCTTACCAACGCTGTGTACTCTTAAGCTACCCAGTTCATTACTGCTAGCGTCTGAATCTGACTTCTGTTCGGTCGAACTGTTCTTTGTCACCTTGTGTACCTTCATGTATTTTCCTTGCGGTGACTTTTTGTTGCTGGTCTTCTTTCCTGACCGGCATACTTTAGCTATGTGGCCAAGCCTGCCACACGTTCTGCATTCATTGGTTTTTAAACCAACACTGGTTCTGATCGTGCGTTGTCTTTCCACAATGATAACATTTTACAGTACTCAAACCCAATTTATTTGTACTGAGTTCCAGTGACCGTAGCTGCATTACTGCCGTGCCTCTCGCTGCGGCTTCGTGTACTGCTGCCATAGTGACCGCTTTCTCAAGCGTCAGCTCATTCTCCTCGAGCAGTCGCTTTTGTGTATCTTCTTTTAATAAACCACACACAAATTTATCTCGTAGCGCCTCTGTCAGTCTCGTTCCAAACTGACAGTACTTTGCTAGGTTACGCAATTCCATTAAATATTCAGCATTGCTTTCATCCTTCAGCTGCCTTCTGCTGTAAAATTTAAATCGTTCCGCTAGCATCAGCGGCGTGGGGTTTAGATGATTTTTCAGGACAGTAACAATCTCCTCGAACGTCTTATCCGCCGGTTCATCTGGTGATAAAAGGTGTTTCAATTGCCCGTATGTCTTCGCACCCATTAAGTTTAATAATGTTAGTGCTTTCTCTTCATCTGGGATTTTATTTGCTTTACAATAATTTTGTATGCGTTCTACATACATGGCCCAATCTTCGATGTCGCTATCAAAGGTATTAATGTTCCCATGTTTAGGCATCGTTGCAATTTAATTTATTTTTATTTTTATCCAAGATGGCGGCTTCCCGCTCTTGTCTTCGTCCTCCGCCTACAAAATGGCGGTTTTCCCACGCTTGGCGGTCTTCACCCGTCCCCCGACGCTGTCTCCGCTTCACCGCGGCTCTCGCGCCTTCAGTTGCCCCAGACGCTGCGCCTTTTTAGCCCGAATGCGGCCCGGCCCTTATCACCAGCCGCGATCGATGTCCCCGCGCTGCGCCTTTCGGCCCGAATGCGGCCCGGCCCTTATCTCCGGTCGCGATCGATCTCACCGCCCTTATTCCTCCGTCTTCCCTCCCCGTCTGTACAACCAACGCGGCCGACTTTCTGGTCGCGTCGCTGCCCGGCTTACCCACCACCGAGGTAGAAAGAAGATAGCTGACAGCCGCTGATGGAGGCTTCGAGTTCAGGATGTCTTCTGCACTCTGGCTTCTCGATGTCTGCCGCGCGACGTGTCTTCCAGCAGGCTGATGAGGGTGGAAGCCTCTCTTCGACGTCCGTTCTGTGGACGAAGCCACCGTGGATATAAACTGCCGCAGGGTAAGAATCGGACTCGTCGCCACTGTTAAGTCTGTGTGTTCCAGTTGTATTAAGATTAATTACTGACACAGACTACAAGAATAAAGTTCAACAGGTCTTTACTAGTTGAAGGTCAGGACTATACTAAATACAATATCACTACACAGTACTTATATACCGGTGGTCACCACCGGTATTACGTATACAGCAGCCAGAGAAAGTAGTACATCTCTTAAGGTGGAACAGGCTTAAGTTCTCTTAAGGTGGAACAGGTTACATACACCACAACCTCCAAGTTCCCCTCCAAGTCACACACCATCCTGACTTGGAAATATATCGCCGTTCCTTCATCATCGCTGGGTCACAATCCTGGAACTCTCTCCCTAACAGTACTGTGGGAGTACCTTCAGCACATAGACTGCAGCAGTTTAACAAGATGGCTTGCCACCAACTTCTCAAGGGCAATTAGGGATGGGCAATAAATGCTGGCCTTGCCAATGACACCCATGAAAAACAAAGAGGGTGCTTGTTCATGGGCTTCTTGCTAGGGGTCTCCCTTAGTCTGCAGGAGGAATTGGAGGAGGACATGAGGCCAGGCAAAGCAGCAGCAGCTACTGCAGGAGAGAGGAACAGGAGGGAGAGGTGGACTCCTTCCCCCCTGCGGGTACAGGACATCTCTTGGACCTCCTCCACCAGGACCTCCAGTGCCACAACCAAGTTCCTGTGCGCCCTCTCCCTTGGTCCATAAGCCATCCTGAATCATGCCATTGTGTGTGAGCCAGCACACTCCACACCTTCAGTGGAAGTGGGTGCGAGGAGCCCACATAAACTGCTCCACGAAAATTACATCTAATCAGCACTTGAGTGCTAAATAAAACAAAAAAGGTGACTCAACCGTGGCTAACAAGGGAAATTAGGGATAGCATAAGATCCAAGGAGACGACATATAAATTGGCCAGAAAAAGCAATAATTCTGAGGATTGGGAGCAGTTTAGGATTCAACAAAGGAGGACAAAGGGATTAATTAAGAAAGGGAAAATAGAATATGAGAGGAAGCTAGCAGGGAACATAAAAACTGACTGTAAAAGCTTTTATAGATATGTGAAGAGAAAAAGATTGGTGAAGTAAAGCATAGGTCCCTTGCAGTCAGAATCAGGGGAATTTATAATGGGAAACAAAGAAATGGCAGACCAACTAAATTCATACTTTGGTTCTGTCTTCACAAAGGAGTACACAAATAACCTCCCAGAGATGCCGGGGAACAATAGGGCCTGATGAAAGGGTGGAACTGAAAGAAATCAGTATTTGTAGGGAAATGGTGTTAGGAAAATTGATGGGACTGAAGGCCGATAAATCCCCAGGGCCTGATAATCCACATCCCAGGGTACTTAAGGAAGTGGCCCTAGAAATAGTAGATGCATTGCTGGTCACCTTCCAGAACTCGATAGACTCTGGAACAGTACCCATGGATTGGAGGGTAGCTAATGTTACCCCACTATTCAAAAAAGGTGGTAGAGAAAAAGCGGGGAATTATAGACTGGTAAGCCTGAGTGGGGAAAATGCTAGAATCTATTATAAAAGATGTAATAGCAGAGCACTTGGTAAGCAGTGACAGGATCGGACAAAGTCAACATGGATTTACAAAAGGTAAATCATGCTTGACTAATCTACTGGAATTTTTTGAGGATGTAACTGGTAAAATAGATAAGGGAGAACCAGTGGATGTGGTGTATTTGAACTTTCAGAAGGCTTTCGATAAGGTCCCACATAAGAGATTAGCATGCAAAATTAAGGCACATGGGATTGGGGGCAAGGTATTGACTTGGATAGAGAACTGATTGGCGGACAGAAAGCAAAGAGTTGGAATAAACGGGTCGTTTTCCGAGTGGCAGGCAGTGACTAGTGGGGTACCGCAAGGATCGGACCTAGGACCCCAGCTGTTCACAATATATATTAATGATCTGGACGAGGGAATTGGATGTAATATCTCCAAATTTGCAGATGACACAAAGCTGGGTGGGAGGGTAAGCTGTGAGGAGGATGTCGAGAAACTCCAGTACGATTTGGACAGATTGTGTGATTGGGCAGAAACATGGCAAATGCACTATAATGTGGATAAATGTGAGGTTATCCACTTTGGTGGCAAAAACAGGAAGGCAGATTATTATTTGAATGGCAATAGATTGGGAGAAGGGGAAGTGCAAAGAGACCTGGGTGTTCTTGTGCACCAGTCGCTGAAGGTAAGCATGCAGGTGCAGCAGGCGGTTAAGAAGGCAAATGGTATGTTGGCCTTCGTAGCAAGAGGGTTCGAGTACAGGAACAAGGATGTCTTGCTACAGTTGTACAGGGCCTTGGTGAGACCGCACCTTGAGTATTGTGTGCAGTTTTGGTCGCCTTACCTGAGGAAGGACGTTCTTGCCATGGAAGGAGTGCAGCGAAGATTCACCAGGCTGATACCTGGGATGGCAGGAATGACGTATGAGGAGAGATTGTGTCGATTGGGCTTATACTCACTGGAGTTTAGAAGATTGAGAGGGGATCTCATCGAAACCTATAAAATTCTGTCAGGCCTGGACAGACTAGATGCAGGAAGGATGTTTCTGATGGCCAGGGAGTCCAGAACCAGGGGTCATAGTCTAAGGATAAGGGGTAAGCCATTTAGGACTGAAATGAGGAGGAATTTCTTCACCCAGAGAGTGGTGAACCTGTGGAATTCTCTGCCACAGAGGGCGGCGGAGGCCAGTTCATTAAATATATTCAAGAAAGAGTTGGATATATTTCTTAAGGCTAAAGGGATCAAGGGATATGGGGAGAAGGCAAGGACAGGGTACTGAATTTGGATGATCAGCCATGATCTCATTGAATGGCGGAGCAGGCTCGAAGGGCCGAATGGCCTACTCCTTCTCCTATCTTCTATGTTTCTATGTTAAACCTGCAGATGTCTGGTTTAGCACCTCCAGGCATGTTCAAATTCAGCAATTAGGCCCAAAATTGTGTGCTAAAACCAGACTTTCAAATAGGCATGTCTTATTAGCACAGCACCTATTTAGCGCCTGTTTTCACCCTTTCATCCCTGAGGCCTAGAACTTCGAGAGCGCTGGAAACCTGCCACAGTTAATGGCTGCTGAAATCTATAGTGCTGGCAGCACCGGTAAATTCGTGCTGGTTGGTAATTAACATTAGCACAGCGCTAAACTCATTGAGCAAGGCCGGTTCTGCTGGTGGTAGTCACAGCAGGAGGCCCAGTGTCGCATGACCGTAGCGTCATTATAGCAAAAACAGCCTTCTCTTAAAGCAAAGCTGTCATTTTAGAAAGCAGTACAGTCCCTTAAAGGGGAACTGCCTTCTAAAATAAAAAAAAATCATTTAAAAATAGGCAGTTTTTAGCCCTTCCATCTCAACTGCCTTTTGAAAAAAGGATTAACATTAACAAGAATTCCCAAATGGGTGGCTTCAGCTCTTAATGATGAATTGCCCTCCGCACCTAAAAAAAAAAGGGAAACGTGCTTCAGCACTAACACAAATGGCTGAGCATGCCAGAGAAGGGCACCCAGCGTCTTGCAGGGCGTCAACACTGCGAGAGGTCCATTCCCCACAGGGGCCAGGAGGCTCTCCAGAAAGAAGGATGTGGGACCATTTCACCAAGGCCATCACTGCCAGCAGTGTTGCCCCCACAACCTGGCTCCAGTGCCCAAAGAAGCTTCATGAACTCAGACCAGTGGTCAAGGTCAATAAATGCATCATCAAAAGCCGTTCTCTACCAGCTGCACCACTAGCCTCACACACTGCTCAATGCACGACTCCACCCACCCCCCCTACAATCACTCACCTACCAACAATCTGTACCAAACACGAGGCATACCTCCCATTCCTAGCTTCAGCTCACCCCCTTGGAGGAGACGGTGCTGGCCATTCTTGGCAAAGGCTTGGCTGAGCCCTTGGCCATTGGTGGGGCTGAAAGGATACAAGATGCTGGTATCCTCATACATTGTCCTCCTTCTAGTATGGACCTCTTGCTTTCCCGCCTTCCCCTCACCACAACTCCACCCTTGCATCTTCCTAATTTCCACACACTCAAGAAATGCAGCCTGCCCAGCCAGTGCTTGACCAAGAAGAGGGAGAGGAGAGGAGAAGAGAAGAAGAGAAAGAAGAAGAAGAAGAAACACCATCACTCGATTTCACACTCCCAGCCACCAGCTCCTCAAGGTCGACCAGCAAGGCCATTTGCAGTGTTCCCCACTGAACGTCAGCAACCTTCCACCAGCTATGCTGCAACCACTGGGGTAACACTGCGTGACATCAGTAGGATAGGCAAAGGCACACAAAAGACAATCACTAAGAGAATGTATAAGGGTGATTAGTTGATTTCTTGATGTCATATTGGATGGATAGATGTATAAAGTTGGATTGGAAAGTCTGCTTTTTGGTGGCTTTTATTTCAGCATTGTGGCCAAGAGGTCACTGTGATGGTCAGTAACAGAGGAAAGATAGGGTGTAGGACAAATGTTGAAAGAGAATTGGGGTTGTGGTCACTGGTACCACAGGTGGATAATTCCATCCCGGATATCCTGGGCTGTCTGGGTTGCACCCTTCCTTCTGCCGCCTCCTCCTCTTCCCTCTGCGAGCTGGAAATCTGAAATAAAAGCAGAAAATGCTGGAAATACTCAGATCAGGCAGCATCTGGAACTGAGATGTGAACTCTGTTTTTCTCTCATCGGATGCTGCCTGACCTGCTGAGTATTTCCAGCATTTTCTGTCTTCTCAGAGGCCATCCTTTACCATCTGAGGCCTTGCAAGCATCCAGCAGCATTCCCTGCACACTTTAAAAACTTTTAACATGTATTGCACCAAGCAACTACTTCAATAAAATATTTAAAAATTCAGTCCAAAAACTTAAATGTAAACTTACCTGAAAGATATGTGTGTCCCTTTAAGAAGTGCTGACAGCGTCTCTGTCAGTCTGCTGCATGCTCATTTTTCTGAGCGAGCTCAGGACCCAGTGAAAAACTCAGCACAAAGTCCAATTTCACAGAGCTTGACGTTAAGCCGACTGACAGCATGCGCTCCATATTTGCATGTCCGGGGTCAGTGCTGCTACCGGCCCTCACCAAAATGGTGGACACTGAGACCCATGCCTGAGAAGGGCGTTAGAGCAGTGGCCCAGGGGTGATTAATTGACAGAAGAAATGATAGTGCAAGGCAAAAGGGAGTGTTAATGGGACAAATAAAGAAACAAAAGATGGGTCCAGAGGAACTGTAAATGGCACCAGCAAAATCATTACCAGCCTTTTCATGGGATACATGGAATATTCTTTGTTCTAGTCCTATCAGGTCCTCTCCCTCATCTCTTTTTCCAGTACAATGATGACTGTATCGGTGCTGCTTCCTGCTCCCATCTCAAACTGGAAAATTTCATTAACTTTGCTTCAAATTTCCACCTCTCCCTCGCCTTCACATGGTCCATCTCCAACGCTTCCCTTCCTCGACCTCTCTAATTCCATTTCTGGTGATAGGCTGTCAACCAATGTAGGAACATAAGAACAGGAGTAGGCCATTTAGTCCCTCGAGCCTATTCCGCCATTCAATTATCATGGCTGATCTGTGACCTAACTCCATATACCCGCCTTTGCCCCATATCCCTTAATACCTTTGGTTAACAAAAATCTATCAATCTCAGATTTAAAATTAACAATTGACCTAGCATCAACTGCCATTTGCATAAGAGTGTTCCAAACTTCTACCACCCTTTGTGTGTAGAAGTGTTTCCTAACTTCATTCCGGAAAGGCCTGGCTCTAATTTTTATACTATGCCTCCTAGTCCTAGATTCCCCAACCAGCAGAAATACTTTCTCTCTATCTACCCTATCTGTTCTCCTTAATATCTTGAAAACTTTGATCAACTCCGTACCCCCTCACCCCCCACCTTAATCTTCTAAATTCTAGGGAATACAACCCTAACTTGTGTAATCTCTCCTTGTAACTTAACCCTTGGAGTCCCGGTATCATTCTAGTAAATCTATGCTGCACTCCTTCTGTCACATTTGCATACTGAATTATCATTGGCCCGCAGGCATCTTTAAGGAATACCTATTATATTCACATATGATCACATGCTGAGTTGTCATTGGCCTGCAGGCATCTGTAAGGACTGCTATTGTTTAGAAGACCCAGGGGCCCTGACTCCATTTTGTCCACACGGTGCTGTATTGATTGAGGAAGCTTACAGACCTGATGCTTCATTAAAAGAGTTTAAACTGTAATACTCCGTTGTCCTGCAATTTATTATTTTTGTACAAAGTGTGCAAAACAAGATATGGTGTCAGAACAGGGATTTGAAATGGACATCGTTGAAGCTCCCTTACCCCGAATGAATTGGGAATCTTTGAACTTACATAGAGAATGGTGCAAGTTCAAGCAACACGTGGAGTTAATGTTCTCGGGTCCATTGAAAAGCAAAAGGGAGGAAGAAAGATGCAGCTACCTACTCCTGTGGATCGGAGAAAAAGGGAGAGACATTTATAACACATGGGCCTAGAAATTGGGTATAGCCCCGTTTGGGGTGCTAGTTCTGGCGAAGCGCAAAGCCTAGCGCCAGTTGCGATTTAGCGCCACCTGGTGCGATATTGGGTCGTTGCGCCCCTGAGGGTGATTGCAGCGCTAAATCAGGCGCTGCACGAGGCTCTTAAGGCACTAACCCGGGGGGGCGCAACCCAATTTAGCAGCGGCGGGGCGCAGCGCAGGTGCTTTCAATAAACACTTTCCCTGAGCCACACTGGCGCCGGCCAGCTCTTAAAGGGGCAGGTCAATTGGCATCACCAGACACACTCACTGCCTTGTGGGCCTTCAAAGTGGTGGGAGCCTACCTGTGGCGCACCAGCCTAGCAAGAAATGGAAAGGGTGAGGCAGAGGGCGGAATGCCTCACTGATGGGGCATTGGATGCTTTGGTTGGCGCAGTGGAATCAAGGCCAAGGAAGATGGTCGGAATGTGATTTATGTTTTGGACAGTCTCCCGGGTGTGAGAGGCAGTTATGTGTCAGTGTATTAGTTTTGCTTTCTGTTGCCATAGCTTTCTCATGTTTGAAGGAACCGCATTTTGGGTAATGAAACACTTTCTTCATTTACAATGGCCATGCCTTCTATTTACATGCATCTTGCCCTTCACAGGCTTGGAGGTATCAGACCAGTTCCATTCATGTTCTTTGAATGGCAGCAAGCATTCCGTGAGAGGGGCCTAGAAGCTACTTCTAATCAGCCTCTGACGCGCAGCCTGAGAAGAGCCGCTCGCGTAGAAGTTCAGGCCAGCTGGCATCTTCTCAGCCACCGACAGAGATGTCCTGCACCTTATCTGAGGCTGCAGATCTGGCTGAAGCAGCTGGCACAGCTCAGTCACCACCTACTTTCTAAATCGCAGCCTTCTGACACACTGCTCCTCCGGCATGTTCATGTAGGAAAACTGCTGTCGGAAAACCCTGCCAGCGTAAGGTCTGCTGTGGCGACGTCTGTTGGCCCTCATCCGTCTGGCCATGCCCGCCCCCCTCTCCCAGAGTCTCAGTGCCCTTTCCAGATAATTCAGCAGCAGGACGTTCCCCTCCAATGCAGCCCCCATAATAAGTGGCCACAGGAAGATTCCCCGTTGTCAAGGCTCGCCAACAGCAAGGTGATGGTCAGAAGGCTGAAGATCGTCTGCCTGCGCTGGCTCAGTGGTCAAATGGCTCTCAGTGTGCAGCTCAGCAACTCTTTGAAGCTCTCGAGGAAGTTGTGCACCAAAAATGGCTGCCGCTTTTAAACCACACCAGTCCCTTTTAAATAACGCTCCTCCAGCCCGAGAGCGACTTGGTAAGGCCCAGGTAAGCTGTCACTATTAGCGCCAGGCGCTACGGAGGGGGGCGCTGTAGTGTCCGAGTATAAATAATACACGGACTGCAGGAGAACCATAATAACAGGTATTTACTGAACAGAGGGTACTCTTTTATTTGGACCCAAAAAAAACCAATTCGACTGTAAATAAACAAAAGTTCAACTAAAGCTTAACAAATCAAATTAAAATTTGGCTATCCGTGTTGATGATGCACTCCAGTCCCCGCGGCGCCCACTGGTCGCGGAAATACTCAAGCGCACCGGCGGACACCGCGTGCTCCATCTCCAGGGCCACCCGGGCGCGAACATGGCCGCGGAAGAGATGCAGGCAATCCGGCTGGACGACCCCCTCGACCGCCCGCTGCCTGGACCAATTGATGGCTCTTTTAGCCAGGCCCAGGAGCAGGCCCACAAGGAGGTCCTCCAACCTGTCCGCTCCCCTCCGCACCGGGTGACCGTAGATCAAGAGCGTGGGACTGAAGTGCAACCAAAAATCGAGGAGCAGCCCCTTCAAGTAGTGAAAGAGGGGCTGCAACCTCTCACAATCCATATAAACGTGAAACACGGACTCCTCCAGGCCGCAAAAAATGCAGGCGGCCTGGGAGTCCGTGAACCTACTTAAAACCTTATTGCACGGGACCGCTCCGTGCAACACCCTCCAGGCCAAGTCCCCGATGGAACAAGGGAGGACTCCCGCATAGAGAGCCCTCCATTGGGGACCTCCGCTACCGCCGGTCGGCAAAACGCCACGCCAAGGCGTGTCCGGACGGTAGACGAAGATGGCAAAGTGGAGAGTGTGCAGGAGCAGCCCGTACAGGAAACCCCTCCGCGCGGAATGAAAAGGCACGGAGGGTATTTCCTCGAGACGGCTCAAGTTGTGAGGCGCCGGTTCCCGAGGGGAGTTTCGGGGCCGGGCGCCGATGAGGAATTCCGTCCGAACGGGGGTAAGCTCGGACGGGATCGCCCCACGTGCTTGAGCCGCCTCGATACACCTAGTGGAGTCGGGGCCCAGTGCCGCTTTTACCGATTCGATGGTTTCGACCGCGAGCCGGACGTTGGCCCAGGACAGGCGCCGCGCCAGCTCCTCCGGCGCCATCCAGCCCGCTCCTCCGCCATCGAGCAGGTCCCCGACTCTGGTCACCTTGCCAGCCACAGCCCTACCCTCCGCCAGCCGCCCGAACCCGTGTTCGTGGAGGTGCGGATTCCTGAGCAGCGGCTCCCGAAGGAGAGCCGCCGCTCCTGACGGGGGAGAGCTCCGCCTGGAAGCGACGTAGTTCCAAACCCATAGTAGTTCCTGGTAGAAGACAGGCAGCTCCCGCAGGCCAGCACGCCTGCTGCCCACTTTCGCAAACAGGAGCTGCGTGTCGTAATTGAGGCCATGCAGCTGGCGGAAGAAAAACGTCGCCAGCGCACACCATCTCGGAGGATTCTCGACGTACAGGTATCTCTGCAGCGTCTGAAGACGGAAAGTCGCAGCCTGGGTGCGAAGGCACACCAGCGCCTGACCGCCCTCCCTAAGCGGGAGACACAGAACCGCGGCAGAGACCCAGTGCTTCCTTTTGTCCCAGAAGAAGTCGATGAGCTTCTTCTGAATCTTGGCGACAAACGCAGGGGGAGGGATCAAAGTGACCAACCGGTACCACAACATGGCGGCCACCAGCTGGTTTATGACCAGCGCTCGACCCCTGTAGGACAACACTCGGAGCAGTCCTGTCCAGCGTCCTAGGCGAGCGGTGACTTTGGCCTCCAGCTCTTGCCAGTTCGCCGGCCAAGCGTCCTCGGCAGGGCTAAGGTAGACTCCCAAATAGAGGAGGTGCGTGGTGCTCCAGGCGAAAGGCCTGAACTCCTCCGGCAGGGAGTCCACCCGCCACTGACCCACCAGGAGTCCGGAACATTTCTCCCAGTTGATCTTGGCGGAGGATGCGTCCGAGTAAATCTGCTGGCATTCCCGCATCCTCCGCAAGTCAGCGGGATCCGTGACCGTGAGGAGCACGTCATCGGCGTAAGCCGAGAGGACCACCTCCACGCCCGGCCCTTGCAGAGCCAGTCCCGTCAACCTCTTCCGCAAGAGGCGCAGGAAAGGCTCCACGCAAATGGCATATAACTGGCCGGACATGGGGCATCCCTGACGCACCCCCCTCCCGAAGCGAAGGGGCGCCGTCAAGGACCCGTTAACTTTAATCAGACACTCCGCGGCGGCGTACAGAAGTCGGATCCGGGCGACGAAATGCGTCCCGAACCCGAATGCGCGCAGAGTCCCGAAGAGATACTCGTGATCCACCCTGTCGAACGCCTTCTCCTGATCCAGGGAAAGGAAGGCGACCGACAGACCAGCCCTCTGGGAGTGGTGGACCAGGTCCCGGACCAGATGGATGTTATCGTGGATGGTCCGGCCCGGGACCGTGTAGGACTGGTCGGGGTGGATCATGTGGGCCAGCACGGTGCCAAGGCGAGCAGACATGGCCCTGGCAAAGATTTTATAGTCCGTGCTGAGGAGGGAGACCGGGCGCCAGTTCTTAAGGAGGCGGAGATCGCCCTTCTTAGGCAGCAGGACAATGACCGCCCTGCGCCAAGAGAGGGGCATCTCCCCGGTCGCCAAACTTTCCCCCAGGACCCGCGCGTAGTCGCCCCCCAAGACGTCCCAGAACGCCCTGTGGAACTCCACGGTCAGCCCGTCCAGCCCCGGGGACTTTCCCCTAGAGAGCTGGCGGAGGGCGCCGGTCAGCTCCGCCAGACTTAGCGGAGCGTCCAATTTTTCGGCGCCCTCCGGGCCAACCTTCGGCAGGTCCTCCCACAAAACTCTGCGCGCATCCTCGCTGGACGGATCCGGAGAGAACAGAGCCCCGTAATAGGCGCGGGTCTCCACGCTGATTCCCTCCGGATCCGAGACCAGAGATCCGTCGTCGGCCAGCAGCCCCAAGAGCTGCTTACGGACCCCCCGTCTTTTTTCCAGCGAGTAGAAGAAGGGGGAGCCGCGGTCCAGGTCCCGCAGGAGCTGGATCCGCGACCTCACGTACGTGCCTCGGGACCCGACGAGCTGCAGGTCCTTCAGCGCGCCCTTCTTCTCTTCGTACACCTTCCGCAGGGCCGGGTCCTCGACGACCTGACCGAGACGGGACTCCAGGTCGAGCACCTCCTTCTCCAACCGCCCGACCCGGGCCTCCCGCCTCTTGGTCGACCCCTTCGCGTACTCCTGACAGAAGAGACGGATGTGAGCCTTGCCCACATCCCACCATAGCCTCAAGGAGGGGAAGCCCCCCTGCTTCCTTCTCCAGTCGGCCCAGAATCGACGAAACGAATCCCGGAACCGTGCGTCCTCCAGCAGCAGGTTGTTAAAATGCCAGTACACGGACCCCCCCCGCGCGCGCAGCGGAGCGAGCTCCGCCCACACCAGGTGGTGGTCCGTGCACGGCACCGGCCGCATGGAAGCTGCCGGAACGCAGGAGACGAACGCCCGGGAAATGTAGAGGCGGTCGATTCTGGACCTTCCTCCCCCAGACCTCACACTAGTGAAGGCGCTGGAGTCGGGGTGGAGATTTCGCCAGACGTCCACCAAGTCGAAGGACCCAACCAGGTCCCTCAACTTCTCCATCGCCGCCGGGCTTCGCGGGGGACCCGAACGGTCCCTCGCCTCGAGGGTGCAGTTAAAATCCCCCCCGAGGATGACGCACTCGCCCACGTCGATGGAGCCCAAGAGAGCGGACACTTCTTCGAAGAAGCGCACTTGCTGCGCACTGGTCTGAGGGGCGTACACGTTCACTAGATGGAGCGGCACGCCCCCCAGGCGAACAGTGACATGGAGCAAGCGGCCCGGCACGTGCTCCTTGACCCCCAAGATCTCCGGCTGAAAATGCGGGGCCAGCAAGATAGCCACCCCGCTGGAATTGTTGGAGAGGTGACTCATGCTGACCCCTCCTTGCCACTCCAGGAGCCACGTGGCTTCGTCTCCCGGAACGGTGTGGGTTTCTTGCAGGAAGCACACCGCATACTTCCCGTCCCGAAGGACCGAGAAGTTATTGAATCTGCGGCGCGCCTCCCTGCTGCCGTTGATGTTGAGGCTGGCTATGGTTATCTTCATGTCAGAAGCATAGTGCAACCTCTACCTACACCTAACGGGGCGAGGAAGCGCAGCCGCTGGTCCGCCGCCACTTCCTCAGCAGCCCAGTGAGAAACGTTGTGAGCCGACGCAGCTCGAGCGGGTTCACACCCTCGTCCGCGCCCAAGATCTTAACGGCGGCGCGGACGGAATCGATGAGCAGCGCCAGCTCCGACCACCTGTCGAGGGCCAGCCGGACCTTATTGCGCTGACCCAGGCACGTGGCCATAAAATCCCGGAGTTCCCTTACGGAAATGAGGGGAGACTTGGCAAGGGGCACGAGGTCATCCATCGCCACGTCGGCGCTGGAGTCCGAATCGTCCTCCGTGCCCATCACCGAGTCCCCATCCTCCTCCAGGGGGTCGTCACCAGCGGCCAACCCGTCCGCCGCGCAGTGCGAAGCGAACGACTCGGCCGCGCCAGCCAGCCCCGCCTCCGCCCGGATCCCACCCCCAGGATCGGCGGCAGAGGATTTCTCCCTGGGCTCCTCTAGGGGTGCCGGGCCAGAAGACGGCGGCGGTTCAGAGCTCCCCTCCGCCTCAGACGCCGGAACGACCGGAGAAACCGGGGAGAGAACAATTTCCAGCTCCTCCAGTACGTCCGGCACCAGAGACGCAGCCAGGGGGCCATCCTCCTCCCCGCCACCAACCTCCGACCCAGCGGACGGGGGGTTTTGAATTAAAAGCTCTACCAGGACGAGCATCCCCTGGGAGACGTCCGGGTCGCATTGGGCGAGCTCATTATCCTCGAGCTCGCCCGACCCAACCCCCAGGCTGCCCGACCCGGCGAGGGGTAACGACACCGATAAAAGGTCAACTTCAATTACTGCCGCGGGTTGTTCCGCAACCCCCCCCACGGGCAGGGTCTCATCCCCATCCCCGGGAGGCACGTGCTGGACAGACACATCTGCCTCAGCCTCCCGAGGGACAGGCGACCCCTGCCGATCGCTGGTGATGACGACAGCGCTGGGGGGGCGGGGGGGCGCAGTACCCGCGGCGGGCGACGACTCCCCCTGCTCGGAGGGACCTTCCTCCTCCCGGTCCTCCTCCTCATCCAGGGGGTCGCGCCTTCTTTTTAGCACGGAGGGAGCGAGGGAGACCTCCATGTCTGCAAAGGCCTCCTCCTCGACTCCCTCCGGCGGAGCAGGTTTGTCGGGTTCCTCGGGCCCGAGCCCGGCCGCAGGTATTGGCATTACCGCTGCGGCGGTTGCGGCCACAGGCTCGGGCACGGGGCCCCTCCCGCTCACATCTGCCCTGATCAACTCCGCGAGGAGCGCGGGTGTAAGGGGCTCAAGGGGCAAGGGCTCACCATCCACGGGGGGACCTGCCCTAAGGTGCTTCTTTTTTCCCCGCGCCTTCTTTCCGGCCGGACACGCTCCCTCCCCCCCGCCGGAGGCCTTGGTGGCATCGGCCCCCGACGTCAACCGCGCATCAGACGTACTTGACGCGTGGGCAGATCCGGGGGGAAGGGCGGCGGCGGCGGCGCCAGCCTCGGCCGCACGAGATGATCCGGCGGCCTTGGAGGCAGGGCAGTTCCTCCTGATGTGCCCCACCTCCCTGCAGGCATGGCACCTCACACCGTCCGACGTCCAAAAGGCGCGGTAGGCGGTCCCCTCGTGGAGGACGACGAACGCCCCTTCAGTGTCCTCCTCCCGCGCCAGCTGGATAAACAGCTGGCGCCGGAAGGAGAAGACGTGGCGAAGGCTGGCCTCCCGGAAGCCGAGCGGGATGGGCGTGATCCCCGACCTCACCTCCCCAAGTTGTCGCAAATGGGGAAGGAGGAGCTCACCAGGAACATAGGGCGGGACGTTGGAAATAATGATCCTCTGCGCGGTGGCCTCGAGAGGATCCACCGGCAGGAAGGTCCCGCCCACGGTGAGCCCCTTGGCGACAGCCAGGGACACCGCCCGCTCCGACCCCAGGAAGAACACAGCCTTCCCATACATTTTCGAGGCCGCGACGATGGCTGAGGGGCCGACAACCCCAGCCATGGCCTTGACGCAGGCCTCGATGGTCATAGTGGGGTGAGTGTAGCTCTTCACCCCAAGCTTTTTTGTTATTAATCGAAAAGGTGACGGGGCAGCAGGAACAGCGGGAGCAGCTGTGGCCGTGGCTACCACTCTCGCATAGGTCCCGGCTGGCCCCGCCACCGGCGAAGACGCAGTCGCCATTCTGGGGTGCTTTTTTTAAGGGCTACACTCACCCCAAGTCACAGGCCTGAAGGTGTTAATGGCCTCGGTGTATATATATTTTTTTTGTCCTCTATTGAGCAGAGGGAGCTGATTAAAATGAGGACACACCTCTCTCCTTATTGATTTAAATTGGGAGAGTGGCCTCTCCCCTCTGCTCAATTGGCAATTAATAAAATAGATGAAACTAAGGTGCCTTAGAAAGACAGGCAGAGAGAGACAAAGAGAGAGAGAGAGGTGGGGGGGTGGGAAGGAGGGAGGCCGCAAAGGGCAGTGTTGCCACTCAGGATGGTGGGTGGGTGTAGGCAGGGTTGCACTCTCCGATGGAAAAAGTCTTTGGTGATGGTGGTCTTCTGGCAGGGGGAGAAGACGTCTTCACCTGGAAAAGCTGGAGAAGCCCAGGCTTAGTCCTGCAACAGGTCTTAACGATGTAATTAAATTAAATTAAAGACTTCACCTTGGGCAGCTCCAAGCTCTCCCAGGGCAGGCAATAGAAGGGATGCTAATTAGTGGTGTGTGTGGCCTAGCTTTTAACAAGAGCACACACACACACACACTACACCCCTTGATGATCCGGCCTTGCTTCTTCTTTTCTCCCCCCACCTAAAATACAAAGTCTTGGGAGAGTGCCCCAAATAACACCCACCTGTAGATGTTCCGGATGAAGTTTTCTTCCCTCCTTTCAAGCAGTTGGTTTCTCTCCCCTCTCTCCCTCTCCTGAAGTGGAGGCCAAATTGGGGAGGCAGTGATAGAAAGGCCTCTCCCCTGGTTGATGTTGATGTAGGCCTCCTTTCTCCTTCTCCTCCTCTGTCCTCTCTCTCCAGGCACCTCAGTTGATGTAATGATGGTGGAGTTGGTGGTGGTGGTCCAACGTTCTCCTCCTCTTCCTGGTCAGGGGACCACCACTTTAATCCACTCTCCAAAGTCTGGCTGCTCCCTCTGCTCGTGCTTGCAGCTGAACAGAGGGTAACTTAAGACTGAAGTACAGAAGCCTGCTATGGCTTTATATACAGGGGTGGTCACTGCCGGTACTGCAGTATAGAATCAGTTCTTCTCTTAAAGGTACATACACAACAATTCCTCCCCTTTTAGATAAACAGTACATAACATTCATTTAACAACTAAATAATAACTAATTACAATTGCAATTTTCTCTGTACTATATACATCAACGGAAATAATCATTTATAAGTTCAGTCTTTGAGGAGGCTTCCTGATCCTGACTGGATAGCACCTTTCTCGAATATCCTGTTCTTGTGGCGGAGTTGATTCTGGCTCATTGTCATTGGTTGGTTCGTCAGCTTCCAATACCACTGCTTCTGAGGTAGACGCAATCTGTACTTCGGGTTGATTACCAGGTGCACCCGCTCGTGGTATGGGTTTGGCTTGTTCCTGTGACTCTAGAATCTGGTCAGCATGGCGTCTCACGATGCTCTCTCCAACGTCCACTGTGTACATTAGTGGTCCCTGCTGTGTGCATATCGTTCCTGGCTGCCATTTTTCTGTTCGGTAGTCGCGGGCCAAGACTGGTTGCCCTATCTTGAAGCTCCTGGTTGGCTTCTCATTTATGTGCTGGAATTGCTTATTCTCAACATCTCGTCTTATGTTTGGTTTGAGCAAATCCAGGCGACATCTTAGCCTTCGATTGAAGAACATTATGGCTGGAGCTTGGTTGGTGACTGCATGTGTCGCATTCCGGTAAGCAAACAAGAAATTATCCACCTTGTGTTGTAGTGGTATGTCGTCATTATACATTGCCTTTATTGCCTTTTTAAAGGTCTGAACAAACCTCTCAGCCAATCCATTTGTGGCTGGATGACATGGGGCAGATGTGTAATGTTTCACCCCATTATTCCTCAGAAACCTCCGGAAATCCTCGGACACAAACTGTGGCCCATTGTCGGAGCAAATGTGTTCTGGCAAGCCATTCCTGGTGAAGATGGTCCGTAGGACTGCAATAGTTTTCTCCGTGGTGGTGGAGGACATTTTGATGACCTCTGGCCATGTCGAATGGTGGTCCACAGCGATTAGGAACATTGAGTCCATAAATGGACCAGCAAAATCAATGTGTACCCATTGCCATGGAGATGAGGGCCACTCCCATGGATGTAGCGGGGCCTGTGGTGGAACATTTTGGACCTTCTGGCATCCTGTGCATCTCTTGGTCATATCCTCGATTTCTTTATCGATTCCCGGCCACCACACAAACGCCCTGGCTAGGCTCTTCATTTTTACCCCTCCAAGATGACTCTCATGAAGCTCATTGAGCACTCTATCTCTCAACTTAGGTGGAATTACCACTCGGGATCCACACATCAAGGTCCCCCGGCACACTGACAGCTGTTCTCTCCTTGGCGAGAATGCTGGCAACAGTGAGTCGCCATGTGCTGGCCATCCCTTCACCGTCAAATCATAGACCCGAGAGAGTGTCGGGTCATTTCGGGTTTCCTTCTCTATACTTGAGTTTGTAACAGGTAGACATTCGACTATGGTCGCATGGAATATCTCAACAGGGTCCACTGCAGGTGCTTCCTCTACCGTAGGCAACGGTAGGCGCGACAGCCCATCAGCGTTTCCATGCTGTTTCGTACCCTTGTACTCTATGTCGTACTGATGTGCCCCTAGAAAAAGTGACCATCTTTGCAGCCGTTGTGCCGTCATCACCGGAACGCCCTTCTTTGGGTTAAAAATGGAGACCAGGGGCTGATGATCAGTCAGTAGGGTGAATTTCTGCCCGTGCAGATAGTGATTGAACTTCTTCACCCCCCACACCAGGCTGAGGGCCTCCCTGTCAATCTGGGCGTAGTTACGCTCGGCTGAGTTTAACGAGCGCGACGCAAAGGCTATTGGCCTCTCTGAACCATCAAGGAATTTGTGTGACAGCACCACTCCGATGCCGTAGGGAGACGCATCACATGCTAACTGAATCGGTAGTGTTGGATTGTAGTGGGCCAATACTTCTTTTGAAGTGATTAGGCATTTACATTTCTGAAAGGCACGCTTACACTCATCACTCCATTTCCATGTTACTCCAGTTTGCAGTAGGGCGTTCAGTGGGTGCAGAATTGTAGATAAATTCGGCAAGAACTTATGGTAGTAGTTCACCAACCTGAGGAATGACCTCAGTTGCGACACATTTTCCGGTGCTGGAGCCTTGACTAGAGCCTCAATCTTGTCCAGCGACTTATGCAACCCTTCCTCATCAATCATGTGGCCACAATACGAGATTTGTCTCCTGAAGAACTCGCATTTGGGACGGTTGGCTCGTAGCCCATATTCCTGTAATCTCGTGAGCACCTGCTCCAGGTTGGCAAGGTGTTCACTGTCATTTTCGCCCGTAACCAGGATGTCGTCCAAATAACACTGGGTCCCCGGGATCCCTTGCAGGACTTGTTCCATCGCCCTCTGCCAAATAGCCGGGGCTGATGCTACCCCAAATACCAGTCGATTGTACTGGTAAAGGCCTTTGTGAGTGTTTATCGTGAGGTATTTCCTAGATGCTTCTTCCACCTCCATTTGTAGATACGCTTGGGCCAGATCAATCTTTGTAAAGCGTTTCCCTCCAGATAGTGAGGCGAAAATATCTTCTATCCGTGGAAGTGGATATTGTACTGTGTGCAGGACTGGGTTCACAGTTACCTTGAAGTCCCCACAGATGCGAACCTTCTTCGGTTCCCCAGGCGTGCTGCTCAATGATTTCTTCATTACAGGAACGATGGGTGTGGCCCACTCGCTCCAGTCCACCTTGGACAGCACACCCGAATGCTCCAGACTCTCCAGCTCTGCTTCAACGGCTGGCCTTAAAAAATTTTGGGTTTGCGTTATCTTCAATTTTTATCGTCGCCGTTACTCCTTTTAGAGTCCCAAGTCCCTGTTGGAACACCTCTTTCGCGTCAGTTAGAATTTTTGACAGTCGTCCAGGTGTGACGTCATCATCCTTTTTATCAGTCACAGTTAGCGCCTGAATGGAATGCCAATCCAATTGTATTTTTCGGATCCATTCACGTCCCAATAATGGTGGTCCTCCATCTGGTAGTATATATAGATACAGTTTCTGTGTTTCCTTGCCGTTGTATTCAACTTGCACCCTTATTTTTCCTCTGGGGTAGACTTTTTGCCCCGTGTATGTCTTCAATACAATGGACGTGTCCTTCAAGGGTATGTGTGAGAATAGCCGCTCATAGTCTCATCGATTCATGACAGTTAGGGCTGATCCTGTGTCCAATTCCATCTTTACTGGGGACCCTGCCATCATGAGGGTGACCCAAATGGTTCGGTGATCCTCCTTTGCGATCACGTTGTGTAACTTTAGACAACTTAGTCTCCTGCTCCCGGAGTCCTTATCAGCCTCCTGATCTTCCGAACTACTGTCTGTCAATTTCTTTACTTTCTTGTACTTTTCCTTAGTAGTTCTTGTAGTGTTGGTTTTCTTTCCCGACCTGCAGACTCTTGCTATGTGTCCCATTTTCCCACATTGCCTGCATACTTTGTCCTTAAACCAGCAGTCCTTCTGATCATGGGTTGTTCTGCCGCAGCGATAGCACTTTTCTGCTCCATACGCCATTTCATTAGTGCTGTATTCTTGTGGTTTCTGTTGTATTTCCGCAGCTCCCCGTGCTGCTGCTTCGTAGGATACTGCCATGCTGAAAGCCTGTTCTAGCGTCAGGTCCTTTTCCGAAAGTAGTCGTTTCTGGGTTCCTTCACTCTGGAGCCCGCAGACAAACTTATACCGTAAGGTGTCTGCCAGTCCTGCTCCGAACTGGCAGTGCTTCGATAACTTGCGTAGTTCCGTAAGATAGTCAGCATTGCTCTCATCTTTGTGCTGGTTTCTTTTATGGAACTTGAATCTTTCTGCTATCAGCAGCGGTGTAGGGTTTAGGTGTTCCTGTAAGATATTAACAATCTCTTCAAAACTTTTCTCCATTGGTTTAGCTGGGGTAATTAAATTCCGCAATAGGCCGTACATTCTCGCGCCCATCAAATTTAATAATACCGACGCCTTCTTTCCATCGGCCACCTCATTTGCCTTGCAGTACACTTCAATTCTTTCCACATACGTGGTCCAGTCTTCTACCTCATTGTCGAAAGCAGTGATACTGCCACTTTTCGGCATCTTGGGTGATTTAAAATGGCGCCTCCCACGCTTTTTCTTCTTCACCAATGGGTTAAAATGGCACCTCCCGTGCTTTTCCTTCTTCCCCAATGGAATAAAATGGCGCCTCCCGCGCTTTTCCTTCTTCCCCTTGCTGCCACGCTGCTCCTAGCGTTCTGCAGGGTAATGGCAGTGACCCGCGGCTTCGGCGTGTCTCACGTTTCCTTCCCCTCGTTTTATTTTCGCTACGCTGCCCGGTTCTTGAGCACCGACCGCGCCCTGTGCGCTCCACCCTCTCTCTCTCTCTTTTCCTCCCGACGACGCTACATGGCCCCTTTGCAGAGCCGCTCGATCGAGCTCGAGCCCGCCGCAGTCCGGAAGGGTCAGCGCACTACCTGCTACCAGCATGATTTGCTGGAACACCTTGACTGGGGAGCCAAGCCCAGCTCTCCACAGCCTCTCCAGCAACTCTCCGAACTCCGATGGATCCTTGGGTGGTTGCCCGCGGTCGACGCCCATTGTTCTGACTTCGACCTCCAAGAAGCTTCTTCTCAGGGAAAGATCCCCGTGAGGTGATGCAGTACTGCAGGTGAGTTCGAACCTGTTCATCGCCAATGTAGTGTCCGAATATAAATAATACACGGACTGCAGGAGAACAATAATAACAGGTATTTACTGAACAGAGGGTAACTTAAGACTGAAGTACAGAAGCCTGCTATGGCTTTATATACAGGGGTGGTCACTGCCGGTACTGCAGTATAGAATCAGTTCTTCTCTTAAAGGTACATACACAACAGGCGCCACTGAATTTCCAGTCCGGGGTGCCAAAAAGGTGTTGCACACTCAAATGACATCATAATCAGCCTGCGCCCATGAGCGGGCGCTAAGATTTAGCGCCGGCGCTAAATGCATGCTAAATATGGGGCGAGGTGCTAGGTGCCTTGCGCCCGCCCAGAAATTGGCTAACGCCCCACTTCTCGGCCTCTTTAGGCGTTAATCAGTGGCGCAACCAACCGAATTTCTCCCCCATGGTCTCTCACCGCGGATGAAGCAAACGTACTGAAAAGTTACTTTGACCATTTTGAATCATATGTGATGCCCAAGACAAATACGATATTCGATAGGTACAAGTTTCAGGAGAAAGTACAAGGAGCTGGTGAGTCATTTGAACAGTTCGTGACTGAGTTAAAACTGTTGGTAAAAGACTGTGTATATGCAGATAAAGTTGAGATGGTCAGAGACCGCATCGTGTTTGGAATACATTCAGCTAAAGTGAGAGAGAAACTTTTGAATGTTGGGTCCAGGCTAACACTGGACAAAGCTATAGACATAGCTAGATCGCACGAGAAAGCCCAAGCACAGTTGAAAACCATAACCGGCGCCACGAGCAGCTCGAGTGAACAGACAGTGCATGCAGTTAATAGGTACACACCAAAGAACACTGCCCAGAGATCGTGTTTCAGAACAGAAAGAACAGCGAGAGTTCTAAAAATGGGCGACACAGACATAAAACGCTTCAAAAACTGTGGATATTGTGGAAACAACTGGCATGGAGAAAAGGAGTACTGCCCTGCCAAAGGAAGGCAATGTACTAAATGTGGTAAACGGAACCACTTTGCTAAAGTTTGCAAGACTGTTTTCGGAAAAGCAGTACACACAGCGATAGAGAGCCAAATGCAGAGGAACTGTTTATTGATTCTGTGTCACAGAAAAAACAGATTTCAGAGACTGAGCAAGCTTTTGCCGATATTGAGATAGGAAAATGGGGCAAAGAGCTTAAGTTTAAACTAGACACTGGATCTCAGGTTAACGTAATTCCTCTGAGTGAGTATCACAGCTTGAAGGATGAGTGTGAGCTACAGCCCACCTCATGCAGACTGACCGGCTATGGGGGTGAGCAGCTCATTGTAAAAGGCACATGTGTGATGAAAAGCAAGTACAAAGAAAGCAACATGATGCTGGACTTTTACATTGCTGACACTCAAGCACCTCCAGTGCTAGGTCTAAAGTCATGTTTAGACATGGACCTCATCAAGCTAGTGCAATCATTGACAGCACCAGTTGAGAAGCAGACAGTCATGGAAGAGTTTGCTGATGTTTTCAAAGGAATCGGACTATTCCCAGGTGAATGCACTATTCACCTTGACCCAGCAGCAACCCCTGTTATTTGCCCACCGAGAAGGATACCCCTTGCTCTACGTAGTCGCCTGAAGGAGGAGCTGCAGAGCATGGAGAATAGAGAAATCATCGTCCGGGAAACAGAACCGACAGAGTGGGTCAACGCGTTAGTAGTGGTTGAGAAACCACGTACAGGCAAGCTCAGAGTCTGTCTCAACCCCAGAGATTTGAACAAGGCTATCAAACGCCCTCACTACCCTCTACCAACGCTAGATGACATCACACCCAAGCTAGTGGGAGCACGTTACTTCAGTGTAATGGACGCACGATCAGGATACTGGAATATCAAGCTCACGGAAGAGTCATCTAAGCTAACAACATTCAACACACCATTTGGACGCTACCGATTTCTGCATTTACCGTTTGGTCTTATCTCAGCTCAGGATGAACTCCAGCGGAAGATCGACGAAACTTATGAAGGCCTCGACGGAGTAGTTGCAATCGTAGACGACATCCTCATCTATGGCAGGAATAGAGAGGAACATGACAGGAACCTCCGTGCGATGCTACAAAGATCACGGGAGAAAGGTATCCGGCTCAACCCCGAGAAAAGCATAATCGGCTCCACCGAGATCAGTTATTTCAGGCATCGCCTCTCAACTGATGGCATTAAGCCGGATCCAGAGAAAATCTCCGCCATCAAGAAGATGGAGCCGCCGAAGAACCACGCAGAGCTAGAGACAGTACTAGGCATGGTTAACTACTTAGCCAAGTTTGCTCCGAGCCTCTCTGAAATCAACGCACCCATGCGTCAGTTGCTCAAACAATCCAATGAGTTCCTGTGGGCCAAACGACATGACACAGCATTTCAGAAAATGAAAGACCTAATCACCAGAGAACCAGGACCAGTTCTTGCCTACTTCGACCCCAACAAAGAGCTCAGACTACAAGTGGACGTGTCAAAGTAGGGACTAGGCGCAGTATTACTGCAAGAAGGGAAGCCCATCAGCTACGCTTCCAGATCTCTCTCAGACAGTGAAATCAACTATGCTCAAATCGAGAAAGAGCTATATGCAATTCTGTTCGGATGTAAGCGTTTCCACCAATACGTCTATGGCTGACAAGTCATTGTGGAATCCGACCACAAGCCCCTCGAGTCAATCATGAGGAAACCACTAGCCGCAGCCCCACCAAGGCTACAGAGAATGATCCTTCAGCTACAGAAGTACGACTTCACAATCATTCACCATCCAGGCAAAGACATTCCTGTCGCAGACACGCTCTCCAGAAAGTCTCTTAGCTACCAGGACAGCAGTCTCAGTGAAGGCATGGATGTGCAGGTGCACATGGTGTACAACAGCTTACCTGTGAGTGACTCAAAACTGAAGGAGATCCGAGCAGGAACAGAGAAAGATGCACAACTCACACTGCTGAGCAAAGTCATACATGAAGGATGGCCTGAGGAAAGTAGGAAATGCCCTCAGAGCATATCTGAATTCTGGAACCACAGAGACGAAATGTCACAAATCAACAGAATCGTCTTCAAAGGGGAGAAAATCATCATTCCTACCACGCTCAGAGAAGAGATGTTGACAATAATTCATGCTGGACATATGGGCATGGAAAAATGCAAACAAAGAGCACGTTGTAGGAATTGCCAAATTCCTATCTAAGAACTGAGGTCGACTCAGGCGATCAAATAAACAAGTTTTAATGCAGAACTAACGAGTTTTAACAGTTTGTCGAGATCGATACAGGAGAACCACGAAAACAGGTCTTTGCTGGTCGGAGTCTCCACGAGGACTGCCAGGGCAGTCCCGTGGATGGCGTCATGATGTCATCACATTTCTCCCACGCTTGGGTGGTCACGTGATTAGCGGCATGACGTCATCGCGTTTACCTGCACTTTGCCGCAGTCTTAAAGGGACCGCGCCCCGTGCATGCCAACAGTATGTACAAACACAGAAATCACTAACAGACTGGTACAGGCTTAGGTTGGAGTAAAACCTCGTTGAAGGGAATTATGTACAGTTGCTCAAAGTCCCTCAGTGGATCTGCCACATGCGTCCCTCCAGAATTCTCTAACGGAAAAAGTCAAACGGTGAGGGGGTCTGACAAGCCTGTCAGAATGACTCCTGTACTCCCGAAGCAGAGGCTGCTGGATGGCTGGCGGTCGCCTGTGACGACGATGGGTGGCCGACCTCGTCTTGGCGGCTGTGCTGTCTCAATGGGGCGGTCGAGGTCCAAGTGTGCCGGCTTTAAATGTCGACTGAAATGTGGTCCGGTTTACCACCGACATCGACCGTGAAGGTTTTGTCTCTTGCCTCTAACACCCGGAAAGGACCAGTATACGGGGCCTTGAGCGGATCCCGATGCGCATCGTGGCGGATGAAAACGTATTCAGCCTTTTTAAGCTCTGTGGGCACGTGCGATCACTGAAGCCCGTGGCGCGACGTGGGGACCAGCGCGAAACATCTGTCCGCCTCCTGGTGACTGTTAAGCTGGCCTGACGCAGACCATGGCTCCGTCGGCATTGGCAGGAAATCCCCTGGGACTCGCAGCGGCTGACCATAAACCAACTCTGCAGAGGAAGAGTGAAGGTCTTCCTTGGGAGCCGTGCGAAGGCCCAACAGAACCCACGGTAGATTGTCCGCCCATCCAGCATCCTGGAGGCTGGTCCTCAGTGTGGCTTTCAACGATCTGTGAAAACGTTCACAGAGGCCATTCGCTTGAGGGTGGTAGGCTGTAGTGCGATGCAATTTGACACCGAGTCCCTGAGCCACTGCATTCCAGAGTTCGGAGGAAAACTGTGGTCCTCGATCCGAAGAAATGTCAGCGGGCACTCCAAAACGGGCGACCCAGGAAGAAATTAATGCCCTGGCCACGTCCGCCGAAGTAGTGGATGACAGGGGCACCGCTTCTGGCCATCTGGTGGTGCGGTCGACCATGGTCAGAATGTGAGAAAAACCATGGGAAGGTGGAAGTGGTCCTACCAGGTCCACATTGACGTGGTCAAAACGCCGCTCTGGAACCGTGAAGGTGGCCAATGGGGCCTTGATGGGGCAACTGTACCTTGGCCTTTTGGCAGACGACGCAGGTATTGGCCCAGTCACGGACATCCTTATACATGCCGTGCCAAACAAATTTAGCCGACATGAGCTTCTGCGAGGCCTTCATCCCTGGGTGCGACAACCCATGTATGGCATTGAAAACTTTGCGGCGCCAGGCAACCGGCACGACAGGGCGAGGGTCCCGTATGGAGACATCGCACAGCAGCGTGGTACCTTCCGAATGGAACTCGACGTCGGCTAACTGGAGACTAGTGATGTTGGCTCGGTAAGCCTGAACTTCTGGGTCCGAGACTTGGTCCGCCGCCATGAGGGCGTAGTCGATGCCCAGATGGACTGCATTGACAGTCACGCGGGAAAGGCAGTCTGCCACCAGGTTGTTCTTACCGGCCACGTGCTGGATGTCCGTAGTAAATTCGGATATGTAAGTCAGCTGACGCTGCTGTCGGGATGACCATGGTTTGGCGGTCTTGGCCATGGCAAAGGTGAGCGGCTTGTGGTCCACAAAAGCGGTGAAAGGACGTCCTTCCAGCAGGAACCGAAAATGGCGGATGGCCAGAAAAAGGGCTAGCAACTCCCGGTCGAAAATGCTATAGGATCTTTCGTTCCATCTAAGTTGTCGGCTGAAGAACGCCAATGGCTGCCACGTCCCGTTCACCCATTGCTCCTGTACGGCGCCGATTGCGTAGTCTGACGCGTTGGTAGTGAGGGCGATGGTGGCTCCTGGTAATGGGTGTGCCAGCATGGTCGCGATGGCTAAGGCGCTTTTGGTGTCAGCGAATGCTCGGTCCATGTCAACCGGCCAGTCTACTGGGTCCTTGCCAGTCCTGCCCTTGAGGGCCTCGTACAGGGGCTGCATGAGCAGTGCTGCCTTAGGCACGAAACGGTGATAAAAGTTTACCATGCCTAGGAATTCCTGCAGGGCCTTTATGTTCTGCGGGCGTGGAAAGGATGTCACCACCTCTACCTTCGCTTTCAAAGGAACCGCCCCCTCTGCGGTGATGCGATGCCCCAGGAAATTGACTTGTTGCAGGCCAAACTAGCACTTAGCCGGGTTGATAATCAGGCCGTGTTGGCTGAGGCGTCGAAACAGGGAGCGTAGGTGGCAGAGATGTTCCTCTTTGGTGGAGCTGGCAATCAGAATGTCATCCAGATAGATGAAGATGAAGTTGAGGTTCCGCAGCACGGAATCCATCAGGCGCTGGAAAGCCTAGGCGGTGTTCTTTAAGCCAAACGGCATGCGCAGAAATTCGAAGAGGCTGAATGGGGTGATGACCGTGGTCTTCTGGACATCCTGTGGATGCACCGGGACCTGGTGGTAACCCCGGATGAGGTCGACTTTGGAGAAGAAGTTGCTTCCTGCCAAATGGGCAGAGAAATCTTGGATGTGGGGAATCGGGTACCGATCCGGAGTGGTGGCGTCGTTCAGGCGTTGATAGTCGCCGCAAGGTCGCCATCCGCCGCCAGGCTTCGGAACGATATGAAAGGGTGAAGACCAGGGACTATTCGACCGGCGAATAATCCCTAAACGTTCCATGGTGGCGAACTCCGCCTTTGCAACCGTCAGCTTGCCAGGATCCAGGCGTCGAGCTCGCGCGTGGACCGGGGGACCGTTGGTGGTGATGTGGTGTTCCACACCATGTTTCGTGGCTGTGGAGGAGAACGTGGGTCTCGTCAGGTCGGGAAATTCTGCGAGCAGACGGGCGAACTCGTCGGGAGTCGGGAAAGCACAGGCGACCGTGCGGGACATCGTGTTACTGCGGAAACAGGGGATGGAATTGAAGGTTGCCGCATTGATCAAGCGCCGGTTTTTCACATCGACCAGGAGGCTGTTGGCGCACAGGAAATCCGCGCCGAGAATGGGTTGAGAAACCTTGGCCATAACAAACTCCCAGTGGAAACGTTGCCCCCCGAAGCAAACTTCCACACGCCGTCTGCCGAACGTCCGAATCGCTCCGCCATTGGCCGCTTGAAGGGCGAGGCCGTGCTTCCCTGCCTGAACATCGAGGGGGGAAGCTGGCAATATGCTGCACTGCACTCCGGTGTTGCACAGAAAACGACGGCCGGAGAGCGTGTCGGTAATGAAAAGCAGCTTGCCCGCGTTGCCGATCGCCATGGCAGCCGCAGGGCGCCCATTAGACCCGTTCTTCATTATTCGCAGTAGTTTTTTGGGGGGAAAGCTGCAGGGAGGACGGCACCGTCTTGCCTTTGCGCCGAACTGCGCGTGGTAGAAACACAGCCCTGTTGACTGATGAGCTGTGGCGCCTCATGGCGGCTTCCGTGGGGGATGGGCGCCTCGTGGCGGTGCAGTACTGCTGCATGACCGCGAATATTTTGTCAGCCTCTGCCGTGAGTGCTGCTCAGTCTTCTACCTTGGATCTGGCCAGGGCAGTTTGCACCTGCTCAGGCAGCTGGCTGAGGAATAGTTCCCGGAAAAGGAAGCATTCCAGTTCGGAGCCCAGGAGTGTGAGCATTTGGCTCATCAATTTAGAAGGCTTGGAGTCCCCCAGCCCGGGCATGGCGAGCAATCGACGTGTGCGCTCTGATTTAGTGAGCCCGAATACTTGCAGCAACTGTGCCTTGATGGTATCATACTTGCCCTCCGTTGGAGGGTTCCCGAGGAGGCTGATGATCCGCGAGGCGGTGGAGCTTGAGAGTGCCGAGACCACGTAGAGGTATTTAGTTGGATCTGCAACGATGCCTCTCAGAGCGAACTGGGCTTCGACCTGGATGAACCACGAGGTCGCCTGCTGCTCCCAGAACTGTGGTAGCTTCAACGAAACGGCATTGGCTTCAATGTAGTGTTCTTTTCGCGAAAAACATTCGCAAAAGACGGGGTCACCAATGTAGGAATTGCCAAATTCCTATCTAAGAACTGAGGTCGACTCAGGTGATCAAATAAACAAGTTTTAATGCAGAACTAATGAGTTTAAACAGTTTGTCGAGATCGATACAGGAGAACCACGAAAACAGGTCTTTGCTGGTCGGAGGCTCCATGAGGAAAGCCAGGGCGGTCCCATGGATGCCGTCATGATGTCATCACGTTTCTCCCACGCTTGGGTGGTCACGTGATTAGCGGCATGACGTCATCGCGTTTACCCGCGCTTTGCCGCAGTCTTAAAGGGACCACGCCCCGTGCATGCAAACAGTATGTACAAACACAGAAATCACTAACAGACTGGTACAGGCTTAGGTTGGAGTAAAACCTCGTTGAAGGGAATTATGTACAGTTGCTCAAAGTCCCTCAGTGGCTCTGCCGCAACGTGACATTATGTTTTGGCCCGGAATGTGCAAACACATTGAGGACATTGTCGGAAAATGTTCCATTTGTCTAGAACGCCGCCCATCAAATGTCAAAGAGCCCATGATACCTCACCGTATCCCAGACAGGCCCTGGCAGGTCGTCAGCTGCAAGCAAGTGCATGCAAAACGTGTACAGAGACAGCAACACCAAAAGAGATACTATGACAGGTCAGCTAGACTACTGCTGCCGCTGCACAATGGAGAATCCATCAGAATCCAGGAGCATGGCTACTGGAAGCCTGCAGTCGTCATCCAGCCAGCTGACACTGAGCGATCGTATCACATCCGCACCCCAGGAGGACAGGTGTACCGCCGCAATCGCAGGCACCTCCTGAACACCAAGGAACAACACCATCATTCCGACGAGAGGTCAAGCCTAGAGTTATCCTTGACTTGTGAACTGCCAAAGGGTGTAGGCGGATCGCTGCCCTAAAAAAACTGTACATTGTTATTGAAACGTTGAGATGTTTTCAGTGCTAGTTAAATGTTGAGTTTACTTATATGTTGATGCTACTGAGAACATTATGTAGAAGAAAGGTTCAAAAGTAATGCATAACATTGTTCTTTTAAAAGAAAGGGGATGTAACGTTTGCATACTGAATTATCATTGACCTGCAGGCATCTGTAAGGAATACCTATTATATTCACATGTGATCATGTGCTGAGTTGTCATTGGCCTGCAGGCATCTGTAAGGACTGCTATTGTTTAGAAGACCCAGGGGCCCTGACTCCATTTTGTCCACACGGTGCTGTATTGATTGAGAAAGCTTACAGACCTGATGCTTCATTAAAAGAGTTTAAACTGTAATACTCTGTTGTCCTGCAATTTATTATTTTTGTACAAAGTGTGCAAAACAAGACACTTTCCAAGGCCAATAAAGTGTGATGCCCAGAACTGCTCACAGTACTCTAGGTGTGGTCTAACCAGGGCTTTGTATAGCTGCAGCATAACTTCTACCCCCTTGTATTCTGTCCTCTAGATATAAAGGCCAGCATTCCATTAGCCTTTTTGATTATTTTCTGTACCTGCTTGTGACATTTTAATGAGCTATGTACCTGGACCCCCAAGTTTCTTTGGACCTCCACTGTTTCTAGCTTTTCACCATTTAGAAAGTACCTTGTTCTACCCTTTTTTGGTCCAAAGTGGATGACCCCTCACTTGCTTACATTGAAATCCATTTGCTACAGTTTTGCCCATTCACTTAATCTATTAATATCTCTGTAATTTTATGCTTCCATCTACATTGTTTACAATGCCGCCTATCTTCGTGTCATTGACAAATGTGGATATGTGGCTTTCTATCCTGTTATCTATCTCGTTAATAAATACTGTGACTACTTGAGGCCCCAACACAGATCCCTGCGGGACACCACTAATCACTTCCCACCAATTAGAGTGGCCATTATCCCCACTCTCTGTCTCCTGCCGCTCAACCAATTTCCTAACCAGGTCAATAATTTGCTCTCAAACCATAAGCTTCAACTTTAGTTAACAGTCTCTTATGAGGGAATTTATCAAATGCCTCTGGAAGTCCATATAACTAACATCAATAGACATTCCCCTGTTCACTACTTCAGTCACCTCTTTAAAAAATTCAGTCAGGTTCGTCAGGCATGACCTACCCCTGACAAATCCACGCTGGCTCTCGCTGATCAGCTGAAACTTTCCAAGGTGTTCAGTCACCCTATCTTTAATTATAAACTCTAATAATTTCCCAACAACACAGTTAGACTAACTGGTCTATAATTCCCTGGTTTCCCTCTCTCACCTTTCTTAAATAGCGGAGTGACATGCGTAACTTTCCAATCAAAAGAAATGGTTCCTGAATTGAGAGAACTTTGGAAGATTACAGTTAGGGCATCTGCGATGTGCTCACCTACTTCCTTTAAAACCCTGGGATGGAAACCATCTCATCCTGGGGATTTGTGTTTAATACCATTATTTTTTTCATTACTGTTATTTTGCTTATGTTAATTATGGTGAGTCCCCGTTCCTGTTTCAAAATTAGTTTCATTGGGATGTCTGGTATACTATCCTCTTCTTCTACTGTAAATACTGATGCAAATAATTATTTAACATGTCTGCCATTTCCTTATTTTTGTTAACAATATCACCATTATCAGTTTTTAAGGGGCCCACATTGCTCTTGACCACCCTTTTTCCTAATATAATTGTTAAAAAGTTGTGTGTTGATTTTGATATCCCTTGCATGTTTCTTTTTATACTCCCTTTTTGTAGCTCTTATTATCTGTTTTGTGACCCTTTGCTGTTCTTTGTATCTTTCCCATTCACCAGGATTCGCTTTTTTTGCATTTTTGTATGCTTTTTCTTTTAGTTTTATGCAGTCTCTCGCCTCTTTTGTCATCCATGGCTGCTTTTTTTGGCAAGAAGAGCTCTTGCTCCTTAGGGATATAAACTGGTTCTGTATCATGTTAAATTCTTTTTTGAACTCCTCCCACTGATCTTTACCCATTAACAGATTTGGCCAGTTTAGAGCCGGCAGTTAAGGCCAGTTTGGAGAAAAAAAATGGCAGCTGCCTCGCTTCTGACCACTTCCAGTGCAGCCCCGCTGGTCGCCATCTTGTTGAGGGCGATAGTGTGGGCAGGACGTGCGTGCACAGGCAGTATGCAGAGTAGGCAGATCGTGACGTCAGTCAGCGTGCACCGCTGATTTGAAGCATGGCCTGCCATTTTGGACGTCGCCGTTCCAAACAACACCCTCTCCTAAACACGTACAGCTGAACGTACATTCAGCTGCACGAGGGACCCCCCCCCCCAACCAGCGCTATTTAAAGGGTTCCATCTAACGTGCACGTAAATTGATTATTTCTCTTGTACTGGCTCGTGCAGAGTTTATATGAAGGCTGTCTTTCTGGAAGACATTTATAACGTTGTTAAAGTGTGCAGGGAGTGCTGATGGACATTAGGAAGGCGTTGGCTGCTTCCTTGGGAAGGCCTCTGACTACACCACTTGCTTTCAGTCATGGGAGCACTAGTTGCAGTCCTCCTCGCGCTGCAGCATGACAGGGAGATGGAGCAAAGGCAGCAAAGAAGACAAGCTGCTCGCAGAGGGAGGAGGGCTCTCAGCAGCAGGCCTTACCCACCTCGGGTCTTCAGGAAGCACTCCTCCTACCTGCACTTAAGCCAGGAGCATTGTGTCCGACGGCTCCATTTCATCAAGGAGGTGGTCACAGAACTCTGCCACCTCTTGGAACCGGACCTGTAGCCTCAGAGCAGGCTGACGACGGCTCTGCCAGTGGCTCTCAACGTGACCGTGGCCCTGAATTTTTTCGCCAGCGGATCCTTCCAGACTAGAACAGGTGACATAGCAAACATCTCGCAGTTCACCGTCCATCGCTGCATCCGAAGGGTCACAGAGGCTCTGTACTCCAGAGAGAAGCAGGACGAATGCACGCATGGCTTTGCCAGGATATTGGGATTCCCCATGGTGCAGTGTGTCATGTGGCTTTGCGGGTGCCGCATATCAATGCCGTAATTGCAAAGGGTACCACTCACTTAATGTGCAGTTTGGTGTGCGACCACGCCCAGCACCTCATGATGGTGAATGCCCGGTATCCTGGCAGCAGTCATGATGCCTTCAGCCTGTGCCAGTCCACTGTGCCAGCAATCTTCCAGCCACCATGTTCAACCCGAGAGTGACTCCTCGGCAACAAGAGCTATCTGCTCTACACCTGGCTGATGACGCCCCTCCGCAACCCCGCCACTTGTGGCCATAAGAACATAAGAAATAGGAGCAGGAGTAGGACATTCGGCCCTTCGAGCCTGTTCCACCATTCAATAAGATCATTGCTGATCATCGACCTCAACTCCACTTTCCTGCACTATCCCCATATCCCTTAATATTCAAAAATCTATCGATCTCTGTCTTGAATATTCTCAACGACTGAGCCGCCACAGCCCTCTGGGGTAGAGAATTCCAAAGATTCAGCACTCTCTGTGTGAAGTAATTTTGCCTCAACTCAGTCTTAAATGGCTGATCCCTTATTCTGAGACTGTGACCCCTGGTTCTAGACACTCCAGCCAGGGGAAACAACCTCTCAGCATCTACCCTGTCAATCCCCCTCAGAATCTTGTATGTTTCAATGAGATCACCTCTCATTCTTCTAAACTCCAGAGAGTATAGGCCCATTCTACACAATCTCTCCTCATAGGACAACCCTCTCAACCCAGGGTTCAATCTAGTGAACCTTCGTTGCATCGCCTCTAAGGCAAGTATGTCCTTCCTCAGATAAGGAGACCAAATCTGTGCACAGTACTCCAGGTGTGGTCTCACCAAAGCCCTGTACAACTGTAGTAAGACTTCCTTACTCTTGTACTCCAAACCCCCTTGCAATAAAGGCCAACATGTCATTTGCCTTCCTAATTGCTTGCTGTACCTGTATGCTAACTCTGTTTTTCTTGTACGAGGACACCCAAATCTCACTGAACACCAACATTTAATAGTTTCTCACCATTTAAAAAATATTCTGTTTTTCTATTCTTCCTATCAAAATGAATAATCTCACATTTCCCCACATTATACTCCATCTGCCACCTTATTGCTCACTCACTTAACCAGTCTACGACCCTTTGTGTTCTCCTCACAGCTTACTTTCCCACCTAGCTTTGCATCATCAGCAAACTTGGATACATTGCATCCGTTCCCTTCATCTAAGTCATTAATATAGATTGTAAATAGCTGAGGCCCAAGTGGAAAATGACCCGTTTATCGCTACTCTATTTTCTGTCCGTTAACCAATTCTTTATCCATACTAATAGATTACCCCCAACCCCATGTGCCCTTATCTTGTGCAGCAACCTTTTATATGGCACCTTACCAAATGCCTTTTGGAAATTCAAATATACTACATCTACTGGTTCCCCTTTATCTACTCTGCGAGTTACATCCTCAAAAAACTCTACTAAATTTGTTAAACACAATTTCCCTTTCATAAAACCATGTTGACTCTGTCTATTCATATTATGATTTTCTAAGTGCCCTGTTACCACTTCCTTAATATTAGATTCTAGCATTTCCCGACCAGGGTATAGTGCGAAGGGCCAGGGTATAGTGGGAGGGGACAGGGTATAGTGCGAGGGAGCAGGGTATAGTGTGAGGGACCAGGGTATAGTGTGAGTGATGAGGGTATAGTATGAGGGACGAGGGTATAGTGTGAGTGACGAGGGTATAGTATGAGGGACGAGGGTATAGTGTGAGAGGCCAGGGTATAGTGTGAGGGGACAGGGTATAGTGCGAGAGAGCAGGGTATAGTGCGAGGTACCAGGGTATAGTGTGAGTGACGAGGGTATAGTATGAGGGACGAGGGTATAGTGTGAAGGGCCAGGGTATAGTGTGAGAGGCCAGGGTATAGTGTGAGGGGATAGGGTATAGTGTGAGGGACCAGGGTATAGTGCGAGGAATGAGGGTATAGTGTGAGGGGCCAGGGTTGAGTGTGAGGGACCAGGGTTGAGTGTGAGGGATCAGGGTTGAGTGTGAGGAGCCAGGGTATAGTGTGAAGGGCCAGGGTATAGTGTGAGGGGCCAGGGTATAGTGCGAGGGGCCAGGATATAGTGCGAGGGGCCAGGATATAGTGCGAGGGGCCAGAATATAGTGTGAGCGACGAGGATATAGTGTGAGTGACGAGGGTATAGTACGAGGGGACAGGGTATAGTGCGAGGGGACAGGGTATAGTGCGAGGGGCCAGGGTATAGTGCGAGGGACCAGGGTATAGTGCGAGGGACCAGGGTATAGTGCGAGGGGTCAGGGTATAGTGCGAGGGGCCAGGGTATATTGTGTGGGGCCAGGGTATAGTGTGACGGGCCAGGGTATAGTGCGAGGTGCCAGGGTATAGTGCGAGGGTATGGTGTGAGGGGCCAGGTTATAGTGCGAGGGTCCAGGGCGTAGTGCGAGGGGCCAGGGAGTAGTGCGAGGGGCCAGGGTGTAGTGTGAGGGGCCAGGGTGTAGTACGAGGGGCCAGGGTGCAGCGTGAGGGGCCGGGGTATAGTGTGAGGGGCCGGGGTATAGTGCGAGGAGCTGGGGTATAGTGCGAGGGATCGGGGTATAGTGTGCGGGGCCGGGTTATAGTGTGAGGGGCCGGGGTATAGTGCGAGGGAACAGGGTATAGTGTGAGGGACCAGGGTATAGTGTGGGGAATGAGGGTATAGTGTGAGTGACGAGGGTATAGTGTGAAGGGCCAGGGTATAGTGCGAGGGATGAGGGTATAGTTGGAGGTGCCAGGGTATAGTGCAAGGGGACAGAGTGTAGTGTGAGGGACCAGAGTATAGTGCGAGGGACCAGAGTATAGTGCGAGGGACCAGAGAATAGTGCGAGGGATCAGAGTATAGTGCGAGGGACCAGAGTATAGTGTGAGGGACGAGGGTATGGTGCGAGTGACGAAGGTATAGTGCGAAGGGCCAGGGTATAGTGTGAGGGACCAGAGTATAGTGCGAGGGCCCCAGAGTATAGCGCGAGTGATGAAGGTATGCTGTGAAGGGCCAGGGTATAGTGTGAGGAGCCAGGGTATGTGAGGGGTCAGGGTATAGTGTGAGGGATCGACCAGAGTATAGTGTGAGGGGTCAGGGTATAGTGTGAGGGGCGAGGGTATAGTGCGAGGCGCCAGGATGTTGTGTGGGGAACGAGGGTATAGTGCGAGGGGACAGGGTATAGTGCGAGGGACCAGGGTACAGTGCGAGGGGCCAGGCTATTGTGCGAGGGACCAGGCTATAGTGCGAGGGACCAGGGTATAGTGCGAGTGACGTGGGTATAGTGTGAGTGACGAGGGTATAGTGTGAGTGACGAGGGTATAGTGCGAAGGGCCAGGGTATAGTGTGAGACGACGAGGGTATAGTGCGAGACGCCAGGGTAAGTGCGAGGGGACAGGGTATAGTGTGAGGGGACAGGGTATAGTGAGAGGGACCAGGGTATAGTGCGAGGGACCAGGGTATAGTGCGAGGGACCAGGGTATAGTGCGAGGGGACAGGGTAGAGTGCAAGGGGACAGGGTATAGTGTGAGGGATCAGGGTTGAGTGTGAGGGGACAGGGTATAGTGCGAGGGGACAGGGTATAGTGCGAGGGACCATGGTATAGTGCGAGGGACCAGGGTATAGTGCGAGGGACCAGGGTATAGTGCGAGGGACCAGGGTATAGTGCGAGGGACCAGGGTATAGTGCGAGGGATCAGGGTATAGTGCGAGGGGACAGGGTATAGTGCGAGGGGACAGGGTATAGTGCGAGGGGACAGGGTATAGTGCGAGGGGGCAGGGTATAGTGTGAGGAACGAGGGTATATTGTGAATGGCCAGGGTATAGTGTGAGTGACCAGGGTATAGTGTGAGGAATGAGGGTATACTGTGCGGGGCCAAGGTATAGTGTGAGGAACGAGGGTATAGTGTGAGGGGACAGGGTATAGTGTGAGGGACCAGGGTATAGTGTGAGGGGACAGTGTATAGTGCGAAGGGCCAGGGTATAGTGTGAGGGGACAGGGTATAGTGCGAGGGACCAGGGTATAGTGCGAGGGACCAGGGTATAGTGCGAGGGACCAGTGTATAGTGCGAGGGACCAGGGTATAGTGCGAGGGACCAGGGTACAGTGCGAGGGACGAGGATATAGTGCGAGGGGCCAGAGTATAGTGCGAGGGACCAGGGTATAGTGTGAGGGGACAGGGTATAGTACGAGGGACCAGGGTATAGTGCGAGGGACCAGGGTATAGTGCGAGGGACCAAGGTATAGTGCGAGGGACGAGGATATAGTGCGAGGGGCCAGAGTATAGTGCGAGGGACCAGGGTATAGTGTGAGGGGACAGGGTATAGTGCGAGGAACGAGGGTATAGTGCAAGGGATCAGGGTATTGTGCGAGGGATCAGGGTATAGTGCGAGGGATCAGGGTTTAGTGCGAGGGATCAGGGTATAGTGTGAGGGATCAGGGTTGAGTGTGAGGGATCAGGGTTGAGTGTGAGGGATCAGGGTTGAGTGTGAGGGATCAGGGTTGAGTGTGGGGGGCCAGGTTATAGTGCGAGGGGCCAGGGTATAGTGCGAGGGGACAGGGTATAGTGCGAGGGGACAGGGTATAGTGCGAGGGGACAGGGTATAGTGCGAGGGGACAGGGTATAGTGCGAGGGACCAGGGTATAGTGCGATGGACCAGGGTATAGTGCGAGGGGTCAGGGTATCGTGCGAGGGGTCAGGGTATAGTGCGTGGGACCAGGGTATAGTGCGAGGGACCAGGGTATAGTGCGATGGACCAGGGTATAGTGCGAGGGGTCAGGGTATCGTGCGAGGGGTCAGGGTATAGTGCGTGGGACCAGGGTATAGTGCGAGGGACCAGGGTATAGTGCGAGGGGCCAGGGTATAGTGCGAGGGGCCAGGGTATAGTGCGAGGGGACAGGGTATAGTGCGAGGGGACAGGGTATAGTGCGAGGGGACAGGGTGTAGTGCGAGGGGCCAGAGTACAGTGTGAGGGGCAAGGATTTAGTGTGAGGGGCCAGGGTATAGTGTGAGGGGCCAGGTTGTAGCTTGAGGGGCCGGGGTATAGTGCGAGGGGCCGGGGTATAGTGCGAGGGGCCGGGGTATAGTGCGAGGGACCAGTTTATAGTGTGAGGGGCCAGGTTATAGTGTGAGGGGCCAGGTTATAGTGTGAGGGAACAGGGTATAGTGTGGGGAATGAGGGTATAGTGTGAGTGACGAGGGTATAGTGTGAAGGGCCAGGGTATAGTGTGAAGGGCCAGGGTATAGTGTGAGGGACCAGGGTATAGTGTGAGCGACAAGGGTATAGTGCGAGGGGACAGGGTACAGTGCGAGGGACCAGGGTACAGTGCGAGGGACCAGGGTGGAGTACGAGGGACGAGGGTATAGTATGAGGGATGAGGGTATAGTATGAGGGACGAGGGTATAGTATGAGGGATGACGGTATAGTGTGAAGGGCCAGGGTATAGTGTGAGGAACGATGGTATATTGTGAAGGGCCAGGGTATAGTGTGAGAGGCCAGGATATAGTGTGAAGGGCCAGGGTATCGTGCGAGGAACGAGGGTATAGTGTGAGGGGCCAGGGTATAGTGTGAGTGATCAGGGTATAATGTGAGGGTTCAGGGTAGAGTGTGAGGGGCCAGGGTATAGTGCGAGGGGCCAGGGTATAGTGCGAGGGGCCTGGGTATAGTGCGAGGGGCCAGGGTATAGTGTGAGTGATCAGGGCATAGTGTGAGGGATCAGGGTATAGTGCGAGGGATCAGGGTATAGTGTGAGGGATCAGGGCATAGTGTGAGGGTTCAAGGCATAGTGCGAGGGATCAGGGTATAGTGTGAGGAAGCCAGGGTATAGTGTGGGGGATCAGGGTTGAGTGTGAGGGATCAGGGTTGAGTGCGAGTGATCAGGGTTGAGTGCGGGGGATCAGGGTTGAGTGTGAGGGGCCAGGGTATTGTGTGAGGGATCAGGGTATTGTGTGAGGTGCCAGGGTATAGTGTGAGGAACGAGGGTACAGTGTGAGGGGCCAGGGTATAGTGTGGGGAGCGAGGGTATAGTGTGATTGATGAGGGTATAGTGTGAAGGGCCAGGGTATAGCGTGAGGAACGAGGGTATAGTGTGAGGGGCCAGGGTATAGTGTGGGGAGCGAGGGTATGGTGTGAGTGACGAGGGTATAGTGTGAAGGGCCAGGGTATAGTGTGAGGAACAAGGGTATAGTGTGAGGGGTCAGGGTATAGTGTGGGGAGCGAGGCTATAGTGTGAGTGATGAGGGTATAGTGTGAAGGGCCAGGGTATAGTGTGAGGGATCAGGGTTGAGTGTGAGGGATCAGGGTATAGTGTGAGGGGCCAGGGTATAGTGTGAGGGGCCAGGGTATAGTGAGAGGGACCAGGGTATAGTGCGAGGGACCAGGGTATAGTGCGAGGGACCAGGGTATAGTGCGAGGGGACAGGGTAGAGTGCAAGGGGACAGGGTATAGTGTGAGGGATCAGGGTTGAGTGTGAGGGGACAGGGTATAGTGCGAGGGGACAGGGTATAGTGCGAGGGACCATGGTATAGTGCGAGGGACCAGGGTATAGTGCGAGGGACCAGGGTATAGTGCGAGGGACCAGGGTATAGTGCGAGGGACCAGGGTATAGTGCGAGGGATCAGGGTATAGTGCGAGGGGACAGGGTATAGTGCGAGGGGACAGGGTATAGTGCGAGGGGGCAGGGTATAGTGTGAGGAACGAGGGTATATTGTGAATGGCCAGGGTATAGTGTGAGTGACCAGGGTATAGTGTGAGGAATGAGGGTATACTGTGCGGGGCCAAGGTATAGTGTGAGGAACGAGGGTATAGTGTGAGGGGACAGGGTATAGTGTGAGGGACCAGGGTATAGTGTGAGGGGACAGTGTATAGTGCGAAGGGCCAGGGTATAGTGTGAGGGGACAGGGTATAGTGCGAGGGACCAGGGTATAGTGCGAGGGACCAGGGTATAGTGCGAGGGACCAGTGTATAGTGCGAGGGACCAGGGTATAGTGCGAGGGACCAGGGTACAGTGCGAGGGACGAGGATATAGTGCGAGGGGCCAGAGTATAGTGCGAGGGACCAGGGTATAGTGTGAGGGGACAGGGTATAGTACGAGGGACCAGGGTATAGTGCGAGGGACCAGGGTATAGTGCGAGGGACCAAGGTATAGTGCGAGGAACGAGGGTATAGTGCAAGGGATCAGGGTATTGTGCGAGGGATCAGGGTATAGTGCGAGGGATCAGGGTTTAGTCCGAGGGATCAGGGTATAGTGTGAGGGATCAGGGTTGAGTGTGAGGGATCAGGGTTGAGTGTGAGGGATCAGGGTTGAGTGTGAGGGATCAGGGTTGAGTGTGGGGGGCCAGGTTATAGTGCGAGGGGCCAGGGTATAGTGCGAGGGGACAGGGTATAGTGCGAGGGGACAGGGTATAGTGCGAGGGGACAGGGTATAGTGCGAGGGGACAGGGTATAGTGCGAGGGACCAGGGTATAGTGCGATGGACCAGGGTATAGTGCGAGGGGTCAGGGTATCGTGCGAGGGGTCAGGGTATAGTGCGTGGGACCAGGGTATAGTGCGAGGGACCAGGGTATAGTGCGATGGACCAGGGTATAGTGCGAGGGGTCAGGGTATCGTGCGAGGGGTCAGGGTATAGTGCGTGGGACCAGGGTATAGTGCGAGGGACCAGGGTATAGTGCGAGGGGCCAGGGTATAGTGCGAGGGGCCAGGGTATAGTGCGAGGGGCCAGGGTATAGTGTGACGGGCCAGGGTATAGTGTGACGGGCCAGGGTATAGTGTGATGGGCCAGGGTATAGTGCGAGGGTATAGTGCGAGGGGCCAGGGTATAGTGTGAGGGGCCAGGGTATAGTGCGAGGGGACAGGGTATAGTGCGAGGGGACAGGGTATAGTGCGAGGGGACAGGGTATAGTGCGAGGGGACAGGGTGTAGTGCGAGGGGCCAGAGTACAGTGTGAGGGGCAAGGATTTAGTGTGAGGGGCCAGGGTATAGTGTGAGGGGCCAGGTTGTAGCTTGAGGGGCCGGGGTATAGTGCGAGGGGCCGGGGTATAGTGCGAGGGGCCGGGGTATAGTGCGAGGGGCCGGGGTATAGTGCGAGGGACCAGTTTATAGTGTGAGGGGCCAGGTTATAGTGTGAGGGGCCAGGTTATAGTGTGAGGGAACAGGGTATAGTGTGGGGAATGAGGGTATAGTGTGAGTGACGAGGGTATAGTGTGAAGGGCCAGGGTATAGTGTGAAGGGCCAGGGTATAGTGTGAGGGACCAGGGTATAGTGTGAGCGACAAGGGTATAGTGCGAGGGGACAGGGTACAGTGCGAGGGACCAGGGTACAGTGCGAGGGACCAGGGTGGAGTACGAGGGACGAGGGTATAGTATGAGGGATGAGGGTATAGTATGCGGGACGAGGGTATAGTATGAGGGATGACGGTATAGTGTGAAGGGCCAGGGTATAGTGTGAGGAACGATGGTATATTGTGAAGGGCCAGGGTATAGTGTGAGAGGCCAGGATATAGTGTGAAGGGCCAGGGTATCGTGCGAGGAACGAGGGTATAGTGTGAGGGGCCAGGGTATAGTGTGAGTGATCAGGGTATAATGTGAGGGTTCAGGGTAGAGTGTGAGGGGCCAGGGTATAGTGCGAGGGGCCAGGGTATAGTGCGAGGGGCCTGGGTATAGTGCGAGGGGCCAGGGTATAGTGTGAGTGATCAGGGCATAGTGTGAGGGATCAGGGTATAGTGCGAGGGATCAGGGTATAGTGTGAGGGATCAGGGCATAGTGTGAGGGTTCAAGGCATAGTGCGAGGGATCAGGGTATAGTGTGAGGAAGCCAGGGTATAGTGTGGGGGATCAGGGTTGAGTGTGAGGGATCAGGGTTGAGTGCGAGTGATCAGGGTTGAGTGCGGGGGATCAGGGTTGAGTGTGAGGGGCCAGGGTATTGTGTGAGGGATCAGGGTATTGTGTGAGGTGCCAGGGTATAGTGTGAGGAACGAGGGTACAGTGTGAGGGGCCAGGGTATAGTGTGGGGAGCGAGGGTATAGTGTGATTGATGAGGGTATAGTGTGAAGGGCCAGGGTATAGCGTGAGGAACGAGGGTATAGTGTGAGGGGCCAGGGTATAGTGTGGGGAGCGAGGGTATGGTGTGAGTGACGAGGGTATAGTGTGAAGGGCCAGGGTATAGTGTGAGGAACAAGGGTATAGTGTGAGGGGTCAGGGTATAGTGTGGGGAGCGAGGCTATAGTGTGAGTGATGAGGGTATAGTGTGAAGGGCCAGGGTATAGTGTGAGGGATCAGGGTTGAGTGTGAGGGGCCAGGGTATAGTGTGGGGAGCGAGGGTATAGTGTGAGTGATGAGGGTATAGTGTGAAGGGCCAGGGTATAGTGTGAGGGATCAGGGTTGAGTGTGAGGGATCAGGGTATAGTGTGAGGGGCCAGGGTATAGTGTGAGGGGCCAGGGTATAGTGTGAGGGGCCAGGGTATAGTGTGAGGGAACGAGGTTATGAGCTTGAATGGCAGCAAGCGGATCCTGCTTGGCAGAAGTCTGAGCTTTCACTGCAGCACTTAGTCGTTGGTTTGCTTCTGCTTTTGTTGTAATGGAAGCTGTGACATCGCCCATCACACCCAGCATCATGATTGGGTCCAGAAGTGTTCTAATGGAGTTGGCCGTCACTTCTATCCTGGAAATAATGGGCTCCAAGCTCCACGTAAAAGCCCCGAGCAATGTTGGAGTCGGATTCTTCCATGCTCATTGACAGTGACAAGAGGTTCTCTGGTTGGCTTTCCATTACACCAAGCATTTGTGTGTGCATGCCCATCACCCTTCTTATGAAGGCCGCCCCATCGAAGTCCTCATCCGAGTCCTCTGCAGCAGAACTCATGTGCGACCTCGCCCTCTGGGGCGTTGGCACCTGAGTTACACTTTCTCTCTGGCCTAGCTGCAGCCCACTTGTGCCCGGTGACTCACCACGTGCAGACCCCGCCTCTATACTACCCTCTAAAGTTCACACAGTGCCATTTTCTGAGCTGGTGCCTGGTAGTTTCAGATTGAGTGATGGTGTCTCTTCTTCTCTATCACTGTCGTCCTCTACTTCTTCCTGCAGTGGCTGGGCTGGCGTCAGTTCTTGGGTATCTGGAAGGAGAAAGGCACAAGGGTTGGGTTGTGGTGAGGGGAGGGGGGGAAAGCAAGATGTGCATGCTTACACCATCAGCAGCTTGTAAGTGAGAAGAGATTGTGGGATGAGGAGGAAGTGGGATTTGAGAAGAACGATTAGGTATGAGCATACTGTCATCATCAATACTTTCAGCTTCGCCAATCACCCTGGCCTCAGTGACAGTCCCTCCAATTATATCTGGAACTGTCTCCTCCAGCTGGGTCAGGTTCTGAAGCTGTGCTTTCCCTCTGCCTGTTAGCTCTTGCTTGCGCTGGTTATGCGCCACCTTGGCCTGCAAGAGAAAGTGAAGTGTGTTAGTGAGTGTAGTGTAATGTGTTTGGGTGATGTGCCTGCCATGATTGAATAGCTGGCATTGTGTACAAGGTATGAGATGTGGGTTTGAGGGTGAGGTGAAGCTATGATTGTGAGGTATGAGTTGTGATTGCTAGAGATTGTTGGTAGGTGAGTGATGGGGGTGTGGTGAATTGAGCAGTGTGTGAGGCTAGTGGTGCAGATGGTGGGATGTGGCATTTGAAGATGCATTCACTGACATTGACCACTTGTGTGAGGTCATTAAACTTCTTCTGACACTGGATCCAGGTTCTGGGGGAAAAACGGGTGGCACTGACAGCTTCAGTAATCTCCTCCCACTGCCTTCATACAGTGTGTCTGGACGGTGTCCTGTTCCCTGTAGGTAGAGAACTTGTCTCCTCCTATCGACTCCCTGCACCAAGGCCTCCAATGCTGGGCCTGAGGACTGAGATGCTTTTTCTCTGCCCTGTTGTGACATTGCTAACTTCCCCTTTGCTTAGCTCCAGTCAGAATGAGGTTCTTTCACAAAGTATCTCCCCTTTAAGAAGTGCAAATAATGTTTCATTCTGCAGGCAACCTTTAAATACAGAGCAGACTTCCTGTGATATTGGGCCCCTTGCGTTTAGCACTGGGCTCAGCGCTTCAATCATGTTAATGAGCAGGCAGCACAAATTTCACTTACTGCCTGCATTACTTTCAACGGTTGTGGGCAGATCTCACATCGCAATCTCCGCGCCCGGTTTCGGGCCTTATCCAATTTAGACCCATCTCTGTCTCATCCCATTGAAGTCGGCATTATCTAAATCTAGTATAGTAATCTGGGATGGCATGATTAAGGTTATCCACCAGGTGGTGCTGTAGCTAGTGCTGCCACTACTTAAGGTCAGGGGGTTGCTTCCTGTCAAGGTCAGCAAAGGTGGAATGCCAGGATGCAGGATGCAGGCCTGTATGTTTGCTACGCAGTTGTTAATAAAGTATACAGACTAATTTTAATATCTCGCCTCTTCGAGTTCTTGTTTCACTACATGGATTTATCACATTTGGCGACGAGGTAAAAAGGACCCTGGATAAAGAAGTGAAGTCGGGACTTTTAAACAACAAAATCACGAGCTCAAGTTAGCTAGCAGTTGGAAGAGAGCATGGCTGCCACGGTAGGAACGGTCTCTGCTTTTGATATTCGAGCACAAACCTGGGAGGAATACTGTGAAGTGTTGGGTTATTTCTTCGAAGCAAATGAAATAAATGATGCTGGAAAAAGGAAAGCCATTCTGCTTAGTTCAGTGGGAAGCCAGACCTACAGTTTGATGAGGAATCTGCTCAGTCCTGAAAAGCCTGGAGACAAATCATTTGTTGAATTAGTGGCCTTGCTCAAAGAACATTTCAACCGCAAGGCTAGTGAGATTGTACAGTTTAATTCAAGGAACAGAAAAGAGGAAGAGAGTGTAATGGACTATGTAGCGGTGTTGCGTAAATTAGCACAAGATTGCAATTATGGGAACAACCTGAAGGAAATGCTGAGAGATAGGCTAGTTTGCAGAATAATGGACAACCGAATGCAGCGTAGATTATTATCCGAGACTGGGCTTACTTATGAAAAAGCATTGGAACTTGCTCAAGCCATAGAGACAGCGAACCGAGATGTAAAAGAAATACAGGGTTCAGACAGGGCTAATGCTAAGCAAGTTGCAGGTCAGGTTGTTGTGCACAAGTTAAACATGCGTCAGAAACCACAACGTGAGCATGGGAAGGCATGTTATAGATGCAAGGGTGATCAGCTGGCGAGTGAATGCCGGTTTCTGGAGGAAAAGTGCTACAAGTGTGGAAAACAAGGACACATAAAACGAGCATGCAGGGCAAAATCACCTGTGGAGGAATCCAAACCAAAAGGAGGAGGAAAGCAAAACCAAGGAAGAGAAGTGAAAAAACAGGGAGCACGCCACATCAGCAGGGAAGCTGAGGAAGAAGAGGACATGTTCATAATGTATAGCATGTTAGAGAACATTCCAAAAGTGGCTCCTATCACATTGCAACTGACAGTAAATGACTCTAAGGGAACTTTGAAGTCGATACAGGGTGCGGTGTAACCATAATGAACAAGGCAGAGTACTCAAAATTGTGGAACTGTGCAAAAGTTCCAGAGTTAAAGTCTTGCTCTCTGTATCTTAAAACATATACAGGTGAACGAGTAGCGACATTAGGTGCAGCTAATGTGACTGTGCAGCACAGGGACACAGTGGAACAGCTACCTGTAGTTATAGTATTGGGTACCGGACCAAACATGTTAGGTCGGGGCTGGATAAAAGAACTTAAATTAGACTGGGGAGCAGTAAATCAAATAGATGAGGGCAAACAGTTGACTTTGCAAGAAGTGTTGAGTGAACATGAGAATGTGTTCAAGGAGGAACTTGGCACATTTAATGGCCCCCCAGCTAAGATTTATGTAGACAAGGAAGCACCGCCAAGGTTTTTTAAACAACGACCTGTGCCTTATGCCATGAAGCCAAAGGTAGAGGCTGAGCTTGACCGTCTATTGAGAGAGAACATACTGGAGCCAGTGAAATGTTCGGAATGGGCAGCTCCCATAGTACCTGTTTTGAAACTGGACAATTCGGTAAGACTCTGTGGAGATTATAAATTGACAGTCAATCGGGTGTCCAAACTAGAGCAGTATCCTATTCCCAAAACAGAGGATCTCTTTGCAAACCTGGCTGGAGGAAAGAAATTCACAAAGTTGGATATGAGTCATGCATACTTGCAGATTACACTGGATGACAAATCAAAGAAGTATGTCACCATAAATACACACAAGGGCTTCTTTACATATAACCGCTTACAGTTTGGTGTCTCATCTAGTCCAGCTATCTTCCAGAGGACAATCGAAGGTGTACTGCAAGGGATTCCACATGTTTCCATCTATCTGGATGACATTCTGGTGACGGGAAGAACTGACCAGGAGTATCTGAGCACTCTGAGAGAGGTACTACAGAGATTGGAGAGGGCAGGGTTACGACTCAAGAGGAGTAAGTGCACTTTCCTGGGAAATGAGGCAGTGTTCCTGGGACACAGAGTGGACGCCACCGGGCTCCATCCACTCAAGGAGAAGGTACAAGCACTGCAGGACGTCCCTGCTCCTACCAATGTGGCTGAGTTAAAAGCTTACCTGGGACTGCTGAACTATTATAACAGGTTTTTAACCAAACTTGTCAACAGTGTTAGCACCGCTTCACAAACTACTGCGCAAGGAGACACAGTGGCAGTGGAGAGAGGAGCAGGGGGTTTCATTTGAACAGTCCAACAAATTGATGCTGTCGTCGGATGTACTGGTTCACTACAATGAAGAGAAAGACATCATTCTCTCTTGTGACGCTTCACCTTATGGGGTGGGGGCAGTTCTTTCACACCGCATGGAAGATGGAACTGAAAGACCAATAGGGTTTATGTCCCGAAATCTAACACCAGCGGAAAAAAACTATTCCCAGTTAGACAAAGAGGGGTTAGCAGTAATGTTTGGGTTACAGAGGTTCCACAAGTACATATATGGCAGGAAGTTCACCATATGCACCGATCATAAACCTCTTATCTCTCTTTTCAAGGAATTGAAAGCAGTTCCACAGATGGTGTCACCCCGGATCCAGAGGTGGGCCGTGACGTTGAGGGCATATGAGTATGTCATCGTCTACAAGGCGGGCAAGTACCATGGGAACGCAGATGCCTTGAGCCATCTTCCACTGCCAGGCACACCTATCCGTGCAGCTCCAGAGGACAGAGTTTTGATGTTGGAGGCCACTGACATGGCACTTGTGACTGCAGAGCAAGTAAGAACATGGACAGGTACTGTCTAGAGTTCGAGAATATGTAATGAGGGGTTGGCCACAGCATCCGGAAGGGACTGATTTCACACCTTACAGTGTCAGGAAGACAGAGCTGAGTGTGCAGGATGGTTGTGTGTTGTGGGGAGCACGAGTGATTATTCCACAGCCAGCACGACAGTCTATCCTAGAGCAACTACATCAGTGTCATCCTGGGGTCTTGCGTATGAAAGCCTTGGCTAGGAGTTACTTGTGGTGGCCAAAGCTAGATGAGGAGATAGAAAATCTAGTCAAGACATGCAGCACTTGTCAGGCACACAGGAAGGCACCAGCAGCGGCTCCTCACCACCCCTGGGAGTGGCCGGATAAACCATGGAGAAGATTGCACTTAGATTATGCGGGTCCATTCATGGGGAAGATGTTCCTCATAATCATTGATGCACATTCCAAATGGATGGATGTTTATCCTGTTAATTCTGCTTCCTCCACTACTACTATAGACTGCCTGCGTCGGAGCTTCAGTAATCAAGGGCTACCGGAGATCGTGGTAAGTGACAATGCCACTTGTTTTGTGAGTACAGAGACAAAAGAGTTCATGAGAAAAAATGGCATAGTGCAGGTGACCTCGGCTCCATATCATCCGTCCTCAAATGGACTTGTGGAGAGTGCCGTACAAACATTTAAAGAGATGATGAAAAAAAGTGCAGAAGGGAGTTTAGCAGCCAAAGTGTCACGGGTTCTGTTCAGCTACAGAATAACACCTCAATCCACCACAGGACTCTCTCCTGCTGAGATGTTATTAAGTCGTAAACTACGCTCCACTCTGTTGAGTCTGTGTGTCCCAGTTATGCTTATTATAAATCACTGGACACAGACAACAAGAATAACTTTAACAGGTCTTTACTATTCGGAGGTCAGGGCTGAACTGCCCAGCAAATCACTACACAACGTTTATATACCGGTGTGGTCACCACCGGTATTACAGTATACAGCAGCCAAGAGAAAATAGTACATCTCTTAAGGTAGTTCTCTTAAGGTGGAACAGGTTACATACACCACAATCCTCCCTTTTTAGCTTAACAGTGTATATCCCCATTTAACATAACAACATATATATATATATACACAACTTCATGCAAAACAGTTCAAAGATTCAGTCTCTGAGGAGGCCTCCTGATCCGAGTTGGATAACGCCTTTCAGGGGTCTCTGATTCTCGTTGCTGGGGTGACTCATCTAGTTGATCTCTTATGGATTGGACATCATCATCAGGTACATTCACTTCTGAGGTAGATGCTTCAGGTTCACTAACTTCTTCCACGGTTGTCTCTGCCGTAACCATGGGTTCGACCCTTGTTCTCGATTCTACCAGTTGGTCAGCATGACGTCGTATTACATTTTCACCCATATCTACCGTGTACATCAGGGGTCCTTGTCTGGCCCGAATTGTTCCAGATTGCCATTTCTCATTTTTATAGTCCCGGGCTAACACTGGTTGTTCTATTTCGAAACTCCGAGTGGTCTTGTTATTTATATGCTGGAACTGTTTGTTTTCGACTTCCCTCCGCACATTTGGTTTTAACAAGTCCAACCTGGACCGCAACCTCCTGTTATAGAACATCATGGCAGGACTTTGGTTTGTCAGTGCATGAGTGGCGTTTCGATATGCCAGTAGGAAATTGTCCACCTTGTGTTGTAGTGGAATCTGATCTTTGCTCATGGCCTTTATTGCTTTTTTGAACGTTTGTACAAATCTCTCGGCCAACCCGTTTGTAGCCGGATGATATGGGGCAGAGGTATAATGTTTCACCCCATTCTTCTTCATGAATTTCTGGAATTCTTCTGACACGAACTGCGGTCCGTTGTCTGAACATATTTGTTCTGGCAATCCATTTGTTGCAAATATCGTTCTTAGCACCGCGATCGTCTTTTCCGAGGTAGTGGTAGTCATCTTAATCACTTCTGGCCATTTAGAATGTGCGTCCACCGCAATTAAAAACATGGGGTCCATGAATGGACCAGCAAAGTCAATATGTACACGTTGCCATGGGGTTGAAGGCCATTCCCATGGATGCAGCGGTGCAATCGGAGGTGCATTTTGAACTTTTTGGCACCCTGAGCAGCTTTTCGTCAGATCCTCTATCTGTTGGTCGATACCCGGCCACCACACATAAGCCCTAGCAAGGCTTTTCATCTTGACTCCCCCCAGATGACCTTCATGCAGTTCCTTTAGAACTCTCTCTCTTAACTTAGGAGGAATAATCACCCTTGTTCCATACATCAATGTTCCTTGACAGACGGACAGCTGTTCTCGTCTTGCTGAGAATGCCGGTAACAGTGGATCACCATGTGCTGGCCATCCCTTCACTGTCAATTCGTAGACCCGGGACAGTGTCGGGTCGTTCCTGGTTTCTCTTTCAATACTTACATTAGTGACTGGTAAACATTCGATGATGGTCGAGTGAAATAACTCAACAGGGTCAACCGTCGGTGCCTCCTCCGCTGTAGGTAGTGGCAGGCGCGACAGCCCATCAGCATTACCATGCTGCTTTGTACCTTTGAATTCAATCTGATATTGATGTGCCCCTAGGAAAAGGGACCATCTCTGGAGTCTCTGTGCTGTCATCACCGAAACACCCTTCTTAGGGTTAAAAATGGATACCAACGGCTGGTGGTCTGTCAGAAGCGTAAACTTTTGGCCCTGCAGGTAATGATTAAACTTCTTTACTCCTCACACAAGGCTGAGAGCCTCCCTATCTATCTGAGCATAGTTGCGCTCAGCGGAGGTCAATGATCTGGATGCGAACGCGACTGGCCTCTCCAAGCCATTTGGCAACTTGTGTGAGAGTACTGCCCCAATACCATATGGAGAAGCATCACAAGCCAAACGAATAGGCAGCGTTGGGTTGAAGTGAGCCAACACTTCCTCTGAGGTGATCAATGCCTTGCTTTTGCGAAAGGCCCTCTTACAGTCCTCGCTCCACTTCCATGGTACTCCCTTCTGCAAAAGAGCGTTCAGCGGGTGCAGCACCGTGGATAAATTTGGCAGAAACTTATGGTAATGGTTAATCAACCCTAGGAACGACCTCAACTGGGATACATTATCCGGTGCGGGTGCCTTCACAACAGCTTCGATCTTGTCAGGAGACTTATGAAGCCCCTCCTGGTCAATGACATGACCACAGTACGAGATCCGCTTCTGAAAGAACTCACATTTCTGGCGATTAACTCGAAGTCCATATTCTTTCAATCTGGTGAGCACCATTTCCAAATTTGCAAGATGTTCCTCATCATCATCTCCTGTAATCAGAATATCGTCCAGGTAACATTGTGTGCCTGGAATTCCCTGTAATACCTGCTCCATGGCCCTCTGCCAAATTGCTGGAGCCGATGCCACTCCAAAAACCAGTCTATTATACCGATACAAGCCTCTATGCGTGTTGATCGTGAGATACTGGCGTGACTCTTCCTCAACTTCCATCTGTAAGTACGCCTGCGCCAGGTCTATCTTGGTGAAGTGTTTCCCGCCAGACAACGAAGTGAAGATATCCTCAATCCGCGGAAGCGGATATTGCACCGTGTGAAGCACCGGATTAACAGTGATCTTGAAATCTCCACAGATGCGAACCTTCCCCGGTTCCCCCGGCTTGTTGCTCGATGAACGCTTCATGACGGGAACAATGGGCGTGGCCCATTCACTCCAGTCCACCTTTAACAGTACTCCAGACCGTTCTAGTCCTTCCAGCTCAGTTTCCACAGCAGGTCGTATCGCATAAGGTACTGGTCTAGCTTTGAAAAATTTTGGATTTGCATGTTCTTCAACTTTGATGTTTGCCGTAATTCCTTTCAGTGTTCCCAGTCCCTGCTGGAACACCTCTTTAGCATCGTCTAATATTCTGGACAGTCGTTTAGGTTTGACATCTTCCTTTTTGCCGGAATCTACAGTTAGTGCTTTTAAGGAATGCCAGTCCATATTTATTCTCCTGATCCATTCCCGTCCCAGTAATGGTGGACCTCCCTCAGGTAACACATATAAGTCCATTCCTCGGCTTTCTTTATCCTTGTGGACCACCTTTACCTTTATCTTTCCAATGGGGTATACTCTTTGCCCCGTATATGTTTTCAAAACAATCTCCGTATCCCTTAAGGGAATGTGTGGAAATAACCTTTTGTAATCTTGCTTATTCATGACCGTCAATGCCGATCCAGTGTCCAATTCCATCTTCATTTGGACTCCTGCTATCTGAAGTGTGACCCAGATAGTTTGGTGGTCTGCTGTGTTACCCACATTATGTATTCTTAGACAACCCAGTTCCTTACTGCTGGAGTCTGAATCCGTCTTCTGTTCATCCGAACTGTTCTCTGTCACCTTGTGTACCTTTTTGCACTTTTCCTGCGGTGACTTTTTGCTGCTGGTCTTCTTACCTGACCGGCATACTTTAGCTATGTGACCGAGCTTGCCACATTTTCTGCATTCCTGATTTTTGAACCAGCACTGATTCTGATCGTGCGTTGTCCTTCCGCAACGATAACACTTTACTGCACCCAATGCCATTTGATTGGTGCTGAGTTCCGATGACCTTAGTTGCATTTCCGCGGTGCCTCTTGCTGCGGCCTCGTGCAATGCTGCAATGGTGACAGCTTTCTCAAGCGTAAGGTCCTTTTCTTCTAGCAGACGCTTTTGTGTTCCTTCTTTTAATAATCCACACACGAATTTATCTCTCAGAGCATCTGCTAGTCCTGTACCAAACTGACAGTACTTTGATAGCTTACGCAGTTCAATTAAGAATTCAGCGTTGCTTTCCTCTTTCAGCTGCGTTCTGCTGTAAAATTTAAATCGTTCCACTATCATCAGCGGCGTGGGGTTTAAATGTTCTTGCAGGATCGTAACAATTTTCGCGAAAGTCTGATCCGCCGGTTTATCTGGTGTTATCAGATGCTTCAATAACCCGTACGTCTTCGCCCCCATTGAGTTTAATAATGTTATTGCTTTCTTATCATCTGGTGCTTCATTTGCTGTACAATAAACTCCAATGCGTTCTACATACGTGGTCCAATCTTCAACATCACTATCAAAAGCAGTGATGTTACCGTGTTTAGGCATCCTTGAGATTTTCTTTAACTACTTTATTTTCCCAAAATGGCGGCTTCTCGCGCTTGTCTTCTTCTCCCGCCTACTAAAATGGCGGCTTCCCGCGCTTGGCGGTTTTTCCCGCGCTCGTCTTCTTCCCCCGCCGACTACAATGGCGGCTTCCCGCGTTTGCCTTCTTCCCCCGCTGGCTGCAATGGCGATTGCCGTGCTGCTGCCGTTCTCGCCTTCCCAGCGGTTCTCAATTCCCCGACGCTGCTTTTTGCTCCCCCGCGGGTCCCGTGGGCATTCACGCTTCCCCTGCTGTTGCGCCTCTCAGCCCCACTTGCAGGCCAGTCCTTTACACCGGCTGCGGTTGAGTTGTCCGCGGTTCTCGTGGCCTTAACGCTGCTCCAGTCGCTGCGCCTCTCGGCCCCGATTGCAGCCCGGCCCTTTTCACCGGCCGCGGTCGAGTTCTCCGCCCTTTTTCCTCCGTTTTCCCTCCCCTACTCCACAGCCAACGCGGCCGACTTTCTGCTCGTGTCGCTGATCAGCTTACCCACCACCGTGGTAGAAGGGATGATCACTGCCTGTCGCTGATGGAGGGCTTCGTGGTCAGAATTTTTCTTTTTAACCCGGGTTCTCGATGCCTCCCATGTGATGTGGTGCTCAGCAGGATGATGAGGGCGGATGCCTCTTCTCGACGCCCGTTCTGAGGACGAAGCTGCCTTGGATGTAAAACTGCCGCAGGGTAAGATCGGACTCGTCGCCACTGTTGAGTCTGTGTGTCCCAGTTATGCTTATTATAAATCACTGGACACAGACAACAAGAATAACTTTAACAGGTCTTTACTATTCGGAGGTCAGGGCTGAACTGCCCAGCAAATCACTACACAACGTTTATATACCGGTGTGGTCGCCACCGGTATTACAGTATACAGCAGCCAAGAGAAAGTAGTACATCTCTTAAGGTAGTTCTCTTAAGGTGGAATAGGTTACATACACCACACACTCTTGACCTTGTCCACCCAGACCTAAAAAGGAAAATGGAAAACAGACAAAACAAACAAAAAGAGAACCATGACAAAAGAACAAGGAACCGAAGTTTTGGAGAAGGAGATGCGGTCCTTACCAGGAATTTCAGTTATGGACCAAAGTGGATTCCTGGCTTCATAGACTCAATGACAGGTCCAGTATCATACAAGGTCATGTTGGGAGATGGTAGGGTAGTACGCAGACATGTAGATCAGATACTTACCAGACAAGGGGAAATTGAAATTGAGGTTCCAGATGCAATGGCTGAGGACAGGGTTGCCCCCAGTTATCCAAGTGCATCTGTGGTGCCACCACCATGGACAGAGACAATTCCACAGGAACCTATTCGTCAAGAGGAAACCATCGTTGCAGAGTCAGATACTCTGAGCACTGCTCAGGAGCAGCTGGTGGCTTCACCACAAACAAGCAGGGACATTACTGTTAGACGTTCACAAAGGACTTGCAAGCCACCAGAGAGATTGATACTGACCTGTTAGATTCATCAAATATGGAACATAGTGAATGGAGACTTCTTATGTGACCCTTAGGAATGGTTGGTTGTTAAGAAATTCATACTGAAATCTTAAGGGGGGAGGAATATAGTAATCTGGGATGTTATGATTAAGGTTATCCACCAGGCGGTGCTGTAGCTAGTGCTGCCACTAGTTAAGGTCAGGGGGTTGCTTCCTGTCAAGGTCAGCAAAGGTGGAATGCCAGGATGCAGGCCTATATGTTTGCTACGCAGTTGTTAATAAAGTATACAGACTAATTTTAATATCTCGCCTCTTCGAGTTCTTGTTTCACTACATGGATTTATCACATCTAGAATCTTAGTAGCTGTTTTGGGTTTCTACCTTTCAAACACAACATTGAACTCAATCATATTATGATAAATGTTCATGCACTGTTAGGCTGTTAACTAAATCTGGCTCATTACTCATTATTAAATCTAATACGGCCTGCCCCCTTGGTTCTAGGACATATTGTTGCAGAAAACTGCCCTGAACACACACAAGAAATTTGCTAACTTTCTGACCGGTGCTCGTCTGCTTATCCCAATCTATATGGAAGTTAAAATCCCCCATTAAAACCACTCTAATTTGAATTTGCGCTTGCAATTCATTCAATTTCGTACATTTGTATAAAGAACGCTTATTTGGGCCACACACCATAACCTGTCCTTCTGCTTTAATGTTGTTTTTCTCACACATTTCTTATTTCTCTCTCCTGATTTAATCATTTTACATCTTTTAGTTTTCCCTTTTCCTATAGTGCCTAATGCACAAGTTCTTTTTGTTTGTTTTAGAATTATTAATTATGCTACCTTTTTCACCTGAGCCCTCTCCCCACCATTTACTAGTTTAAAGTCCTTGTGACTGCCCTATATATCCTTTCTGCTGGGACCCTGGGCCCAGCCTGGTTCAGGTGGAGCCCAGCCCAATGGTACAGTTCCTTCCTGTCGCAGTACTGGTGCAAGTGTCCCATGAAATGGAACCCCTCTTTCCCACACCATTGCTTCTGCCACGTGTTCACCTCCCTAATCTGCTTATCCCTACGCCAATTTGGACATGGCTCAGGTAATAATCCAGAGATTATAACCCTTGAGGTCCTGTTTTTTTAACTTAGCTCCTAGTTCCTGGTACTTTCTGAACAGAACCTCTTGGCTACTCTTTCCTATGTTGTTGGTCCCAACATGGACCACAATGACTGGATCCTCCCCGTCCCTCTCCAATATCCTTTCAAGCCGGTTCGAGATGTCCCTCACCCTGGCACCAGGTAGGTAACATACCATGTGGGACTCTCGATCCTGCTTACAAAGGATGCTATCTGTGCCCCTAATTATTGAATCCCCTACAACTACCACATTACGCTTTCCCTCCTCCTCCCTTTGGAAAGCCCCCTGCTCCAACATGCCATGGTCAGCATCTTTATCCTCACAGGTAGCAAGTACATTGTACCTGTTGGATAGGATCAATTTCTACGGATCCTTGTTCACTATCTCACCTGGGTTCCACTTAGTCTGTACAGTATTGGTCACATCAACCCCTTTTTGATATCTACTAAAAACTCACTAACTCCCACAGCTACCTTGATTACACTTCCCCCCATCCCGCCTCCTGTAAGGATTCTATTCCATTCTCCCAGTTTCTCCATCTCCGTTACATCAGTTCTGACAATGCCACCTTCCACACAAGTGCTGCCGATATGTCTTCATTTTTCATCAACCGAGGATTCCCTTCCACCATGGTTGAAAGGGCCCTTGACTGTGTCCGTCCCATTTCCCACACTTCTGATCTCACCCTTGCCCTCCCTCCCAGAGCCACAATAGGGTTCTCCTGGTCCTCACCTTGCATCTCATCAGCCCCTCCCATTCCTATGGCACCTTCCCATGCAAGTGCAGGAGATGCAACACCTGCCCTTTCACCTCCCCCCTTCCCACCGTCTAGGGCTCCAAACACTCCTTCCAGGTGAAACAGCGATTTACTTGTACTTCTTTCAATTTAGTATACAGTATTTTCTGCTCACGACACAGTCTCCTCTACATTGGGTGAGCCAAAAGCCGATTGGGTGATTGCTTGGTGGAACACCTCCGTTCAGTCCGCAAGCATGACCTGAGCTTCTGGTCGCCTGTCATTTTAATATCCATCCCATTCCCACTCTGACCTCTCTGTCCTTGGCCTCCTACTCTGTTCTAATGAAGCTCAACGGGAGCTTGAGGAACAGCACCTCATCTTTCAATTGGGCACTGTGCAGCCGTCAACATTGAGTTCAACAATTTTGACCATAACCAGGTGCTGGTAATGACTGTGCTGTTGCCATTTACAGCTCCTCTAAACCCAACTTTGTAATGATCAGTAACATGTCATTCGAGAATGGTACACTAGGTGGTGCTGTATGTTTAGTGGTGGGCTACCCACAAGGCAGTAGTCAAGATGGATGCCTGTACGCTAGTCCACATGGCTGAATAAATGACTAGCTCAAGCTAGCTGTTCATAATGAAAACGTCTATTTATTTATGAACATAACATGGTACCAGAATTGGTAATATCTGCTGAATATTGTGAAACGCGACATGGAGAATTTGAAGCCACCGGAGGGTTTGAAACTCACGGGGAATGTCGACTGCAATTGGCAGACTTTCAAACAACAATTCGAACTCTACATTGCTGCCATCGGGTTCGGTACGAAGCCAGACGCAAGGAAAATAGCATTGCTGCTCATGGTTGCAGGCCCACAGGTGATAGAGGTATTTAATATGTTTGTATTTGATCAAGAGGAGGACAGAGAAAAGATGGATGATGTGCTAAAGAAGTTTGATACACATTGTTCTCCGAAAAAGAACGAGACCTATGAGAGGTACGTGTTCCGTTCACGGACACAGCAGCAAAATAAGACTTTTGATAGCTTTGTGCCCGATCTGAAACTGAAAGCACAGACATGTAATTTCACTGAACTGAAATCTTCCATGATTCGTGACAAGATTGTGTTTGGTATTCATGATAAAAAAGTCAGGGAACGTTTGTTGAGAGAAACCGAACTAACATTGGAGGATGCTGTGAAAATATGCCATGCCAGTGAGCTAGCTCAGAAGCACACAAAGACTTTCAGTGAAATTAATAATAATGCAACTGTAATGAGTGACTGTGCTGCTGTCAGTACTGTGTCCTACAAGGGGAAGAAACAGGGGCAGAACAGAAATGCAAAGCAATCGGAGGATGGAATTTTTAATTGTAAACGCTGTGGTTACCAGCACCAGTCAAGACAATGCCCAGCATTTGGGAAAATGTGCACAAAATGTAATGGAAAGAATCACTTTGCCAAACAATGCTTTTCAAAAGTAAAAACAAAGAAAGGGCAACAAGTCAATGTAATTGAGGACACTGATTTAAGTGAGACATTTTTTGTAGGAATGGTGTCATGTGACAATATAGAAACGGATACAGAAAATGTGCAGCCCTCAGGAATGGACAATGCTGAACATAAAGTTAATGCAGTAAAAGAGGACAAATGGATAATGCCACTGCAGGTAAATGGAGCATCAGTTACATTGAAACTAGACACTGGGGCAAAAGCAAACTTAAATCAGTATGAGTGACATTAAAAATATGAAAGAAAAGCCCAAAATACAGAAAAAGTCATTACTACTGAAGAACTATAATGGACAGAAAATAGATAGCTCAGGTGTATGCAGACTTAAAGTGACAGTCAAAGGCAAAGTGCACCATCTCATGTTTTCTGTTGTGGCTGAAGGACTTGATTCACTACTAGGTGACAAAACTTGTGAGGACTTAGAACTGGTCAAGAGAGTCTACCGTATAAACTGTGCCATAAGCAGACCAGATGACTCGGTGGATTCTGTAGTGAGTAATTTCCAGGATGTGTTCAAAGGATTTGGAGTTCTACCATTCACTTACAAGATCCAGCTAAAGGAGGATGCTCAGCCAGTGGTACATGCTCCACGGAGAATTCCAGCACCTCTGCGTGACTGGCTCAAGAAAGAACTGGACAGAATGACCACACTAGGAGTCATCAGGAAAGTCGAAGAGCCAACAGACTGGGTTAACTCCATGGTATGTGTAAAGAAAAAGAACAATGATCTAAGAGTATGCATGGATCCAAAGGACTTAAATGCAAACATAAAACGTGAACACTACCAGATTCCCAAGCGAGAAGAAATCACCAGTGAAATGTCAGGTGCCAGATACTTCACAAAGCTCGATGCCTCACAAGGATTTTGGCAACTAAAACTGGATGAAGAGGGCACCAAATACTGTACCTTCAACACACCATTTGGCAGGTATTGTTTCCTCAGAATGCCTTTCGGGATAATATCGGCATCTGAAATCTTTCATAGAGCGATGGAATACATAATTGAAGGTCTGGAAGGAGTTCGGGTCTATGTTGATGACATCATCATCTGGGGCTCCACACTGAAAGAACACAATGAGAGACTGTGATAGTAGATAGTGATAGTAGATTGGTGGTTAGGATCAGATCAGCCATGATCTTATTGAATGGCGGAGCAGGCTCGAGGGGCCGATTGGCCTACTCCTGCTCCTATTTCTTATGTTCTTATGTTCTTATGACTGACTAAAGTGCTACAGAGCATACGCCGGAATGGACTGAAGCTCAACAAAGCCAAGTGTCAGTTTGGCATCCAGGAAGTCACTTTCCTAGGAGATAATCTATCTGGTAAAGGAATAGAGCCAGATATGGAAGAAGTAAACGCCATACTCAACATGCCCCGACCCACTGACAAAAAAGGAGTGCTACGCATCATGGGGATGATAAACTTCATTGTAAAGTTCATTCCTAACTTGTCAGCCAAGACAGCCTGTCTGTGAGACCTGCTACATAAAACAAATGAGTTCGCATGGACAGAAAGACATGAACAAGAGTGGATGAACCTCAAAACAGTGCTGACAACCACACCTGTACTCACCTTCTTTGACCCAACAAAGAGAATCAAAGTGTCAACGGATGCATCAAAAGATGGCCTAGGCGCGGTCTTGCTACAAGCAGAGGGTGAAGATTGGAAGCCTGGTGCCTATGCCTCCAGGTCTATGACTGATTCTGAGTGTCGATACGCCCAGATTGAAAAGGAATGTCTAGGCTTGGTAGTTGGACTAGAAAAGTTCCATGGCTACATATATGGACTTCCCACCTTCACAGTTGAGACAGACCACTGCCCACTGGTTGCCATCATTAAAAAAAATCTGAATGAGATGTCTCCAAGGATTCAACGACTCATGATGAAGCTGCAAAGATATGACTTTGAACTGATCTACACACCAGGCAAACACATAGTGTTAGCAGATGCACTATCCCGAGCACCCACAATGAGTCATGTGAGCGCTACTGAGGAAGACGTGGATGTTCATGTGAGTATGGTCACTGCTGCGCTGCCCGTGTCAGACACAAAATCAAAGCAAATAGCAGAAGAAACAGTAAAAGATAGTGTTACAAACAGTAATAGAGAACATTCATCATGGTTGGCCAAAAGGTTCCTGTCCAAAGTACTATCACATTAGGTCAGAGTTGAGTGTCGCAAGTGGACTATTACTAAAACAGAACAGAATAGTCATTCCATAGGCTCTACGTAAAGGCATGCTCAAAAGGATTCATGAGGGACACCTTGGAATTGAAAAATGCAAAAGGAGAGCAAGAGACACTGTTTATTGGCCTGGCATAAATAAGGACATTGAGAACATGATAGGCAAATGTGAGACATGTCAGAAACACCAAAACAAACAAGCAAAGGAACCAATGATAGTAGCTGACTTACCAACAACACCATGGCAAAAGGTTGGTATGGACCTCTTTCATTTGAATGGTAAAGACTATCTAATAGTGATTGACTACTATTCTAACTATCCTGAGATGGCGCTGCTCTCAAGCACATCAGCAAGCAGTGGCATAATGCATGTTAAATCCATCTTCGCCAGACATGGAATTCCCAGGATTGCCGTTAGCGACAATGGTCCGTACTTCAACTGTAAGGAGTGGCAACAGTTTGCAGCACATTATGACTTTCAACACATCACATCCAGCCCTCTGTATGCTTAGTCGAATGGTAAGGCAGAGAAAGGTGTTCAAGTTCTCAAACAGCTACTGAGGAAAGTGACAGAAAGCAAGTCTGATCCTTATCTCACCCTGCTGAGCTACCGAGCCTCCCCTTTAGACTCTGGTTCTTCACCTGCTGAACTCCTAATGGGTCGCAAGTTGCACACCACGCTACCCTGCTGTGCAAAAGAAAAGCAGAGTAAGGAACTGAGACAGAGACTTCAACTGTTAAAGCTGAAACAGAAATCGCACTATGACAAGTCATCCAAAACTCTGAAACCATTGACAAGGGATGATGTTGTCAGGATTGAGGATCCAGATGCATGGAACAGGAAAGCTACAGTTCTTGAGGAAGTAGGACCAAGGTCATACACTGTTAGAACTGAGGAAGGACAGATTCTCAGGAGGAACCGCCGTTCCCTCCTGCATACACAAGAAACTATCCAAGAGCAAATCGATGACAATGCCGCAACTGAATCTTGTCACTCACCACCAGAACAATCTAACACAAACACACATATAGGCTCTCATGCAAACACATCAGACTTAACTGTGCTGAGAAGATCCACACGTGAAGTAAAAAAGCCTGATAGACTTAATCTTTGAGTACAAAGAAAACTATAATAAAAGAATGAAAAGCTTAGAGTTCATAAAGTAAAGCTTTGAAAAGGTGTTGACTGTTGTGAAGATGTTTATGTCGTTATGATTGATTGATATTGATTTTGTTTAACCTCTAAGGAAGGGAGATGTAATGATCAGTAACATGTCATTCGAGAATGGTACACTAGGTGGAGCTGTATGTTTAGTGGTGGGCTACCCACAAGGCAGTCGCCAAGATGGATGCCTGTACACTAGTTCACATGGCTGAATAAATGACTAGCTCAAGCTAGCTGTTCATAATGAAAACGTCTATTTATTTATGAACATGACAAACTTGTCCCATGACCACCCCCTTTTGCCTTGTGCTATCATTCCTTTTGTCATGTAGGCCTAGAAATTCGTCTCAGGCGGTGGTGCAAAACGTGTGGTATTGGATCGGCCGCCCGTTATACGCAGCGCCTGATATTCAGTTCCATTGGCCAAACATCCTGAAACGTTAACACAGATGCTGCCTGACCTGCTGAGTATTTCCAGCATTTTCTGTTTTTATTTGTGTTCTATTCGTTGGACTCAACGTTGCTGGGTTAGAGAGAAGCAAATTAGCCAGCATCCGAGCTCCTGATCACATTGTTGTGACCCTTGCTAGAAAGTGTTCATGTACCGATGTTGGATGTGGACAATGCTAGACTTACTATGACTTACTATGACTTAAAGCCAAGCAAAACTAACTGTCTAGGCTCAGACACAAAGGGTGGTCACTTGAATGGGGTATACAGTGCCCATGGTGCTTTACCTCAGCAGGAGTCAATGGGAAAAGGGGAAGCAGAATGTTTTAAAAAAGACAGTTTCCATTTTCTATAGTAGCCATCTTGTGGCCTTTCTGAGTGAAGTTGCAAAGTTAATGCTATTCATGATATATTAAAGGGCAGTTTTGTGCTGTATTCCCAACTAGGAACTGGGGTTGAGAATCCCCAAACCGATTTTGTATATGTGCCTTACAGTCAGAGGAGGTTCCTACCCCTCAGACAGGGCTCGATTTGAACCTGGACCCAGAGCTGAAAGGATAGTCTTGTTAAGTAACTGTGTCACCAAGCTCTCCATCATTTCATTGTTATTGAGTTTATGAGACTGTAAACAAGGCTGCACTGTAAAGTAGCCTTTAGAAAGGTATTTACGAGGCTATTGTATTTTGTTCCATTTGTTGTATGAATAATCTTAATATAAATACTTTTAAAATATAAAATACTACATTACTATAAAATACCCATAAAACATAGCTAAGGTAAAAGAGTACAATGATGGTGCTTTCAAATTGATTATGGATTTACCTTCCCTTCCAGCCTTCTGCAACCAGTGATACATTGAAGCAAAGTACTGGGGTTTGACATATCTGGACAGTGCCTGTTAATGAAGAACAGAACTCAGTCTAATAACAAACAATATTCATTAAAACTGAAGTTTAACTACAAGGTACTGTAAATAGTATTTGCATTTATATAGTGTCACACTGAAATGTCTCAAAGCACTTTACACCACTTTTTAAGTGCAGTGGCTGATGTTATGTAGAGAAATATGTCAGCTGTTCTTCATCAGCCACGTTCCACAAACAGCCATGAGTGATCAGTTCATCTGTTTTGTCGATGGTACCGATTGAAGGAGGAATGTCGGCAGGAGTGGCGAACTCCTTGTTCTTCTTCAAATAAACCTATGGGATCTTTAACAGAAACTTGAATCATCAGAACAGGCAAACTCAGTTTAACATCTCATCTAAAGGATTGCGCTTTCAACAATGCACTACTCCCTCAGTAGTGCACTGCAATGTCAGCTGAGATTATAAATTCAAGTGATGGTGCGGGACTCAGCCCACATTCTTCTAATCCAGAGACAAGAGCATTACCAACTGAGCCAGGCTGACACAAGGCAGGAATTACTAATAATAAACATAAGGACAGTGTTTTCCAAGACTCAAAAATCACCTGGGGGCCTCAAACACAGTATGCGGTTTAACGGAAAATCCATCCAGTAGAAAATCATGGGCAACAAGCCACCCACTGTGGTTGAGGCTCCACTAGTGGCGCTGTGTCTCAGGAAATTTCACCACCAGTTTATAAGATCATGGCTGCCTAATATCACAACAGTGAGGGACAGGTTGTTCTGGATTTTAAGGAGGAAGGCGGGTTAGGGGCGGGCTCCGAGGCGACCGGGAAATCCAGGAAGCCAGGTTTCCCACAGGCCCCGCCGACTTTAACAGCAGGTCCAGGCGGGTAGGCCTGCGGCACTAGGCCGTGTAGAGGAGGGAGGGAGGGTTCGCATGGGGGCCGGGCCGGGGTGGGGTGGGGGATGGTCGGGCAGAGGATCGGGGGCAGGGGAGAGAGGATCGGGGCCGGATGATTGAAGGTGGTTGAAGGGAAGATCGTGGCCAGCCACCAGAGGGTCGGGGGCCGGCAACTGGAGGTTTGGTGGGGGGGGGGGGAAAGAGGATCGTGGCCAGCCTGAGCATCATCAGTGGGGCAGGAGGTGGCCTGGGGGATTGATCGGAGGCCTGGTGGTGGGGTCTCCGCTCTTGGGGGGTGGGTTAGGTAGGGACCCTGGATCCCGGAGGTCGGTATAAAGGCACTTACCTCCTGGATCCAGCCGTCCCTGTCTTTAACTGCCGGGTTTCATGAATCATATGAAACCCGTCCACATGCCGCTAAAAACTAAATGGAGGTTAAAAAAGAGGCTTCCAGCCTCATTATATTTAAATTGACGTCCCGCCTCCTGGCAGCGGGCTGGCTGCCCGCCCCCATCCTGCTTCCTGTCCCGCCTCCATTAAAACCGGAAGTGGTCGTGTTGGAGGCGGGTTCAGGTCGGGAATCCGATTTTTAACAATTTAACTACCCCCACGCTCCAAACCCACCCATTTTTTTAGGTTAAAATCTCCCCCATTGAGTCTGCCAGGAATTCATGATAAAAATTCTTGTGGACGCCCACTCCCATCACAACTTGTGTTCTCTGATCTGAGCGGCTAAACCTCCCAAATCTCAGGGAATGTCACTTGAGTTCAGAAGGCAAAGTGATGAGTGAAAACAGCCTGACATTGGTGGGTAAATGCTTTACCTTCGCTTGGCACTTCCTCCAATAGGATGTCAAGACTAAGAGCTCACAGTCTGTGGGATATTCTGGGCAAGAACCTGTGTCTGACTGCTCTGTGGAGCAGTGTCACTGGTTTATAAAACCGCAAATGATCACTTTCCTCCGTTCCACTAGCAGTGCTGCACGAGTTGTACCATTGCTACAATGGAACTGTGAGTAATTCCCACACAAAAAAAGCTCAAGAATATCCGTTAGGACATGACAGGACAGCTTCACTGTCATTTTGTGAAATTACATGCCATTTTTAAATATATACTGCACTATGTGTAAATACAATGATAATAATGCGCTAGAGGGCGCTCCAGGACAAGAATACCTTTTGTGTTCACTTGTCTCATTCCAATCACGGGTTGTGTTTGACTGTTCTTTTACAGTAGCCACCCTTTAACCGTTGATTATTATAGTTTCTGCCAAACATATTGTGGCTAATTTTTCCATTCTGGTTAAAGAGTTGATTTTCTGCTTGTTAGTTGGTGGATTCTTTAGTTCAAGAAAACCAAAGAAATCATTGTGGACTTCAGGAAGCCTAAAGGCGGAAGTCACACCCCCATCCACATCCATGGGGCTGTGGTGGAAAGGGTGGACAGCTTTAAGTTCCTCGGAGTCCACATCACGGAAGACCTCTCCTGGTCCCTCAATACCTCCTCTCTGGTGAAGAAGGCCCAGCAGCGCCTATATTTCCTAAGGAGGCTGAAGAGATGTAACCTGTCACCCCTGATCCTCGCTAACTTTTACCGCTGCACAATAGAGAGCATCCTGACGAATTGTATCACAGTATGGTATGGCAGCTGTAGCTACTATGACCGGAAAGCCCTGCAGCGGGTAGTCAAAACTGCCCAACGCATTACCGGCACCCGGCTACCGACCATAGAGCACATATACCAGAAACGCTGTTTACGGAGGTCACGGACCATCATCAAAGACCCTACCCACCCCAGCCACAGTCTGTTCGCCCTCCTGCCATCTGGGAGACGCTACAGATGCATTCGCACCCGAACGACCAGATTTAGGAACAGCTTCTTTCCCAGGGCTGTCATCCTACTGAACTCCACAAATAAACTCTAAAGCCTGCACATCTGCTAATGCACTTTATTATGTTTATGTTAATGTATTACAAGCCAAATGAATGTTGTATGTTTAAATGTCTCCAAATGTACACTCTTGGGAGCCGCAAGCCTACATTTCGTTGTACTGCACTTGTGCACTAACAATGACAATAAAGTTGATTATTATTATTATTATTATTATTATTATATTGATGCATTGACATACTGTGCAGTGGCTTAACAGGACACAGGTTCCCTCCTACTGCCCCCGCATGTTCAGCTTATGATTTCAGCCTGTCCTATTCAGGCGCCAAGCACAGAGAGAGAGAGAGAGAGAGAGAAAGGGAGCAAGAGAACAAGACAGCCAGAGGGAGGAAGAGAGAGGGAGAGAGCCAGAGGGAGAGAGTCAGAGGGAGAGAGCCAGAGGGAGAGAGTCAGAGGGAGAGTCAGAGGGAGGGAGAGAGCCAGAGGGAGAGAGCCAGAGGGAGAGAGTCAGAAGGAGGGAGAGAGAGGGAGAGAGCCAGAGAGAGGAAGAGAGAGCGAGGGAGAGAGCTAGAGAGAGAGAGAGAGGGAGAGAGAGAGGGGGAGAGAGAGAGAGGGAGAGAGCTAGAGAGAGAGAGAGGGAGGGAGGGAGAGAGCCAGAGAGAGAGAGAGAGGGAGAGAGTCAGGAAGAAACACAGGTTGCTCTTGCACACCACCTCAGCTGTCCAATGAATCCTTTTGCCCACATAATCGATATGAAAAAGCTGAAGAGCCAAGAACTAACAATTTTCAATGAAGTGGGCACTTAAATCCATCAACCACCTATATGTTGAATCCGGTAAATTCTCAACCAGTTCATTAGAGGAAGGATATCTTGCCTTAGAGGAAAACTGATTTCTTGTCCATCTAACATCATGGCGAATAGCTGAGCTGTTGTAGTGCACTGGCATCACTGGTCACCAAAGAGGCTGTTGTCTTCCCAAACCTTCCCTTTTTGTTTGACTCTTACACGATGGAGGTGCACAGCTTGGAATGGGAGTAATAAGAAGAGGGAAATTTGGCAAAACACGAACTCAAGAGCAAAGTGTCATTGTGAGAAAAGCCTTTGGAAAACGTTTTTCCTGTTTGAGGAGAATAGTTACGTCATAGAATTGTAGAACTTATAATACAGAAGAAAGCCACTTGGCCCCTCGCACCTGGAGCTGTCTATTCTAAACCTATTTCCCTGCCCTTGCTATGCATCCTTTTACTTTTTTCCTGATATCACTACACACAAGTGGTATGATGATGCATTTTAGTCTCATGCCCAGGACGCGAGTGCAAAAGACAAGGCAGAAGCGTTTGCAACCATCTTCAGCCAGAAGTGCCGAGTGGATGATCCATATCGGCCTCCTCACATCACAGCAGACAGTCTTCAGCCAATTCGATTCATTCCAAGTGATATCAAGAAACGGCTGAGCGCACTGGATAGAGCAAAGGCTATGGGCCCTGACAACATCCCAGCTGTCGTGCTGAAGACTTGTGCTCCAGAACTAGCCGCACCTCTAGCCAAGCTGTTCCAGTACAGCTATAACACTGGCATCTATCCGACAATGTAGAAAACTGCCCAGGTATGTCCTGTCCATGAAAAGCAGGACAAATCCAAACTAGCCAATTACCGCCCCATCAGTTTACTCTCAATCATCAGCAAAGTGATGGAAGGTGTCGTCGACAGAGCTATCAAGCGGCACTTACTCACCAATAACCTGCTCACTGATGCCCAGTTTGGGTTCTGCCAGGACCACTCGGCTCCCGACCTCATTACAGCCTTGGTCCAAACATGAACAAAGGAGCTGAATTCCAGAGGTGAGGTGAGAGTGACTGCCCTTAACATCAAGGCAGCATTTGACCAAGTGTGGCATCAAGGAGCCCTAGTAAAACTGAAGTCAATGGGAACCCGGGGGGGGGGGTGGTGGTGAGGAGGGAAACTCGTCACTGGCTGGAGTCATACCTAGCACAAAGGAAGATGGTCGTGTTTGTTGGAGGTCTCAGCCCCAGAACATTGCTGCAGGAGTTCCTCAGGGCAGTGTCCTAGGCCCAACTATCCTCAGCTGCTTCATCGATGACCTTCCCTCCATTATAAGGTCAGGAGTGGAGATTACACAGTGTTCAGTTCCATTGCAACTCCTCAGACGATGAAGGAGTCCATGGCAGTATGCAGCAAGACATGGACGATGTTCAGGCTTGGGCTGATAAGTGGCAAGTAATATTTACGCCATACAAGTGCCAGGCAATGACTATCTCCAACAAGTGAGAGTCTAACCACCACCCCTTGACATTCAACAGCATTACCATCGCCGAATCCCCCACCATCAATATCCTGGGAGTCACCATTGATCAGAAACTTAGCTAGACCAGCCACATAAATACTGTGGCTACAAGAGCAGGTCAGAGGCTGGGTATTTTGTGGCAAGTGTCTCACCTCCTGACTCCCCAAAGCCTTTCCACCATCTATAAGGTACACGTAAGGAATGTGATGGAATACTCTCCACTTGCCTGGAGGAGTGCAGCTCCAACAACACTCAAGAAGCTCGACACCATCCAGGACAAAGCAGCCGCTTGATTGGCACCCCATCCACCACCTTAAACATTCAGTCCCTCCACCACCGACACATCGTGGCTGCAGTATGTACCATCTCCAAGATGCACTGCAGCAACTCGCCAAGGCTTCTTTGGCAGCGCCTCCCAAACACACAACCTCTTCCACCTAGAAGGATAAGGGCAGCAGGTGCATGGGAACACCACCACCTCCAAGTTCCCCTCCAAGTTACACACCATCCTGACATGGAAATATATCGCCATTCCTTCATCGTCACTGGGTCAAAATCCTGGAACTCCCTCCCTAACAGCACTGTGGGAATATTTTCCCCACACGGACTGCAGCGGCTTAAGAAGGTGGCTCACCACCACCTTCTCAAGGGCAATAAGGGATGGGCAATAAATGCTGGCCTTGCCAGCGACGCCCACATCCCAGGAATGAGAAAAAAAATTATATCATGTGCTTGTACAGACTTCACAAAATCACAAAGTAAGTACCAATGCGGAAAGCCCATTCAGTCCAGTTCAGTTCAACAATCAGGAAAACTTCCAATTGTCCTATCACGATATTCAACTTTCTCTTAAATGATTCAAGAGTTTTTTCATCCACTACCATACTTAGAAGGCCAATCAGTCCTAAATTTGCCCTGCACCAATTTGAACCTGAGACTCCTTGCCCTACTGTCCTGGTGTCATTTGAAGTAATCTTCCTGCTTTATCTTCTTTGAGAAGCCCAAGTTTTTCCAGATTTTCCTCATAACTCAATGCTTTGACACTAAGATCAACCTCATTTGCCACATTACAACAATGACTCCACTTCAAAAATACTTCATTGGTTGTAAAGCGCTTTGAGACGTCCGGTGGTCGTGAAAGGCACTATAGAAATGCAAGTCTTTCTTTTTCATGCCTCCTCTTTGCATCATATCAGGGCCTGAATGTCTGACCCCGATATTAGCTCAGAGGCGGGGGTGGGGTGGGTGGCGGGGGCTGTTTTGCGGTCTGTAATGTATATACCTTTAAGGGGGGAACTATCTTTTACAGCTCATGTATACTGCAGTACCAGCAGTGACCACACCTGTATATAGCACTGAGTAGTAATCTGTACAGATCAGTTCAGTGTGAGCCACGTTGAGTAAACACCTGTTGTACCGTTCTCCTGCAGTCTGTGTCTTATTATACACAGACACAACATTGGCGACGAGGCAAGTTCGAACCTACCTGCAACTCTGCATCACCTCCCGGGGATTCGTTCCTGGAGATCAGTGGATTGGAGGTCAAGGCCAGAAACTCGGGCGTCGACCACGGGCAACTGCCCAGTCATCCAGCAGAGACTCGAGAATTGTGGGGGAGGCTGTCGAGAGCCAGGCTTGGCTTTCCAGTTGAGGTGGTCCAGCGAAACGGGCTGGCAACAGGTAGTGCGCAGACCCTTCCCAGACAGCGGCGGGCTAGAGCCCGACTGAGCGGCACAGCAAAGGGCCGAGCAGCGTCGACGGGGGAGAGAGAGAGAGGGCAGAGCGCACAGGGCGCAGCCGGTGTTCAGGGGCCGAGCAGCGTCGAAGAGAGGGAGAGAGAGACGTGCAGAAACCTGCGAGGCGCCGCCATTGCCACGAGGACCGCCGAGAGTGGCATTGGCAGCAGCGCAGGAGAAGCGCGCGAAACCTACAGGGCGCCGCCATTGCCACGAGAACCGCCGGGAGCGGCGTCGGCAGCAGCGGGGGAGGAAGGAAAGCGCGGGAGACGCCATTTTAAGCCATTGGGAGACGCCATTTTAAACCACACCCAAAATGCCGAAGAGTGGCAGTATCACCGCATTTGACAATGAAGCCGAAGATTGGACTACATATGTCGAACGAATAGAGGTATACTGCAAGGCAAATGAGGTGTCAGATGACAAGAAAGCGTCGGTATTGTTAAATTTAATGGGTGCAAAGACGTATGGTTTATTACGAAATCTAGTAACCCCAACGAAGCCAATGGAAAAGAGTTTTGAAGACATAGTAACGATATTACAGGAACATTTAAACCCCACACCGCTGCTGATAGCAGAAAGATTCAAGTTTCACAAACGGAACCTGTTGTGTATGTACCTTTAAGGGAATAACTGGTCTCAGACTGCAGTACCGGCAGTGACCACCCCTGTATAAAAGGCCCTAGCAGGCTTCTGTAGTTTCAGTTTCCAGGTTGTCTCCATTCAGTAAAGACTTGTTATAATCAACTCCTGCAGTCCGTGTCTCAATTATACACGGACATAATACTGGCGACGAGTAAGAAACGAACTTACCTGCAACTCGGCAGCACCTCAGACGACGTTATTGAAGGTCGAAGCCAGAAGAAAGAAAAAAAATAATAATCCAAAGAAACTCGAGAAACGGGCGTCGACCGTGGGCAACCGCCCTCCAAATCATCGAATTGAAAAGTGCAGGAGAGACTGTCGAGAGCCAGGCTTGGTCTCCAGTCTGTGGTTTCCCAGCTAATCGGGCTGGTGGCAGGTAGTGCACTGATCCTTCCTGGGCTGCGGCGGGCTAGAGCTCGATCGGGTGGCTCTGCAACGGGGCCGGGCAGCGAGTCGGGAAGCAGAGAGAGAGAGTGGAGCACACAGGGCACGGCCGGTGCTTCGCAGCCGGGCAGCGTTCGGACCTAAGAAGAGGGAGGGAAGTGTCCCAAAGGGTCCGCTCCACGACGGGAACGGTTCTTCAATTAACGGAGCAAATATTGAAGCGCGATAGAAAAATAAAAATACCGCGGAGAGCGGCGTTGGCAGCAGCGATCGGGGAGGCGCGAAGACCATAGGGCGTCGCCATTACAGGATAGTAAAATAAATATAATCGCCAGCAACAGCGTTGGCAGCAACGGCAGCAGCGGGAAAGCGCGGGAGGCGCCATCTTAACTCGGCAGGGAAGAGGAAAAGCACGGGAGGCGCCATTTTTATCCATCGGGGACGAAGGCAAAGCGCGGGAGGTGCCATCTTAGATTTTCAAGATGCCAAAGACTGGCGATATCACTGCCTTCGATAATGCAATAGAAGACTGGACCATGTATGTGGAAAGAGTCGAGGTATATTGCGAGGCAAACGAAATAGCCGATGAGAAAAAGGCATCGGTATTGCTAAATTTAATGGGCGCAAGAACGTACAGCCTATTGCGGGACCTGATTACTCCAGCCAAACCGAAGGCGAAGAGTTTTAACAAAATTGTTGCTGTCCTACAGGAACACCTAAATCCTACACCGCTGCTGATAGCAGAAAGATTTAAATTCCACAGGAGAAATCAGCATAAAAATGAGAGCAATGCTGATTACCTTACGGAACTACGCAAGCTATCAAAGCAATGCCAGTTCGGAGCAGGACTGGCAGATACCTTACAGGACAAATTTGTCTGTGGACTCCTGAGTGAAGGAACCCAGAAGAGGTTACTCTCAGAGAAAGAGCTGACGCTAGATAAGGCTTTCAGCGTGGCAGTATCGTACGAAGCAGCAGCAAGGGGAGCTGCGGAAATACAACAAAAGCCACAGGAATACGGCACCCACGAAATGACACGGGGATTTGCAAAATGTTATCGCTGCGGCAGAACAAACCATGACCAGAAGGACTGCTGGTCCAAGGACAAAATATGCAGGCAATGCGGAAAGATGGGACACATTGCACGAGTTTGCAGGTCTGGGAAGAAGACCAACAACAACAAAAAGGCTACTAAGGAACTGTACAGGAAAGTACAAAAGATGACAGACAGTAGTTCCGAAGACCAGATGAGCGATAGTGAATCCGGGAACAAGAAACTAAGCTGTCTCAAACTTCACAACGTAATCGCAAAAGAGGATCACCGAACCATTTGTGTCACCCTCATGATAGCAGGGTCCCAAGTCAAAATGGAATTGGATACAGGATCAGCTCCAACCGTCATGAATCGACGAGACTACGAGCGGCTATTCTCACACATACCCTTGAGAGAGACATCCATTGTCTTGAGGACATATACGGGGCAAAAAGTATACCCCAGAGAAAAAATAAGGGTGCCTGTTGAATACAACGGCAAGAAAATACGGAAATTGTATCTCTACATTCTGCAAGATGGTGGACCACCGTTATTGGGACGTGAATGGATCAGAAAGATAAGTTTAGACTGGCACTCCATTCAGGCACTGACGGTGGCTGGTAAAAAGGATGACGACGTCACTCCTGGACGATTGTCAACAATCTTAGCTGACGCCAAAGAGGTATTTCAACAAGAACTGGGCACTCTTAAAGGCGTAACCGCCTTGATAAAAATAGAGGAGAATGCAATTCCCAAGTTTTTCAAAGCAAGACCGGTACCATATGCAATTCGCCCAGCCGTCGAGGCAGAGCTGGAGAATCTGGAGAAGGCAGGCGTGTTATCTAAGGTAGACTGGAGCGAGTGGGCGACACCCATTGTTCCTGTCATGAAGAAAACGTTAAACAATAAGTCTGAGGAGCCAAGGAAGGTTCGCATCTGTGGGGACTTCAAGGTGACGGTGAACCCAGTCCTTCACACAGTACAATATCCTCTTCCAAGGACAGAAGATATCTTCGCCTCACTATCTGGAGGGAAGCGTTTTACAAAAATTGACCTAGCACAAGCATATTTGCAGAAGGAGGTTGAAGAATCCTCCAGGAAGTATCTCACGATAAACACTCACAAAGGTCTTTACCAGTATAATCGACTGGTATTCGGAGTAGCATCAGCTCCGGCGATATGGCAAAGAGCGATGGAACAAGTCCTGCAAGGGATTCCGGGGACTCAGTGTTACTTGGACGACATCCTAGTGACAGGTGAAGATGACAGTGAACACCTTGCCAACCTAGAGCAGGTGCTCACTAGACTACGTGAACATGGGCTACAAGCCAATCGCCCTAAGTGCGAGTTTTTTAAGAAACAGATATCGTATTGTGGCCACGTGATTGATGAAGAGGGGTTGCATAAGTCCCCTGACAAAATTGAAGCAGTAGTTAAGGCTCCAGCGCCTGAAAATGTGTCGCAACTGAGGTCATTCCTCGGATTGGTGAATTACTACCATAAGTTTTTGCCGAATTTGTCCACAATTCTGCATCCACTGAACGCCCTACTACGAACGGGAGTAGCATGGAAATGGAGCGATGAATGTAAGCGGGCCTTTCAGAAGAGTAAGGACCTAATCACTTCAAGAGAAGTATTGGCTCACTATAACCCATCACTACCGATAAGACTGGCATGTGATGTGTCTCCCTACGGTGTTGGGGCGGTACTGTCACATAAATTCCTTGATGGTTCAGAGAGGCCGATAGCTTTTGCGTCACGCTCGTTAACTTCAGCCGAGCGTAACTACGCCCAGATTGACAGAGAGGCCCTCAGCCTGGTGTGGGGGGTGAAGAAGTTCAATCACTACCTGCACGGTCAGAAATTTACTCTACTAACTGATCATCAACCTCTCGTCTCCATTTTCAACCCTCAGAAGGGCGTACCGATAATGATGGCACAAGGGCTACAGAGGTGGTCCCTTTTCCTAGGGACACACCAATATGACATCGAGTACAAAGTAACTAAACAGCATGGGAATACTGATGGATTGTCGCGCCTACCATTGCCGACGGTGGAAGAAGAACTGGCAGTGGATCCAGTGGAGTTATTCCACTCGACTATAGTCGAATGTCTCCCTGTGATGAATGCAAACATAGAAAAGGAAACACGAAATGACCCGACACTCTCCTGGGTCTATGATTTAACGGTGAAGGGATGGCCAGTACATGGCGAACCACTGCTGCCAGCATTCTCGCCGAGAAGAGAACAGCTGTCAGTGTGCAGAGGAACCTTGATGTGTGGATCCAGAGTAGTAATTCCACCCAAATTGAAGGATAGAGTGCTCAATGAGCTTCATGAGGGTCATCTGGGAGGGGTAAAAATGAAGAACTTAGCCAGAGCGTTTGTGTGGTGGCCGGGAATCGATAGAGAAATCGAAGAGATGACCAAGAGCTGTATAGGATGCCAGAAGGTCCAAAACGCCCCACCACAAGCCCCTCTACATCCATGGGAGTGGCCCTCATCTCCATGGCAAAGGGTGCACATTGATTTTGCTGGTCCCTTTATGGACTTGATGTTTTTAATTGCGGTGGATGCACAAAGTGGCCAGAGGTAATAAAAATGTCCTCAACCACCACAGAAAAAACTATCACTGTCTTACAAACCATATTCGCCAGGAATGGGCTGCCTGAACAGATTTGCTCTGACAATGGACCACAGTTTGTGTCTGAAGAGTTCCAGAGGTTCTTAAAGAACAATGGTGTTAAACATTACACATCCGCCCCATATCATCCAGCCACTAATGGATTGGCCGAGAGGTTTGTTCAAACATTCAAGAAGGCTATCAAGGCAATGTGTAATGAAGATATACCCCTACAACACAAGGTGGATAACTTCTTGTTTGCCTACCGGGATGCGACACATGCGGTTACCAACCAAACTCCAGCCATGATGTTCTTCAATCGAAGACTACGATGCCGCTTGGATTTGGTTAATCCAAATGTCAGAAGAGATCTGGAGAACAGGCAGTTTCAGAATATGAATGAAAGGCCAACCGAGTTTTAAGATAGGTCAACCAGTTTTGGCCCGGGACTACCACACAGAGAAATGGCAGCCAGGAACGATCTGTACACGGCAAGGACCTCTAATGTATACCATGGATGTTGGAGAGAGCATTGTAAGACGCCATGCTGACCAGATTCTAGAGTTGTGATGAAATATTCATCATCATCACTGCCTGTGACTGAGATCGGTTTCAGTGCCATTTCCCTTCCCCCAGACCTCATTGTATTGTGTACTGGAATGTGCTGTATTGTATACTGGAATGTGCTGTGTGTAGGGCTCCGCCCATACCTGGCCCCGTTTGTAGGCTGGCTCAGTCTGGCCTCAGTCCCCAGAAGGAAGACATCTCTCTCGCTTACGTGTTGCGTTCTAAGTTAATAAAAGCCTTGTTTTGTTCTGCTAACTTCGAGTCTCGGAATTATTGAGGCACATCAATTTTATTAACTTATTTTTCAACACTATGGATCAACTCCTGAAACCCGAACGTTTGGATTTGGATCAACATGCTCCAGATGCATCAGCACGCTTCGGACACTGGTTTGAGTGTATGGAATTCTTCCTGGAGAATTCCGCAGCCGTCAAAGACGCTACGGACGCTGCGAGGATGAGACTCGGAATTCTGCGGAATTGGGTAAGCCAAAGACGTACCTGGCCGAGACGTACCTGGCCGCCTGCGACATCTTAAAGGCGCATTACCAGCAGCCTACGAATGAGGTGTATGCTAGGCACCTGCTCGCTACCCGCGCACAGCGACCTGGGGAATCGGTGGAGGAGTTCCTAAGCACCCTGAAAATGCTTGGCAAAGACTGCAAGTGCCGAGATGTAAAAGCCGCAGTGTACACTGACGAGCTTGTTCGCGATGCCTTCATCACAGGCCTCAGCTCCACTTACATCCGGCAAAGACTGCTGGAAAAAACGGGGTTGGACCTGAAACAGGCTGCGGACACCGCGCGATCCCTGGATGTGGCCCAGAGAAACTCGGATGCCTACTCTTCAGCCCGCGCCGTCCACGCCGCCACGTGTGCACCGAGGGCGCCGCCATCTTGGAAGGCATCTTCCCCGCCCGACAGCCCGACACCGGCTGGGCCCCGCTCTCCCCCCAGAAGCCCTACGACAGCCGCGACGCGTCAGGGACCCAACTGCTACTTCTGCGGGCAGCCAAAGCACAGCAGAAACCTGTGCCCGGCGAAAGGCACCACCTGCTTTAAGTGCGGTAAGAAGGGGCACTTCGGGAAGGTGTGCAGAGGGAACCCCGCCGGAAAACCAACCGCCGGAAAACCCGCCACCGCCGCGTGTGCGCCGTGGGAACGGCCATCTTGGACGCCATCTTGCCCGACCTCGTGGGGTCCGCCATCTTGTGAGCAGACAGCGTGGACGCCATCTTGTATCGATCAGGGCCCTACAGTGGCATCGGTCACAGTGGACCAGACCAGGCCGCACCCGCTATCCAGATCAATGGTGGACATCGAGGTAAACGAGTGCCGGGTTAAATGCTTAATTGACAGTGGCAGCACGGAGAGCTTTATCCACCCAGAACTGGCACAACAACTCTCCCTAAAGGTGGTCCCTACTCTGGGTACCATCTCTATGGCTGACAAAACCCAGACATCGACCATTCTGGGTTACTGCACGGTACAATTGTGCGTTAACAGAACTGTATATGATAATTTTAAAGTATTAATCATGAAGAACCTATGTGCGAGCGTGATCTTGGGCCTGGATTTCCAGTGCAACCACGCTCAAGTACGGTGGGTCCCAGCCGCCCCTCACAGTGTGCGGTCTGGCTACCCTGAAGGTAAAGCCGCCTTCGCTATTCGCGAACCTTACCCCTAACTGCCGGCCAATAGCGACCAAAAGCAGGAGGTACAGCTGGGAGGACAGGCGGTTTATCGCGACCGAGGTAGACAGGCTCCTGAAAGAGCGCATTATTGAACGCAGCAACAGCCCGTGGCGCGCCCAAGTGGTAGTGGTAAGGGGTAGCGAGAAGAAACGGATGGTGATCGACTATAGTCAAACGATCAACAGGTACACCCTACTAGACGCCTACCCGCTACCCCGCATATCAGAAATGGTGAACCAAATCGCCCAATACCGGGTGTTCTCCACCATCGACCTCAAGTCAGCGTACCACCAGCTCCCTATCAGACCAGAGGACCGCCCGTACACCGCCTTCGAGGCGAACGGACGCCTCTACCAATTCCTCAGAGTCCCCTTTGGGGTGACGAATGGGGTCTCGGTCTTCCAGAGGGAGATGGACCGCATGGTCGATGACCACCACTTGCAGGCAACCTTCCCCTACCTCGACAACGTCACCATCTGCGGCCACAATCAGCAGGATCACGACTCGAACCTCGAGAGGTTCCTGGAAACCGCACAAAAACTCAACCTCACCTACAATGAGGACAAGTGCGTTTACAACACCACGCGCCTCTGCATACTAGGCAGCATGGTGGAGAATGGGGAAATCGGACCAGACCCCGACCGATTGCGCCCCCTACGGGAGCTGCCCTTGCCCAACACTCCCAAAGCCCTGAAAAGGTGCCTGGGGTTATTTTCTTATTATTCCCAATGGGTCCCCAACTACTCCGACAAAGCCCGCCCCCTCTTGAAAGCATCCTCTTTCCCGCTCTCTGCTGAAGCCCACGCCGCCTTCAAAAGCATTAAGCAGGATATTGAGCGGGCCACGCTACAGGCAGTGGACGAGAACACTCCATTTCAAGTGGAAAGTGATGCGTCTGACTTTGCCTTGGCGGCCACCCTCAACCAGGCGGGGCGGCCCGTAGCTTTCTTCTCGAGGACCCTCCAAGGGCCCGAGATCAGACACTCCTCCGTGGAAAAGGAGGCCCAAGCCATCGTGGAGGCAGTGCGCCACTGGCGCCACTACCTAGCCGGCAAACGCTTCACCCTACTTACCGACCAGCGGTCGGTAGCGTTTATGTTCAATAATAAACAGAGGGGGAAGATTAAAAATGATAAGATTCTTAGATGGCGGATCGAGCTCTCCACCTTCGAGTACGACATCATTTACCGGCCAGGGGCCCTTAACGAATCCCCTGACGCCCTCTCACGAGGGATGTGTGCCAGCGCCACCGGGGATCGGCTACAGACCCTCCACAACGACCTCTGCCACCCAGGGGTCACGCGGCTGTTCCACTTCATAAAGTCCCGTAACTTACCCTACTCGATTGAGGAAGTTCGGTCCCTGACCAGGAACTGCCGCACTTGCGCTGAGTGCAAGCCTCGGTTCTACCGCCCAGATAGAGCCCACTTAATCAAAGCTACACGGCCCTTTGAGCGGCTCAGCTTAGATTTCAAGGGCCCCTCCCGTCCGTCGACCGCAATGTTTACTTCCTGAACATTGTGGACGAATACTCCCGGTTCCCATTCGCCTTCCCCTGCCCAGACATGACCAGCGCCACGGTCATTAAATGCCTCAACAGCCTGTTCTGCCTGTTCGGTATGCCGAGCTACATCCATACGGATAGGGGGGCGTCCTTCATGAGTGAAGAGCTACGCCAGTACATGCTGTCCAGGGGGATCGCCACGAGCCGTACCACCAGCTACAACCCCCGGGGTAACGGCCAAGTGGAGCGAGAGAACGGGACAGTATGGAAAGCAGTCACTCTAGCTCTAAGGACCAAGGGCCTCCCTATCTCCCGCTGGCAGGAAGTCCTCTCGGATGTGCTCCATTCGATACGGTCGCTATTGTGTACGGCCACTAATACCACGCCTCATGAACGAATGTTTGTCTTTCCCCGGAAATCCACCTCAGGCGTATCCATGCCGTCATGGCTCTTCACCCCAGGTCCGGTACTCCTGCGAAGGCATGTGAGGGGCCACAAGACGGACCCTCTTGTGGAGCCAGTACACCTACTCCACGCCAACCCCCAATATGCATATGTCCGGCACGCCGACGGAAGGGAGGACACCGTGTCCATAAAAGACGTCGCCCCAGCCGGCATCGACAACAACCATGGCAATAGCGGCAATGACGATCACAGCAACTCTTACCCACCCACTACTCTTTCATCACCCCCGGAAGAACACCGACCAACGGCACCCCCACCAACTACCCCTTCAACAACCCTGGCGGCACCCCCGGCAGAGACCCAGGAGGCTACCGGGGACACCCAGCCGACACCCGCGGCACCGCAACAGCCACGTCGGTCGCAGAGGACTATCAAACCCCCGAACAGACTAAATCTATAGAAGGGGTGAATGTGATGAAATATTTCCATTCATCACTGCCTGTGACTGAGATTGGTTTCAGTGCCATTTCCCTTCCCCCAGACCTCATTGTATTGTGTACTGGAATGTGCTGTATTGTATACTGGAATGTGCTGTGTGTAGGGCTCCGCCCATACCTGGCCCCGTTTGTAGGCTGGCTCAGTCTGGCCTCAGTCCCCAGAAGGAAGACATCTCTCTCGCTTACATGTTGCGTTCTAAGTTAATAAAAGCCTTGTTTTGTTCTGCTAACTTCGAGTCTCGGAATTATTGAGGCACATCAATTTTATTAACTTATTTTTCAACACTATGGATCAACTCCTGAAACCCGAACGTTTGGATTTGGATCAACATGCTCCAGACGCATCAGCACGCTTCAGACACTGGTTTGAGTGTATGGAATTCTTCCTGGAGAATTCCGCAGCCGTCAAAGACGCTACGGACGCTGCGAGGATGAGACTCGGAATTCTGCGGAATTGGGTAAGCCAAAGACGTACCTGGCCGAGACGTACCTGGCCGCCTGCGACATCTTAAAGGTGCATTACCAGCAGCCTACGAATGAGGTGTATGCTAGGCACCTGCTCGCTACCCGCGCACAGCGACCTGGGGAATCGGTGGAGGAGTTCCTAAGCACCCTGAAAATGCTTGGCAAAGACTGCAAGTGCCGAGATGTAAAAGCCGCAGTGTACACTGACGAGCTTGTTCGCGATGCCTTCATCACAGGCCTCAGCTCCACTTACATCCGGCAAAGACTGCTGGAAAAAACGGGGTTGGACCTGAAACAGGCTGCGGACACCGCGCGATCCCTGGATGTGGCCCAGAGAAACTCGGATGCCTACTCTTCAGCCCGCGCCGTCCACGCCGCCACGTGTGCACCGAGGGCGCCGCCATCTTGGAAGGCATCTTCCCCGCCCGACAGCCCGACACCGGCTGGGCCCCGCTCTCCCCCCAGAAGCCCTACGACAGCCGCGACGCGTCAGGGACCCAACTGCTACTTCTGCGGGCAGCCAAAGCACAGCAGAAACCTGTGCCCGGCGAAAGGCACCACCTGCTTTAAGTGCGGTAAGAAGGGGCACTTCGGGAAGGTGTGCAGAGGGAACCCCGCCGGAAAACCAACCGCCGGAAAACCCGCCACCGCCGCGTGTGCGCCGTGGGAACGGCCATCTTGGACGCCATCTTGCCCGACCTCGTGGGGTCCGCCATCTTGTGAGCAGACAGCGTGGATGCCATCTTGTATCGATCAGGGCCCTACAGTGGCATCGGTCACAGTGGACCAGACCAGGCCGCACCCGCTATCCAGATCAATGGTGGACATCGAAGTAAACGAGTGCCGGGTTAAATGCTTAATTGACAGTGGCAGCACGGAGAGCTTTATCCACCCAGAACTGGCACAACAACTCTCCCTAAAGGTGGTCCCTACTCTGGGTACCATCTCTATGGCTGACAAAACCCAGACATCGACCATTCTGGGTTACTGCACGGTACAATTGTGCGTTAACGGAACTGTATATGATAATTTTAAAGTATTAATCATGAAGAACCTATGTGCGAGCGTGATCTTGGGCCTGGATTTCCAGTGCAACCACGCTCAAGTACGGTGGGTCCCAGCCGCCCCTCACAGTGTGCGGTCTGGCTACCCTGAAGGTAAAGCCGCCTTCGCTATTCGCGAACCTTACCCCTAACTGCCGGCCAATAGCGACCAAAAGCAGGAGGTACAGCTGGGAGGACAGGCGGTTTATCGCGACCGAGGTAGACAGGCTCCTGAAAGAGCGCATTATTGAACGCAGCAACAGCCCGTGGCGCGCCCAAGTGGTAGTGGTAAGGGGTAGCGAGAAGAAACGGATGGTGATCGACTATAGTCAAACGATCAACAGGTACACCCTACTAGACGCCTACCCGCTACCCCGCATATCAGAAATGGTGAACCAAATCGCCCAATACCGGGTGTTCTCCACCATCGACCTCAAGTCAGCGTACCACCAGCTCCCTATCAGACCAGAGGACCGCCCGTACACCGCCTTCGAGGCGAACGGACGCCTCTACCAATTCCTCAGAGTCCCCTTTGGGGTGACGAATGGGGTCTCGGTCTTCCAGAGGGAGATGGACCGCATGGTCGATGACCACCACTTGCAGGCAACCTTCCCCTACCTCGACAACGTCACCATCTGCGGCCACAATCAGCAGGATCACGACTCGAACCTCGAGAGGTTCCTGGAAACCGCACAAAAACTCAACCTCACCTACAATGAGGACAAGTGCGTTTACAACACCACGCGCCTCTGCATACTAGGCAGCGTGGTGGAGAATGGGGAAATCGGACCAGACCCCGACCGATTGCGCCCCCTACGGGAGCTGCCCTTGCCCAACACTCCCAAAGCCCTGAAAAGGTGCCTGGGGTTATTTTCTTATTATTCCCAATGGGTCCCCAACTACTCCGACAAAGCCCGCCCCCTCTTGAAAGCATCCTCTTTCCCGCTCTCTGCTGAAGCCCACGCCGCCTTCAAAAGCATTAAGCAGGATATTGAGCGGGCCACGCTACAGGCAGTGGACGAGAACACTCCATTTCAAGTGGAAAGTGATGCGTCTGACTTTGCCTTGGCGGCCACCCTCAACCAGGCGGGGCGGCCCGTAGCTTTCTTCTCGAGGACCCTCCAAGGGCCCGAGATCAGACACTCCTCCGTGGAAAAGGAGGCCCAAGCCATCGTGGAGGCAGTGCGCCACTGGCGCCACTACCTAGCCGGCAAACGCTTCACCCTACTTACCGACCAGCGGTCGGTAGCGTTTATGTTCAATAATAAACAGAGGGGGAAGATTAAAAATGATAAGATTCTTAGATGGCGGATCGAGCTCTCCACCTTCGAGTACGACATCATTTACCGGCCAGGGGCCCTTAACGAATCCCCTGACGCCCTCTCACGAGGGATGTGTGCCAGCGCCACTGGGGATCGGCTACAGACCCTCCACAACGACCTCTGCCACCCAGGGGTCACGCGGCTGTTCCACTTCATAAAGTCCCGTAACTTACCCTACTCGATTGAGGAAGTTCGGTCCCTGACCAGGAACTGCCGCACTTGCGCTGAGTGCAAGCCTCGGTTCTACCGCCCAGATAGAGCCCACTTAATCAAAGCTACACGGCCCTTTGAGCGGCTCAGCTTAGATTTCAAGGGCCCCTCCCGTCCGTCGACCGCAATGTTTACTTCCTGAACATTGTGGACGAATACTCCCGGTTCCCATTCGCCTTCCCCTGCCCAGACATGACCAGCGCCACGGTCATTAAATGCCTCAACAGCCTGTTCTGCCTGTTCGGTATGCCGAGCTACATCCATACGGATAGGGGGGCGTCCTTCATGAGTGAAGAGCTACGCCAGTACATGCTGTCCAGGGGGATCGCCACGAGCCGTACCACCAGCTACAACCCCCGGGGTAACGGCCAAGTGGAGCGAGAGAACGGGACAGTATGGAAAGCAGTCACTCTAGCTCTAAGGACCAAGGGCCTCCCTATCTCCCGCTGGCAGGAAGTCCTCTCGGATGTGCTCCATTCGATACGGTCGCTATTGTGTACGGCCACTAATACCACGCCTCATGAACGAATGTTTGTCTTTCCCCGGAAATCCACCTCAGGCGTATCCATGCCGTCATGGCTCTTCACCCCAGGTCCGGTACTCCTGCGAAGGCATGTGAGGGGCCACAAGACGGACCCTCTTGTGGAGCCAGTACACCTACTCCATGCCAACCCCCAATATGCATATGTCCGGCACGCCGACGGAAGGGAGGACACCGTGTCCATAAAAGACGTCGCCCCAGCCGGCATCGACAACAACCATGGCAATAGCGGCAATGACGATCACAGCAACTCTTACCCACCCACTACTCTTTCATCACCCCCGGAAGAACACCGACCAACGGCACCCCCACCAACTACCCCTTCAACAACCCTGGCGGCACCCCCGGCAGAGACCCAGGAGGCTACCGGGGACACCCAGCCGACACCCGCGGCACCGCAACAGCCACGTCGGTCGCAGAGGACTATCAAACCCCCGAACAGACTAAATCTATAGAAGGGGTGAATGTGATGAAATATTTCCATTCATCACTGCCTGTGACTGAGATCGGTTTCAGTGCCATTTCCCTTCCCCCAGACCTCATTGTATTGTGTACTGGAATGTGCTGTATTGTATACTGGAATGTGCTGTGTGTAGGGCTCCGCCCATACCTGGCCCCGTTTGTAGGCTGGCTCAGTCTGGCCTCAGTCCCCAGAAGGAAGACATCTCTCTCGCTTACATGTTGCGTTCTAAGTTAATAAAAGCCTTGTTTTGTTCTGCTAACTTCGAGTCTCGGAATTATTGAGGCACATCAAGAGTCACTGGAAAACGTCAACTCCACACCACGATCTGATACACCTGGCGATGAAACCGAAGTACCAATTGCATCTACCGCAGAATCGGTGATATTGGAAGCAGACGAACCAAACAACGACATTGATCCCGACGCAACCTTGCCAGAAGGACCTGATATCCCAAAGAGGCATTATCCAGACAGAATCAGGAAGCCTCCTCAAAGACTGAACTTATAATTGCTTAACTTCAACCAATGTATCTAGCAACCGTAATTGTAATTGTAATTAGTTATTATTTAGTTGTTAAATGAATGTTATGTACTGTTTATCTAAAAGGGGAGGAATTGTTGTGTATTTACCTTTAAGGGAATAACTGGTCTCAGACTGCAGTACCGGCAGTGACCACCCCTGTATAAAAGGCCCTAGCAGGCTTCTGTAGTTTCAGTTTCCAGGTTGTCTCCATTCAGTAAAGACTTGTTATAATCAACTCCTGCAGTCCGTGTCTCAATTATACACGGACATAATAGAACCAGCATAAGGATGAAAGCAATGCTGATTATTTAACAGAACTGCGCAAACTATCGAAACACTGCCAGTTTGGAGCGGGACTGGCAGATACCTTAAGGGACAAGTTTGTGTGTGGGCTTCAAAGTGAAGGAACCCAGAAACAGCTTTTATCTGAAAAGGACCTTACGCTGGAAAAGGCTTTCAGCATTGCGGTATCATATGAAGCAGCAGCACGGGGCGCTGCAGAGATACAACAGAGACTGCAAGAATATGGCACAAACGAAATGTCATATAGAACAGAGAAGTGCTATCGCTGCGGCAGAACAACACACGACCAGAATGATTGCTGGTTCAAAGGCAAAGTGTGCAGACAGTGTGGAAAAGTAGGACACATAGCACGAGTCTGCAGGTCGGGAAAGAAAACCAGCAATAAGAAACCTACCAAAGAAAAGTACAAGAAGGTACATAAAATGACGGAGAATAGTTCAGACGAACAAAAGAGTGATAACGACTCCGAAAGCAGGGAACTGAGTTGTCTGAAACTACATAATGTGATCACAACGGAGGATCACCAAACCATTTGGGTCACTCTCAAGATAGCAGGAGTCCAGGTAAAGATGGAATTGGACACAGGATCAGCCCTAACAGTCATAAACCAATGGGACAACAAGCGGCTATTCTCACACATACCCTTGAGAGACACAAAAATTATTTTGAAGACGCACACGGGGCAAAAAGTCTACCCCAAAGGAAAAATAAGGGTGACCGTTATATATAACAGTAAGGAAACACCAAAACTAGACCTGTATGTATTGCAAGATGGAGGACCACCATTACTGGGATGTGAATGGATCCGGAAAATACAACTGGATTGGCATTCCATACAGGCACTGACTGTGGCTGAAAAAAAGGATGACGACGTCACACCTGGGCGACTGTCAAAGATCCTAACTGACGCAAAAGAAGTGTTCCAGCAAGGACTCGGAACACTAAAAGGCATGACAGCGACGATTAAAATTGAAGAAAACGCAAGCCCAAATTTTTTTAAGGCCAGACCGGTACCTTATGCAATCCGCCCAGCCGTCGAAGCAGAGCTGGAGAGTCTGGAACATTCAGGTGTACTGTCCAAGGTAGACTGGAGCGAGTGGGCTACACCCATCGTCCCTGTGATGAAGAAATCATTGAGCAGCACGCCTGGGGAACCAAGAAAGGTTCGCATCTGTGGGGTCTTTAAGGTAACAGTGAACCCAGTCCTTCACACCGTACAATATCCACTTCCGCGGATTGAAGATATTTTCGCCTCGCTATCTGGAGGGAAACGCTTCACTAAGATTGATCTGGCCCAGGCGTATCTGCAAATGGAGGTAGAAGAAGCACCAAAAAAATACCTCACAATCAACACCCATAAAGGTCTCTACCAATACAACCGGCTGGTATTCGGGGTAGCATCAGCTCCGGCTATTTGGCAGAGGGCAATGGAACAAGTCCTGCAAGGGATCCCAGGGACCCAGTGTTATTTGGACGACATCCTGGTCACGGGCGAAAATGACAGTGATCACCTTGCCAACCTGGAGCAGGTGCTCACTAGATTGCAGGAATATGGGCTCCGAGCTAACCGCCCCACATGCGAGTTTTTTAGAAAACAGATCTCGTATTGTGGCCACGTTATCGATAAAGAGGGGTTACATAAGTCCCCAGAGAAGATTGAGGCAGTAGTCAAGGCTCCAGCACCGGAAAATGTGTCACAACTGAGGTCGTTCCTCGGGCTGGTAAACTACTACCATAAGTTCTTGCCAAATTTGTCTACAATACTATACCCACTGAACACCCTACTGCAAACTGGGGTGCCATGGAAGTGGAGTGACGAATGTAGACGAGCTTTCCAGAAGAGCAAAACACTAATCACATCGAAAGAGGTATTGGCCCATTACAACCCGGCATTACCAATTCGGTTGGCATGTGATGCGTCACCCTACGGCATTGGAGCGGTGCTGTCGCACAAATTCTCGGACGGCTCAGAGAAGCCAATAGCCTTTGCGTCACGATCACTAACCTCAGCCGAGCGTAACTACGCCCAGGTTGACAGGGAGGCCCTCAGCCTAGTGTGGGGAGTGAAAAAGTTCAATCACTATCTGCACGGGCAGAAATTCACCTTGCTGACTGATCACCAGCCTCTTGTCTCCATTTTTAATCCGAAGAAGGGCGTTCCGGTGATGACTGCGCAACGACTACAAAGATGGTCACTTTTTCTAGGGGCGCACCACTATGAGATTGAATATAAGGGCACGAAACAGCATGGAAATGCTGATGGGCTATCACGCCTGCCACTGCCTACTGCGGAGGAAGCACCAGCAGTGGATCCTGTCGAAATATTCCATTCGACTATTGTTGAATACCTACTGGTAACTAACGCTTGTATCGAAAAGGAAACCCGAAATGACCCGACACTGTCTCGGGTATATGGTTTGACGGTGAAGGGAAGGCCAGCACATGGCGACTCACTGTTGCCAGCATTCTCGACAAGGAGAGAACAGCTGTCAGTGTGCCGGGGGACCTTGATGTGTGGATCCCAAGTGGTAATTCCACCCAAGTTAAGGGATAGAGTGCTCAATGAGCTTCATGAGGGTCATCTGGGAGGGGTAAAAATGAAAAGCCTAGCCAGGGCTTATGTGTTGTGGCCGGGAATTGATAAACAAATCGAGGACCTGGCCAAGAGCTGCTCAGGATGCCAGAAAGTCCAAAATGCACCACCACAGGCCCCTCTACACCCATGGGAGTGGCCCTCATCTCCATGGCAACGGGTGCATATTGATTTTGCTGGTCCATTCATGGACTCAATGTTTTTAATAGCCGTGGATGCGCACTCGAAATGGCCTGAGGTCATCAAAATGTCCTCCACCACCACGGAGAAAACTATTGCAGTCCTACGGACCATTTTTGCCAGGAATGGCTTGCTAGAACAGATTTGCTCCGACAACGGACCACACTTTGTGTCTGAAGAGTTCCGGAGGTTCTTGAAAAAGAATGGGGTAAGGCATTACACATCCGCCCCGTATCATCCAGCCACAAATGAATTGGCTGAGAGGTTCGTACAAACCTTTAAGAAGGCAATAAAGGCTATGTACAATGACAACATTCCGCTGCAGCACAAGGTGGACAATTTCCTGTTCGCCTACCGGAATGCGACACATGCAGTCACCAACCAGGCCCCAGCCATGATGTTCTTTAACCGAAGGTTAAGATCTCGCCTGGATTTGCTCAGACCAAACGTACGAAGAGATGTTGAGAGTAAGCAATTCCAGCACATCCATGAGAAGCCAACAAGGAGCTTCAATGTAGGGCAACCAGTCTTGGCCCGTGACTACCGAACAGAAAAATGGCAGCCAGGAACGATATGCACACGGCAGGGCCCACTAATTTACACAGTGGATGTTGGGGAGAGCATTGCGAGACGCCATGCTGAGCAGATCCTAGAGTCACAGGAACAAGTCAACCCCATGCCTCGCCCATACGTACCTGGTGATGAACCCGACGTACAGGTCACATCTACCCCAGAAACAGTTGCATCGGAAGCTGATGAACCAACCGACGACAGGGAGCCAGAATCGCCTCCGCACCAAGAGCAAGACACTCGGGAAAGGCGCGATCCAGAAAGGATCAGGAAGCCTCCCCAAAGGCTGAATATATAAATAGACTATTTTCAGCTAATGTTGCATGTTAAAAGTGTCAATTGTAATTAGTTTGATATTTAATTGTTAAATGAGTGTTATGGTACTGTTAATCTAAAAGGGGAGGAATTGTAATGTATATACCTTTAAGGGGGGAACTATCTTTTACAGCTCATGTATACTGCAGTACCGACAGTGACCACACCTGTATATAGCACTGAGTAGTAATCTGTACAGATCAGTTCAGTGTGAGCCAAGTTGAGTAAACACCTGTTGTACCGTTCTCCTGCAGTCTGTGTCTTATTATACACAGACACAACACGGTCGAGTTTCCCTTAGGTCCTGCTGAATTTAACAATCTCTGATTAACATGTTTTTATCTCTTTTTCCCAGCTGCAACCAAATAGATTGAAAGGCTGACTGGCTGTCGGGTGGGTAGGCCTTCAGCACAAGGCCGCAGCCAGGGAGCGGAGAGGAGGGAGAGAGGAATAGGAAAGGCTGGAGTGGGAGGGAAATTGGAGGCCTCCTGCGGGGGAGAAGAGATCAGAGGCCTCGATGGGGGAGGGGGAGAAGAGATGGGGGGAGGGAGAGATTGGAGGCCTCATGCGGGGGGGTGGAGAGATTGGAGGCCTCGTGCGGGGGGGGTGGAGAGATTGGAGGCCTCGTGTGGGGGGGCGATGTGATTGGAGGCCTCGGTGGGGGGAGGGAGACGGAAGGATCGTGCGGGGCAGCAATAGGAAGGGTCGGGGGGAGATCAGAGGCTGCAGCCTGGGAGCGCAGAGGAGGGAGGGAGCGATTGGCATGATCGGGGGGAGCTGGGAGATCATGGCTTGGGGGAGAGTTCGATTGCTGGCGGGGGGGGGGGGTTGGGCAGAAGCAGGTAAGCTGGATCCAGCAGGTAAGTGGAAAGACACTTAACATGCTGGACCCAGCAGTCCTCGCCTCCCTTTAAAATGGAGATTAAATCTGAGACACGCAGCCTCATTATAATATTTAAATGACCAACCCGCCTCCTGGGAGCAGGTTGGTCGCCCGTCCCTCGTCCCTCCTCCTGGGAACGGGTTGGTCGCCCGCCCCTCGTCCCGCCTCCTGGGAGCAGATTGGTCGCTCACCCCTCGTCCCGCCTCCTGGGAGCGGATTGGTCGCTCGCCCCTCGTCCCTCCTCCTGGGAGCGGATTGGTCGCTCGCCCCTCGTCCCTCCTCCTGGGAACGGGTTGGTCGCCCGCCCCTCGTCCCGCCTCCTGGGAACGGGTTGGTCGCCCGCCCCTCGTCCCTCCTCCTGGGAATGGGTTGGTCGCCCACCCCTCATCCCTCCTCCTGGGAATGGGTTGGTCACCCGCCCCTCGTCCCTCCTCCTGGGAATGGGTTGGTCGCCCACCCCTCGTCCCTCCTCCTGGGAATGGGTTGGTCACCCGCCCCTCGTCCCTCCTCCTGGGAATGGGTTGGTCGCCCGCCCCTCATCCCTCCTCCTGGGAATGGGTTGGTCGCCCGCCCCGCGACCTGCCTCTGTTAAAACCAGAAGTGGACGGGTTGGGTTCGGGTTTACTTTTTTATAATTTTAACATCTCAACCGACTCAAACCCACCCGTTTTCGGCGTTAAAATTCGCCTCTCTATCTCCTTTGTGTCTCATTGGCCAAAACGGGACACCGTACTCGAGGAGTGACCTGAGCAGAGCATTTCATGGAAAAGTGTTTGGCAAATCTTTTTCATTTGTGTATACAAACATATAATAAAATAAGCCAAACATCGTGACATTTGAGCCTATCCTCACTATAATATAGCAGACTTCTTCTGAAACTTCTACCTCCCAACTCTAAAAATAATGCTTGCCAAATATACTTTAAGTCTCCCTGTAACCTGGTGAGTAACTATTAATTTTCCTTCAGTGGGACCACACTGTTTAAATGCGTGGTAACAGTAACAGTGCTTTGCTATACTGAGCTTTAAAAAAAATCAGATGGCACAATCAGCCTGGGCTACTCTAGCTCATTCTGCAGCCAGTTACAGAGCATCAATGGCAGGAGCCTCGGAGCAGGTCAGCTGCCTGTTCCCCTGGTCAGATGTGTGATGTAAAGGGACCTAAAGAAGTACAGAAAATATAAACAAAGACAAAGTTTGGATTTTGAGGTCAAACACTAAAATGTTGAGAAGAAATAAGTTACAGGTCCTCTGGATGTTTCTGCAATTTCTGGATTAATAATTTCAGCTCAGCATGAGTAAACCACAAGCAATGATTACAATGGCTAGCTGGCACAGGTCACCCTCCTGCTTTTAGAATAATAAAATGACAACATCCACTTGATCTATTAATAAAGCAATCAGGCTTGTGCTTTTAACAAAATGAACTGCAGCACTCTGACAGCACTGAACATCTAGGGGACAGGATTAGTCGCCACAAGATAGATATCACTATACACAAGAATCAGCTAATGACGAAACACATTTAACTAAATAGAATATTGCTGCAGTTAGTAGCCAGGTACTAGTCTTCAGACAAAACTGATCTATCAGATCAGCATGAGTGCCACTTACTCTGTGTTACTTTGGACCTCAGATGAGGACCAAGATGACCACCAGCAGCAGCAGGAGCTGCAGGACCTGCACCAGCAACAGCCTGCTGCTCAGAGACCTGCAGTTCCACAGGAGAGAGAGAAGCAGCAGAGAGGTGCAGCTCGCAGGTGGCCATACCCGGCACACAGGGTTGACAGGCAGAGGATAAGCTTCCTCGACATGTCTCAGGAAGCCCAGGGTGTCACGTCAGGTGGTGGCAGACATTTGCAGCCTGCTGGAACAAGATCTGCTGGCCACCTGGTTCCATGACGTATTGTTCTCAGAAACTGCCTCAAATGCATTCCATCAACTTGTCCTCCAGACTACCTTTGTCAATTTGATTTTCCCAATCTATATGAAGATTAAAGTCCCCCACGATTATTGCATTACCTTTGTTACAAGCTCCTATTATTTCTTGATTAATATTCTGTCCAATGGTATAGCTACTGTTAGGAGGCCTATAAACTACTCCCACCACCTTTTTCGGCCCTTTGCTTTTTTTTAAATCGCCACCCATACTGATTCTACTTCCTGATCTTCTGAGCCAAGATCCTTCCTCACTACTGTCCTTATGTCATCCTGTTCCAGTCTGCCTGTCTTTTTGAAACATCAAGTACCCAGGAATATTTAGTTCCCAACCCTGGTCACCTTGCAACCATGTCTCTGTAGTGGCTATTAGATCATACCCATTTATCTCTATTTGTGCCACTAATTTGTCTATTTTGTTACGAATGCTTCATGCATTCATGTAAAGAGCCTTTAGTTTTAACTTTTTACTATTATTCCCTGCTTTCACCTTATTCACTGATGCACTGTTGGCCTCGAAATTGCGGTCAGAGGCGTACCTCCAGTTATGAAAGTACCTCCTGCCATCCAGGCTGCGAAGAGTTACGGTATCTGGCCTTGAGGCAGAGGGCAGCGCAATGGCCCGTGGATCCCAGGGACGCAGGCGGTTCGGAAGTGTACCTGGGATCACGTGGGCCCAGTCCTCCAATGACAAAGGAGAATTCCATTGCAATCTTTTACGAAGGGAATCCCATAATGATATGCAATGGAATCCCCAAATCTAATAATTATACAATGTGCAGAATTGCAATTTTATTCATAAGTTCCTTCATTGTACCAACTTCAACAAAAATTTTACTTTTTGATAATGATTTTATATATCATTAATACTGTAAACCGGGCCAATACTTGCATAAACTCCAGGAACCGGAGCAGAAGCCAGTAAATAAAGAGCGCAGTCGGAGAGGGGCCTGAACTCACTATGAGCAGCTGAGGAGGAGCAGACCTAGCCGGGAACCGGAGCAGAGGCCAGTAAATAAAGAGCGCAGTCGGAGAGGGGCCTGAACTCACTATGAGCAGCCGAGGAGTAGTGGACCTAGCCGGGAACTGGAGCAGAGGCCAGTAAATAAAGAGTGCGGTCGGAGATGGGCCTGAACTCACTGTGAGCAGCCGAGGAGTAGTGGACCTAGCCGGGAACCGGAGCAGAGGCCAGTAAATAAAGAGTGCGGTCGGAGATGGGCCTGAACTCACTGTGAGCAGCCGAGGAGGAGCGGACCTAGACAGGAACCGGAGCAGAGGCCAGTAAATACAGAGTGCGGTCAGAGGGGGGGCCTGAACTCACTGTGAGCAGCCGAGGAGTAGTGGACCTAGCCGGGAACTGGAGCAGAGGCCAGTAAATAAAGAGCGCAGTCGGAGAGGGGCCTGAACTCACTATGAGCAGCCGAGGAGTAGTGGACCTAGCCGGGAACTGGAGCAGAGGCCAGTAAATAAAGAGTGCGGTCGGAGATGGGCCTGAACTCACTGTGAGCAGCCGAGGAGTAGTGGACCTAGCCGGGAACCGGAGCAGAGGCCAGTAAATAAAGAGTGCGGTCGGAGATGGGCCTGAACTCACTGTGAGCAGCCGAGGAGGAGCGGACCTAGACAGGAACCGGAGCAGAGGCCAGTAAATACAGAGTGCGGTCGGAGGGGGGGCCTGAACTCACTGTGAGAGAAGAGAGAGAAGTAAAAAGTAATCAAAGTGTGACGTTACCAGAATGCAGGTAAGTGATTGGTTGGTGAGTATTTCTCTCTTTCTCGCTTTCTTCCAAAATTACATTTTGTGGTTTATACTTTAAGGTCTCTGTTGTGTAGCAGGGACTGCTGGTAAACAAGGGGCCTTGAGTATATCATTTAATTATAGTGTAATTGGTGGGATTGATTTGATTTAATTTAATTTCAATTAATCAAAGGGTAAGTCATGGCAGTACAGCTTGGCACCATGGTATGCTCCTCCTGCACTATGGGGAAATCAGGGACACTTCCTGTGTCCCTGACGACCATGTGTGCGGGAGGTGTATCCAGCTGCAGCTACTGGCAGACCGCATTGCGGCGCTGGAGCTGCGAATGGATACATACTAGAGCATTCGCGATGCTGAGGACTTTGTGGATAGCACATTTAATGAGTTGGTCACACCGCAGGTAAAGGCTGCACAGGCAGGAAGGGAATGGGTGACCGCCAGGCAGAGTAGTAGGTGCAGGCAGGTAGTGCAGGGGTCCCCTGTGGCCACCCACCTCTCAAACAGATATACCGCTTTGGATATTGCTGGGGAAGATGGCTTATCGGGGGAAGGCAGCAGCAGCCAACTTCCTGGCACCATGGGTGGTTCTGCTGCACAGGACAGGAGGAAAAAGAGGGGTAGAGCTATAGTAATAGGGGATTCTATGGTAAAGGGAATAGATAGGCATTCCTGCGGCCGCAAACGAGACTCCAGGATGGTATGTTGCCTCCCTGGTGCAAGGGTCAAGGATGTCTCGGAGCGGCGGCAGAGCATTTTGGAAGGGGTGGGTGAACAGCCAGTTGTCGTGGTGCATATAGGTACCAACGATATAGGTAAAAAACAGGATGAGGTCCTAAAAGCTGAATATAGGGAGTTAGGAGGTAAATTAAAAAACAGGACCTCAAAGGTAGTAATCTCAGGATTGCTACCAGTGCCACGTGCTAGTCAGAGTAGAAATAGAAGGATATTTCAGATGAATACGTGGCAAGAGGAATGGTGCAAGGGGGAGGGATTCAAATTCCTGGGACATTGGAACCAGTTCTGGGGGAGGTGGGACCAGTACAAGCTGGACGGTTTGCACCTGGGCAGGACCGGGACAGATGTCCTAGGGGGAATGTTTGCTAGTGCTCTGGGGGAGGGTTTAAACAAAAATGGCAGGGGGTTGGGAACCTGTGCAGGGAGACAGAGGAAAGGGAAACAAGGATAGAAGCCAAAGGTAGGAAGGAGAAAAGCAAAGGTGGCAGTCAGAGAAATCAAGGGTTTAAATCAAACATGGCCACAGTAAATAATAATTCTAAAAGGTCTAAGAGTGTTAAACAAACAAGCCTGAAGGCTTTGTGTCTTAATATGAGGAGCATTCATAATAAGGTAGATGAAATAGCTGTGCAAATGGAGGTAAACGGATAGGATATGATTGGGATTACGGAAACATGGCTCCAGGGTGACAAAGGCTGGGAACTCAACATCCAGGGGTATTCAATATTCAGGAAAGACAGGCAAAAAAGAAAAGGAGGTGGGGTAGCATTGCTGGTTAAAGAGGAGATTAACACAATTGTAAGGAAGGATATTAGCTCTGATGATGTGGAATCTGTATGGGTAGAATTGAGAAAAACCAAGGGGCAGAAAACGTTAGTGGGAGTGGTATACAGACCCCCAAAAAGTAATGCGGAGGTTGGGGATGGCATTAAACGGGAAATTAGAGACGCGTGCAAAAAGGTCATAGCAGTTATCATGGGTGACTTTAATCTACATATAGATTGGGCCAACCAAATTAGTAACAATACTGTGGAGGAGGAATTCCTGGAGTGTATGGTTTCCTGGAGTGTATGGTTTCCTGGACCAATATGTCAAGGAACCAACTAGAGATCAGGCCATTTTAGACTGGGTATTATGTAATGAGAAAGGATAAATTAGCAATCTTGTTGTGCGAGGCCCCTTGGGGCGGAGCGATCATAATATGATTGAATTCTTCATTAAGCTGGAGAGTGAAGTAGTTGACTCAGAGACTAGGGTCCTGAATTTAAATAAAGGAAACTATGATGGTATGAGGCGCGAGTTGGGTAGGATTGATTGGGGAATGTTACTCAAAGGGTTGACGGTGGATAGGCAATGGCAAACATTCAAAGGTCGCATGGATGAACTACAGAATTTGATCATCCCTGTTTGGCATAAAAATAAAACAAAAAAGGTGACTCAACATTGACTAACGAAGGAAATTAGGGGTAGCCTAAGATCCAAGGAGAGGACATATAAATTGGCCAGAAAAAGCAGTAAACCTAAGGATTGGGAGCAGTTTAGGATTCAGCAAAGGAGGACAAAGGGATTAATTAAGAGGGGGAAAATAGAGTATGAGAGTAAGCTTGCAGGGAACATAAAAACTGACTGTAAAAGCTTTTATAGATATGTGAAGAGAAAAAGATTGGTGAAGTCAAGCGTAGGTCCCTTGCGGTCAGAATCAGGGGAATTTATAGTGGGGAACAAAGTTATGGCAGACCAATTAAATATATACTTTGGTTCTGTCTTCACAAAGGAGGACACAAATAACCTCCCAGAGATGTCAGGGAACATAGGGTCTAATGAGAGGGAGGAACTGAATGAAATCAGTATTTGTAGGGAAATGGTGTTTGGGAAATTGACGGGATTGAAGGCTAATAAATTCCCAGGGCCTGATAATCTACATCCTAGGGTACTTAAGGAAGTGGCCCTAGAAATAGTAGATGCATTGCCGATCATCTTCCAAAATTCTATAGACTCTGGAACAGTTCCCATGGATTGGAGGGTAGCAAATGTTACCCCACTGTTCAAAAAAGGTGGTAGAGAGAAAACGGGAAATTATAGACCGGTAAGCCTGACATCGGTAGTGGGGAAAATGCTAGAGTCCATTATAAAAGATGTAATAGCAGAGCACTTGGAAAACAGTGACAGGATCGGACAAAGTCAACATGGATTTAAAAAGGTAAATCATGCTCGACTAATCTACTGGAATTTTTTGAGGATGTAACTGGTAGAACAGATAAGGGAGAACCAGTGGATGTGGTGTATTTGGACTTTCAGAAGGCTTTTGATAAGGTCCCACATAAGAGATTAGCGTGTAAAGTTAAGGCACATGGGATTGGGGGCAAGGTACTGACTTGGATAGAGAACTGGTTGGCAGACAGGAAGCAAAGAGTTGGAATAAACTAGTCTTTTTCCGAGTGGCAAGCAGTGACTAGTGGGGTACCGCAAGGATCGGTCCTAGGGCCCCAGCTATTCACAATATATTTTAATGATCTAGACGAGGGAACTAGATGTAATATCTCCAAGTTTGCAGACGACACAATGCTGGGTGGGCATGTGTGCTGTGAGGAGGATGCCGAGAAACTCCAATATGATTTGGACAGGTTGGGTGATTGGGCAAATGCATGGCAAATGCAGTATAATGGTGAGGTTATCCACTTCGGTGGCAAAAACAGGAAGGCAGATTATTATTTGAACGGCAATAGATTGGGAGAAGGGGAAGTGCAACGAGACCTGGATGTCCTTGTGCACCAGTCGCTGAAGGTAAGCATGCAGGTGCAGCAGGCGGTTAAGAAGACAAATGGTATGTTGGCCTTCATGGCGAGAGGATTCGAGTACAGGAGCAAGGATGTCTTGCTGCAGTTGTACAGGACCTTGGTGAGACCACACCTTGAGTATTGTGTGCAGTTTTGGTCGCCTTATCTGAGGAAGGATGTTCTTGCCATGGAGGGAGTGCAGCAAAGATTCAACAGACTGATACCTGGGATGGCAGGAATGACGTATAAGGAGAGATTGGGTCGATTGTGCTTATACTCACTGGAGTTTAGAAGAATGAGAGGGGATCTCATTGAAACTTATAAAATTCTAACAGGACTAGACAGACTAGATGCAGGAAGGATGCTCCTGGTGGTGGGGGAGTCCAGAACCAGGGGCCACAGTCTAAAGATAAGGGGTAAGCCATTTAGGACTGAGATGAGGAGGAATTTCTTCACCCAGAGAGTGGTGAACCTGTGGAATTCTCTACCACAGATGGCAGTTGAGGCCAATTCATTAAATATATTCAAGAAGGAGTTAGATATATTTCTTAAGGCTAAAGGGATCAAGGGATATTGGGAGAAGGCAGGGACAGGGTACTGAGTTTGGATGATCAGCCATGATCTCATTGAATGGCGGAGCAGGCTCGAGGGGCCGAATGGCCTACTCCTGCTCCTATCTTCTATGTTTCTATGTAACTCATTTAATAAAGTGTATGTGCATAATTTAGGATATAAAAATGTTTAATTTAAGCCTTAGATATCGCCTTACGCTGATGCAAGCTGGCCTGACGCGTAGGACCTGCTTGCATCAACCGTAAGACTTACGTAGGAAATTGCTGACCACTCGCTGGGCAAATAGCTCAACACTGCTTTTTCGGACACCCCGCGGATGGCCTGTCAACGCGTACGTTGACAGGCCACAGGTTTCAGATTTCACGCATGCGCAAGCGGAAACCTGGAACTTGTGGGGCATTTCAATGGGAACACAATGGCGTACTCTGAGAGTCGCTGTCACAGAAACCGCAATTTCAGGGTCATCGGGGGAAAAATTGGGTTGCTTTGCGCCTCCCGTTAGCACCCCAAGAGGACACTAACGGGGCGCAAAGCAACTAGCGCCCGGGTGGGGCGCTGCCCATGCCTCCCACAGAATTCAGCGGGAGGTTAGCGGCGACGCTAACCGGTAGTGCCTCGCGGCGCTGCGCTACCGACGATGACGCCATCGCCCTGCGCAGCGCCCCGCTCATGATCTTCGGGTGCGCCCCCTGACTTACCGCCGGACGCTATGTCCGACGGGGTCAGGGGGGCCTACCTGCGGCCGGGGAGGCGCAATTTAAAGGCGAGGTGCGGGGCAGCCATTTTTGTTGCTAGACGTCTGCCAGCACCTTCCTGCGCTCCCGTCCCTGGCCTCCTGAACGCCCCGCCCCCCTCCCGCGGAGTGCCGGCTGCGCTCCAAGAGCCCGGCAGTTCTCTTGAGTGCCGGGCTCTTTTGCCGGCACTCACGATCCCCGGGGGCTCAGCTGTGCCCCGGGTCGTGCTGCGCAAGGCCCCTCCCCTTTAAGAAGGGGAGGAAGGCCTGCAATACCGCGTCATATAGCACCGCAATATTGACTCGCAGCGCCCCAAGAGGGATGCGGGGCACTTCCAGTAGTGCCCTGCTTCCCTCTTGGGGCGCAACCACCGAAGTTCCGGCGCGGGTGGCGCTAATTTTTCCAGGGCGCTACTCAATTTTTAGCCCATTATCTTTAAACTCTCTGGGGGGGACAATTTGTTAGCGACCATTTTGGGCATATCCCTCCAGGTCCTCAAAACCCCCAGCAGTGCATCCAGGGAGGCATCACTCAAATGAGGCCCAACCTTTGACCGTCTGGATTCCATTCTAACACTTCATTCTCTTTGGCTCCAAACTCCAAACTCCTTCAAATTACATGCTTGGAGTGTCCCTTTATGTAATGTATTATCACATAGTTTAGTATGAGCATGCTCAGTTTGCTCTGCCTAATAAAGCAAGCACATGGACTAGCAACTCATCGATCGTGTCTCTGTCCTTTATTTGTTCTACCCACATATATTGCATTTTGGCAACAAGGATGGGATCCCAAAACCAATTTTAGGGATCATGGAAGGACACAGCGTTCAACCTTCGAGTAGACAATTTTAAGGTGAATTTGTGAGACCTAAACTGAATTATTGCGATGTTTTACCATTAATGCTTGTGCAGAATCGTCTGTGCTTCGCCTTCGCGTGTATGTGTACACAGCAACAGCGGTGTTGATTCTCACATGTACACAGGTAGCGTACTGAGTCACTGTTCGACAGGATCGGGACAATCATGGCCGCGCCTACGAGAAGTCTCGGAAGCCTCGGCATGTGTGACCGAGCTTGTGAACCATTCAGTTCTTACGTTGAGCGGATGGACATTTTTTTTAAGACCAATAACATTATTGAGACCAAAGGTGCAGATGAGAATGTTCAAGCTCAAAATAAAGTAATTTGTGAACAGAAAAAAGCACTTTTTCTAACGGAGATCGGGTCAGATGTCTACAGAATGTTGACAAACCTACTCACACCAGGGAAAGCGAAGGATGCGTTGTTTAAAGACATTGGCAGGAAACTCAAGGACCATTTTGACCCAAAGCCGTTAGAAATAGCAGAGAGCTATAAGTTTGGTACTAGAAACCAAAAACAAAGTGAAGCCATCAGTGAGTACATTGTATCTCTTAAGAACCCGTCTTTGTATTGTAACTTCGGCATATTTTTGGATCGTGCGTTGTGAGATAAGTTGGTGAGTGAACTGGTGGATGAGCGCACACAGTCCAAGTTACTGAATCCTCCGAAGCTAACGCTTGACATAGCACGCAAAATTGCCCTATCTATGGAGATGACATCGAAGAATGCTAGGGAGCTCCATCCAACTCAAGAGACTAGTGCAGCTGAGGTCTACTGTCACAAAGCCACCGCCAAACCTAAAGTTGTGAGACCAAGTCAAAAGCATGTTGGTGAGAGCAGTTCAGTGAATTGTTATCGCTGCAATGGAAATCACTCACCACAGTCCTGCCAATACAGAAAGGCGAAGTGTTTTCACTGCCAGAAGCAAGGCCATATTTCAACAGCTTGCAGAGCTAGATCTAAAGCAGGAATTAAGAACCATTCTAGTGGCAATGCAAAGCAGTGACAACAAAAGGCAGGAGTTCACAATATTGAAGTGAACACATCTGATGTTGAAGAACTAGGCATCTACAGTATCTATGCCACTAGCGGCAATGCTAGCAGTCGTGAGAAAGACTTTTGTACAAAACTTTTGATCATGAGTAAGGACACATATGAGAGTAGGTTTAATCAAATACCGCTTACAAAGAGTACTGTAGAGGTAAAAATCCTACTCCAGAGAAATCCTAGAGACATGTGGACAAATGGAATGTACAATTCAACACAATGCCCAGTTAGTAAAGCTGCCTATTATTGTAGCGAACTACAACAACAGGCCAACCCTCATGGGCAAAGACTGCTTGAGAAAGTTAAAACTAGACTGGAAAAACATCTCAAGTGTAGATGCTTCAAAGAAGCGACTCGACACAATGCTGAACAAGTATAAAAGCATGTTCACAGACAGTTATGAGGGCATCACTGGGTATGATGCGCATATCCGCATCAAGTTCAATGTGAAGCCTGTCAATTGTAAGGCAAGGCCGGTCCCCTATGCATTGAAAAGTCAGGTGGAGGAAGAGCTAGCGAAGCTTAGAGAGAATGGAGTGCTAGTAAAAACTGACAAAAGTGAATGGGCTACCCTGATTGTAGTAGTGCCCAAAACAGACAAAACTGTACACTTGTGCGGTGACTACAAAGTTACTATCAACCAAGCAGTTGACGATGAGCAGTTCCCATTACCTACATCCCAAGATTTGTATGCAGCACTCTCTGGGTCAAAGGTTTTCTCCAAGCTTGACCTGTCACACGCTTACGCTCAGCTGAATGTTGACAAAGAGAGTCAACAGTATCTCACCATCAACACACACAAGGGACTGTACTCATACACCAAGCTGCTGTATGGTGTAAAGTCCTCCCCCAAAATCTTCCAGCTACGATAGATAAGGTTTTGCAAGGAGTTCCAAATTGCTTATGCAGTCAAGATGATGTGCTGATCGCAACAAGCAGCGAGGAGGAAAATCTAGAAGTGTTAGATTTAGTGCTTCAAAGGTTAAATGCCCACAATGTCAAATTGAAAAGGAGTAAATGTGCTTTTGTGCAGCCCGAGATTGTGTACCTTGGTCTGAAAGTTGATGCAAATGGCTTGCAACCAGTGAAGGAAAAGGTTGATGCTGTCATCAATGCTCCAAAGCCACAGAACATGTCTGAGTTAAGATCTTTCCTTGGAATAGTCCAGTACTATGCACGTTTCTTACCTGAGTTAGCGACCATGTTTGCTCCATTGCACGAGCACCTCAAGGAGGATGTCCAGTGGAAGTGAACGAAAGTGTAACAGAAAGCTTACAACGCTTGTAAGAGAATTATCTCTAGCGATGCTCTACTTGTTCACTACGACACAGGGCGTGAGCTTAAGTTAGCGTGTGATGCTTCCAGCTATGGTGTGCGAGCTGTCATAAGCCACGTAATGGATGACGGCCAAGAGAAACCAATCGCATTCGCATCGCGAACCCTCACAAAGAGCGAAAGAAACTATGCGCAAATTGAAAAGGAAACACTCGCCATAGTGTTTGGAATCAAGAAATTCCAACAGTTCCTTATCGACAAAAAGTTTACCCTGATAACTGATCATAAACCGCTCCTAGCAATATTGGAACCCAAATCTGCCATCCTTGCAATGGCCGCATCAAGAATGCAATGTTGGGCGGTGTTGTTGTTACAATATGACTACATGATTGAATATCGCACTTCAAAGCCAAACACAATCGCAGATGCCTTGTCCAGGTTGCCACATGAGGACTCTTGTGTTAGGAGTGAGGGTGAGATTTTCACGCTAGTTGCAGTTGACAAAGACTTTCTCGTGAATGCAACTGAGATTGCAGATAAGACGCAAAAGGACTCAGTGTTGAAAAGAGTGTATGAAAACATCTTGAATGGATGGACTGATCAGTGTCTGGACACAGAGTTGAAACCATTTTATAACCGTCGTACTGAATTGTCTTGTGAGCAAGATTGTATCAAGTGGGGAAACAGAGTGGTGGAACCTACATCTTGGAGAGATAGAATTCTGGCCGAACTTCATACTGAACATCCAGGGATCGTCAGTATGAAATCAATTGCAAGAAGCTTTGTTTACTGGCCTGGATTGGACAGTGATCTTGAACCACTTGATCATGAACACGTACATGAGTTTGACTCAGTTCAGACTTCAGTAACTGAAGTATCAGGTTCAAACAAGTCTGAGATAGAAACAAGGTTATCTTTGAGTTTGGGACCAAAACAAAACAGCCCGAAAATTGGTTCAACACCAAAACCTTCTGCAAGATGAGGAAGGCTCCGCAAACCTGTTATTAAACTGGATTTGTAGTTCATTTGTAGTTCCTTTAAAATAAAAAAGCCAGGAGTCTTTGTTATGTGGTACATGTAATGCTGGGAAAGGTGGGACCATTTGAGAGGGGAATACATATGCTTTTTTTTAAGGGGGATAGCAGTGTCATATATTATCACATGGTTTGGTATGAGCATGCTCAGTTCTCTCTGGCCTAATAAAGCAAGCACATGGACTAGCAACTCATCGTGTCTTTGTCCTTCATTTGCTTGACCCACATATATTATACTTTAAATACTGGAGTTGAAATCGCGTCATGCGGGTTGTCATCACGCCCGCTCACACTAATTGGTTGGGAGACCAGACATCATATGGTAATGCAGTGGCTGGGTTAAAAAGCCACTGACAGACACTTACTTCTGTAGTGTATGTACCTTTAAGAGAGAACTATTTTTACAGATCCTGTATACTGTAGTACCGGCAGTGACCACACCTGTATATAAGCCTTGAGCATGCCCCTGTACCCCAGTCTTGAGACTACCCTACTCCAGTAAATACCTGTTGATTGTTAAGTTACAGCATCCGTGTGGTTATTGAAAAACATCATACTCTCCGAATCACGGATCTAACAGTGGCGACAAGTGTCGATTCGAATCTACTTGCAACTCTGCATTTCCCTTCGAGGATTCGCTCCGGGAGGGCAGTGGAAGAAAGTCGAGGCCAGAAACACGGGCGTCGACCACGAGCAACCGCCCAGTCGTCCAGCAGAGAGTGAACATTGCAGGGGAGCCGGGCTTGGTTCCCCAGCCACGACGATCAGCAATAGACTGACGACAGGTACAGCGCAGACCCTTCCCGGACAGCGGCGGCTGGAGCCGATCGACGGCGGAGAGAAAGCCGAGCAGTGTCGACGGGGTAAGACAGAGGGTGAAGCGCACAGGGCGCAGCCGGGGGTTGAAAACCGAGCGGCGTCGAGGAAAAGCAAAATGGAGAGAGAGAGGGTAAAGCAACAGCCGGGTTCAGGACCGAGCGGCGGAAAAGGGAAAGGCGCACAAAAAAAAAAAAAGAACGCGCAGAGCACAGCCAGGGCTCAAGGGCTGAACAGTGCCCGTGGGGAGAAGAAGGGAGAGCGCGGGAGACGCCATTGAGCCGCGGAGAAGAAGGAAGAGCGCGGGAGATGCCATTTTTAGAAGCCGCAGCAGAGAAGAAGGGCGAGCGGGGGAAGGAAGGAAAGCGCGGGAGACGCCATTTTGTGCCAGCGGAGAAGAAGGGGAAGCGCAGGAGATGCCATTTTTGACAGTTAAATCACACCCAGGGATGCAGAAGAGTGGCAGTATCTCTACATTCGACAATGAAGTCGAAGATTGGGCGACATATGTGGAACGTATTGAGGTGTACTGCAGGGCGAATGAAGTGCCAGATGCTAGGAAAGCACTGGTTTTGTTAAATTCCATGGGTGCAAAAACTTATGGGTTACTGCGAAACCTAATAACCCCAGAGAAGCCTGTGAACAAGAATTTCGAAAGCATAGTAGAAATCCTACAGGACCACTTAAACCCCACACCGCTGCTGATAGCAGAACGATTTAAGTTGCATAAAAGGAACCAACACAAAGACGAAAGCAATGCTGAGTACCTAACGGAACTGCGCAAGCTATCGAAACACTGCCAGTTTGGAGCGGGACTAGCAGATACGTTAAGGGACAAGTTTGTGTGTGGGCTGCAAAGTGAAGGAACCCAGAAATGGCTTCTATCAGAAAAGGATCTTACGCTGGACAAGGCTTTCAGTATGGCAGTATCACACGAAGCAGCCGCAAGGGGCTCTGCAGAGATACAACGGAGACCGCAAGAATATGGCACCAATGAAATGTCCTATGGAACAGGGAAGTGCTATCGCTGCGGCAGAACAACACATGACCAGAAGGATTGTTGGTTCAAGGACCAAGTGTGCAGACAGTGTGGAAAAGCAGGACACATAGCAAGAGTCTGCAGGTCTGGGAAGAAAACCAACAGTAAGAAATCTCCACAGGAGCAGTACAAAAAGGTACACCAGGTGATGGACAGTAGTTCAGACGAACAGAAAAGTGACACAGACTCCGGAAGCAAGGAGCTGGGTTGCCTGAAACTACATAAGGTAACCAAAATGGAGGATCACCAGACTATCTGGGTTACACTCAAGATAGACGGAGTCCAAGTGAAAATGGAATTGGACACAGGATCAGCCCTAACAGTCATAAACCAAAGGGACTACAAGTGGCTATTTTCACATATACCCTTGAAAGCTACAGAGATTGTCTTGAAGACGTACACGGGGCAAAAAGTCTACCCCAAAGGAAAAATAAGGGTGAAAGTGATATATAAAGGCCAGGAAATACCTAAAATGGATATATATGTATTGCCAGATGGAGGACCACCACTGCTAGGACGTGAATGGATCCGGAAGATACAATTAGATTGGCATTCCATACAGGCACTGAAGGTTGAGGTCAAAAAGGATGACGACGTCACACCTGGACGACTGTCAAAAATGCTAACTGATGCAAAAGAAGTGTTCCAGGAGGGACTCAGAACACTAAAAGGCATAACAGCAACGATTAAAATAGAGGAAAATGCAAGCCCAAAGTTTCTTAAGGCCAGACCAGTGCCTTATGCGATCAGACCAGCTGTCGAAGCAGAGCTGGAAGGATTGGAACGTTCAGGAGTACTGTCCAAAATAGACTGGAGCGAGTGGGCTACACCCATCGTTCCTGTAATGAAGAGGTTGTTGAGTAATACGCCTGGGGAACCAAAGAAGGTCCGCATCTGTGGGGATTTTAAGGTGACAGTGAACCCAGTCCTTCACATGGTACAATATCCGCTTCCATGAATTGAGGATATTTTCGCCTCGCTATCTGGAGGTAAACGCTTCACCAAAATTGATCTAGCCCAGGCGTACTTGCAAATGGAGGTAGAAGAAGCCTCGAAACAATACCTTATGGTTAACAATCATAAAGGTCTTTATCAATACAACTGGCTGGTGTTCGGGGTAGCATCGGCTCCGGCTATTTGGCAAAGGGCGATGGATCAAGTCCTGCAAGGGATTCCAGGGACCCAGTGTTATTTGGACGACATCCTGGTCACGGGCGAAAATGACAGTGATCACCTCGCCAACCTGGAGAAGGTGCTCACCAGATTAAAGGAATATGGGCTACGAGCTAATCGCCACAAGTGCGAGTTTTTCCAGAAGCAGATCTCGTATTGTGGCCACGTCATCGATGAAGAGGGGTTACATAAGTCCCCTGAAAAGATTGAGGCAGTAGTCAAGGCTCCAGCACCGGAAAATGTGTCACAACGGAGGTCGTTCCTCGGGCTGGTAAACTACTACCATAAGTTCTTACCAAATTTGTCCACGGTATTACACCCACTGAACACCCTACTGCAAACAGGGGTACCATGGAAGTGGAATGACGAACGTAGACGAGCTTTCCAGAAGTGTAAAGAATTGATCACATCAAAAGAGGTGTTGGCCCATTTCAACCCAGCACTACCAATTCGTTTGGCATGTGATGCATCACCCTATGGTATTGGAGCGGTGCTGTCGCACAAATTCCCAGACGGGTTGGAGAGGCCAGTAGCCTTTGCGTCTCGGTCACTAACCTCAGCCGAGCGCAACTACGCCCAGATTGACAGGGAGGCCCTCAGCCTAGTATGGGGAGTAAAAAAATTCAACCACTATCTGCATGGGCAGAAGTTCACCTTGCTGACTGACCACCAACCACTTGTCTCCATCTTTAATCCTAAGAAGGGCGTTCCAGTAATGACGGCACAACGGTTACAAAGATGGTCCCTGTTTCTAGGGGCGAATCAATATGAAATAGAATATAAAGGCATGAAACAGCATGGAAACGCTGATGGGCTATCGCGCCTGCCACTGCCTACTGTGGAGGAAGCACCAGCAGTGAACCCTATCGAGATATTTTATTTGTCAATAATTGAACGATTGCCAGTAACGAACGCGGATATAGAGAAGGAGGCCCGCAATGATCCGACGCTGTCTCGGGTATATGATTTGACGGTGAGGGGATGGCCAACACATGGCGACTCACTGTTGCCAGCATTCTCATCCAGAAGAGAACAGCTGTCAGTATGCCAGGGGACAGTGATGTGTGGATCCAGAGTGGTGATTCCACCCAAGTTAAGGGAGAGAGTGCTAAATGAGCTACATGAAGGTCATCTGGGGGGAGTGAAAATGAAAAGCCTTGCTAGGGCTTATGTGTGGTGGCCGGGAATTGATCAACAAATCGAAGACCTAACCAAGAGCTGCTCAGGATGCCAGAAGGTCCAAAATGCACCACCACATGCCCCTCTACACCCATGGGAGTGGCCCTCCTCTCCATGGCAACGGGTGCATATTGATTTTGCTGGTCCATTCATGGACTCAATGTTCTTAATAGCAGTGGATGCTCATTCGAAGTGGCCTGAGGTGATAAAAATGTCCTCAACCACTACAGAGAAAACGATTGCAGTCCTACGGACCATATTTGCCAGAAACGGCTTGCCAGAGCAGATTTGCTCTGATAATGGACCACAATTTGTGTCCGAAGAGTTTCGAAAATTTATGAGAAGGAATGGGGTAAGGCATTACATATCCGCCCCGTATCATCCAGCCACAAATTAATTGGCTGAGAGGTTCGTACAAACCTTTAAGAAGGCGATAAAGGCCATGTGCGATGATGAAATTCCACTACAGCATAAGGTGGACAATTTCCTATTAGCCTACAGAAATGTGACACATGCAGTTACCAACCAGACCCCGGCCATGATGTTCTTTAACCGAAGGTTGCGATCTCGTCTGGACTTGCTTAGACCAAATGTGTGAAGAAATGTTGAGGATAAACAATTCCAGCACATCAATGAGAAGCTTCAATGTAGGACAACCAGTCTTGGCCCATGACTACCGAACAGAGAAATGGCAACCCGGAACGATATGCACACGGCAGGGGCCATTAATGTACACAGTGGATGTCGGGGAGAACATTGTGAGACGCCACGTTGATCAGATCTTAGCGTCACAGGAACGAGTCAACCCCATGTCTTGCGTACCCGGGGATGAACCCGACATACCGGTAGCATCTACCTCCGAACCAGTAGCAGTGAAACCCGATGAACTAACCGATAAAAAGGGGCCAGAATCGCCTCCGCACCAAGAACAAGAACCTCAGGAAAGGCGCTATCCTGAAAGGATCAGGAAGCCGCCCCAAAGACTGAATCTATAAATGGACTATTGTTGTTTAATGTACATGTTAAAGTGTTAATTGTTATTTGAATATTATGGGTACTACTAATCTAAAAGGGGAGGAATTGTAGTGTATGTACCTTTAAGAGAGAACTACTTTTACAGCTCCTGTATACTGTAGTACCAGCAGTGACCACACCTGTATATAAGCCTTGAGCATGCCCCTGTACCCCAGTCGTGAGACTACCCTACTCCAGTAAATACCTGTTGATTGTTAAGTTACAGCATCCGTGTGGTTATTGAAAAACATCATACTCTCAGAATCACGGATCTAACAACTTCCGGATTTCCCATGCACTACTGGACCCCACCGCTCCCAGTGCGTCATGAACTTAAAATCCTGCCCAATTCTCTCCAAATATATTCATGTTCTGAAAATATTCAGGTCCAAATACACTCATAACCCAATGGTCTCAGTGCACTTACAATGTGATGGTTCAAGTATATTCACGATGCCTCCTAAGAAATTAATAATCAACTATCTGTAGGTTATTTGTTCCCTGTGTTTTTCCAACAGCATCCCATTTTTTACTGATATACCAAAATGTTAGATTAAGATGGATATTAACTCAGACTGCTGAATATCCTATTGTGTTTTAAAGACATCGGCCAGAATTTAAATTTGGAGGCGGGTAGGGAGAACGGGTTTTCCGTAGGCTCTGCCGAATTTAATGACAGGGCCTGATTTGCATGGTAAACCTGTTTCCCACCCACAGCCAGCCAGATTGAGAGGCTGGTTGGCTGGCGGGCAGATAGGCCTGCAGCACAAGGCCTCAAAGTGGAGGGAGGGATCGGGGGGTGGGGAATCGACGGCCGGAGGGGCATCGGGAGCCAGAGGAGGATGTTAGAAGGCTGGGTGGGATCAGGGGCCAGAGGGGGGAGAGGTATCGGGGACCAGAGGGAGAGGTCAGTAGGCCAGCAGGGGGGGGAGAATCGGGGGCCAGAGGGGGGAGGTCCGAAAGCTGGGAAGGAGATCGGGGGCTGGAAGGGGAGAGGTCGGAAGGCCAGAGGGAGAATCAGGGGCCGGATAGGAAGTCAGGGGGTAGGAGGGTGGATCGGAACCAGGGACCAAGGATCAAAGGCCGGAGGGAGGAATCAGAGATCGGAGGCTTCATGGGACATGGTCAGAGGCCTCAGGAGGGATGTCGGGGGGAGATCGGAAGGGTCGGTTCGTGTCTGATTGCGGGGGGTTGGTGAGGCAGGAACGCTGGATCCAGCAGGTAAGTGGAAAGGCACTTACCTCCTGGATCGAGCAGTCCTCATCTCCCTTTAGCTGGCGGGTTTCCCAAGGCCTGGAAAACCCAACCGCCCCACAGTTAAATTTAAAATGGTGGATCACCATGATGCACAAGCCTCATTATAATATTTTAAATGCCAACCCGCCTCCTGGGAGTGGGCTGACTGCCCGCCTCCCGTCCTGCGTCCGTTAAAACCGGAAGTAGGCAGGTTGGTGGCGGTTTGGGGTCGGGGTTCAGACTTTTAACTCTTTAACCTCCCAACCGACCCAAACCCACCCTTTTTGGGGGGTTAAAATTCCCCCCATCTTCTTTATAAATTATCATAACACAATATAATGCTTAGCCAAATATCTTTTAAAAAATACTCAGAATTTTTTTTCAAATGATGTTAGATGAACAAAGACTACTGTAAATGTCTCATGATAAATGTTATACTGTAAAGCAGAATGAGAGAATTGCACAGAACATTTCTTAATTCACAGAGATTTTAGAATCAACTGCAACTTATAATACATGGACACAAAATTCATTGTACAATAATGATTTTACCATTTTGAATCCTTTTATGTGGACATCATTACCTGGAGAGTATCAAAAGGTCGTCTTCCCTGCTGAGGCTTGCCCTATGCACTGACAATTACCCTCCACCCCAACAGCCGCCTTCTGCACCAAAGCTCTCCCTCCACATCGCCAACCACAATCTTGACCAACAGTTGCACTCCACATTCATGGTCACTGGCCACAGCTCTCTGACAGAAACTAGCTGCAAAAAAAATAACCCAGCCCTCTTTTTTTAAACTGTGTTTTTTGTTCATGAAATTGGTCCAGACTGTGGTTGAAAAACTTTTTTGATCACAGATGTTAGAAAAAAAAGTTAAAGGCACATACAAGGAATAATTTAAATGTATTAATTAGTGAAAGATAGGGTGGTATGCTGGGCATCGTGCCAGGTGGTGTGAGGAGCAACAGATCAGACTGGTCTGTGGTGAATTCCACGGTGATTTTTGCCTTGAAGCTCATCTCAGCAGACAAAGGAATTTCAGACACACACTTTAAGCATGCAAACACTTAGCATATTTGTGTCAAATTCCTTTGTTATAGTAGCAGAAATTTTAAATTGATCAATGCCTCCATTAAAATAGTGGGCAAATAGTGAACTCATTAAGCATTTATTATGGTAATATTTGAAGGGCCGAATTTCAAGGCACTAATTGTGAAATTATACTTCCGGAGGTAATTTGTCACAATGCACTGCTATCTTTCACATCTTATTACAGCGATGACATGATCTATCGCACTCTAATAATGCCAACAACAGCTGTAGAAATTGTCATGTGTGATTAGTACGTGTCTATACACAGCCTTTGTGTAACTGTGCTGGTAATTAAAAATTACTCTCAACCTGCAGTGCCAGTTACTTACTTGACTGATGTAACTTTGTCTTGGAGCATCTTTTCTTGTTATATCCACTGATGTACTGATGGCACAGTCTATCATCCTTTTCACAGCCTGACGATCTAAGGAACCGAGATAATTCACACTGTCACAATCTCTGTCAAACTTTCAATTTGGAAATGTCAGAAGGGATTTTTCAAAACAGAAGATAACAGTGGTTATTAGTTGGCTTGCACTCAGCATCACAACCGTTTACCTTTTTCACTGGTAAGCTTCATCCAGGCCTCTGCTGCCCAGGCTGCATTTGAGTCATTGAGCACTGCCTGAAGTGACTAGAACAGAATGGGATTACATCAGTCAGTTTTAGTTATTTCTGAGGGGAATCAATAAAAGTGCTGAACAGAGATGCAACAGCGTGTAGTAGAACAACTCTACTCTGTGTAACAGTGTGCTTATTATTGCCCCGATACATACATATATGTCCCAAAAACATTATCTACAATATATGAAATTGTATCCACATGTCCTGAATACTTACACTATTTTAACCAGTAACACATTCTTTATCAATCACACTGTTACATGAGAGAGAAGCAGCTGGACCCTCCAACATACCATTGTTTGATAGCGCAGGGTGCTCCAACAAGCAATTCCATCTAATTCTTAGGAAATAGGTTTGTTCCCATGACTTCTCAAATGATGAGTTCCTGATCTCAACTTGTGCAAATGTCAGAAGACACCAATTTTTGTTTAGTCAACTGAATGTTTGACACAGAAAGAAATCCATCATCAGGATTAATAGCGTTTAAAGCAAACTACTGAGAAATTCACAGTTATATTTCTTTTGGCTTGATACGGAGTACACACTCTCTCCTCTGAGGTACACACCCCACTTATCTAAGTCCAGAGAGCTTAGGTGTAGGTTGGTAAAGCTTACTGAGCCCCAAGTGAGCGTCAGGGTACTGCAGCAGTTAACCAGTTAAAACCACATATTTTACCGTATTGGTAAGCTTCCTAGCTCCTTTTCTAGCTACCCTAACCCCTATCGATAACGTCTCTGGATCGCAGGTTTATCTGGAGCCTAGTGGAAACAATGCCAGCTCCCAGTGATAGCTCTATCCCTCCAAGTTTCATCAGTGAGTCAGTTACCAACAGTGCCCTGGAGTATGTAAGGTTCGCAAAATTCTACAGATTCCCCCAAACCAAGAAAAGAAGAGATTTTGGACTGTTTAAAATAATATTGGGCCAAAAGGGGGCATAAAGTTAAAACCCCAGGATTTTGGTTATTTTAAAAGGACATGTCCAGGCCTGTGGAAGGCTGTGACAAAGGAGGTGGGATGGGCCGCTGTAAAACAAACAGTTTGAGTATTGGCATGGGCCAGATTGTCTGGGAATGTTCTGGACCATCTCAGTCATTCCACATAAATGACAATAGGCCTATGGAAGGACAGTTACAGAGCCATCAAGAATATGAATAATACAGTACATGCCACTGATCAACAAAAGGGACCCTGACCCCAGCAGGAGAAGACAATCGAACAACAGTTTAACCACTCAGAGAAACATCCAAAACCACTTCACACACTTAAACCGATTTCGAAGCAATCCCGAAACTAGTTAAAATCAATTAAAAATAGATGGAACCAAGTCGAAACTCGATAAAGAATTTAAAATTATTAAAGTTAACGAGCCCACCAAAATTAACAATGGGCCAGAGAAGATTTGGCGGGCAGATAAGCAAAGCCTCAAATGGTATAATTGAGGCCTGCTTTTACACAGAAACACACAGACAGTTATTCGGACAGTCAGTGAATTTGAAGGTACAGTTCATACAGACAGAGGCACAGCTCATTCGAAAGACATCAGCCTTGGGACAATCAATCGACGGAAGGACAACAGAAGGAGAACGGAAAGGAATCGTGGCAACCAAGGGCACGAAGAAACAACCAACCAACGATATTACCAACAACCAGGTAATACTGGGCCACCGCGACCAACAAGAAACCAACTCGGAAGAAACCGAAGATCTGCAAGTTTTTCCACTCTACAAACTATTCCTGCGTTTGTTGAGCATTTTTCCTGGTCCTCTGGAGTCCAACTTAGTCAGTGTAGTGGGATTGGGGTGAAGTATTCTGTCTATTGTTATTCTCCCTTGTATATTCTGAAGTGTTCCCCCTTTTAAGAACATAAGAACATAAGAAATAGGAGCAGGAGTAGGCCAATCGGCCCCTCGAGCCTGCTCCGCCATTCAATAAGATCATGGCTGATCTGATCCTAACTGCCAATCTACTATCACAGAACCATCCCCTGAATCGAACAGAATTAGACACACGAAATAGGAGCAGGATCAGGCTACATGGCCCCTGGGCCCGCTCCGCTACCCACAGGGCCATGTCCGATCCGAACCTAGACTCATGTCCAAATTCCTGCCCGCTCCCCGTAACATTTAATTCCCTTTACTTCTAGGAAACTGTCTATTTCTGTTTTAAATTTATGTAATGATGTAGCTTCTACAGCTTTTTGGGGCAGCATATTCCATGGACCTACCACCCTCTGAGTGAAGTAGTTCCTCCTCATCTCAGTTTTGAAAGAGCAGCCCCTTATTCTAAGGCTATGCCCCCTAGTTCTAGTTTCACCCATCATCGGGAACATCCTCCCCGCATCCACCCGATCCAACCCCTTCACAATCTTATATGTTTCAATAAGATCGCCTCTCATCCTTCTGAACTCCAATGAGTAGAGTCCCAATCTACTCAACCTCTCCTCATATGTCCATCCCCTCATCCCCGGGATTAACCGAGTGAACCTTCTTTGTACTGACTCGAGAGCAAGTATGTCCTTTCTTAAGTATGGACACCAAAACTATATGCAGTATTCCAGGTGCGGTCTCACCAATACCTTGTACAACTGAAGCAATACCTCCCTATTTTTATATTCTATCCCCCTAGCAATGAAAGCCAACATTCCATTGGCCTTCTTAATCACTTGCTGCACCTGCATACTAACCTTTTGAGTTTCGTGCACCAGGACCCCCAGATCCCTTTGTACTTCAGTACTTTCCAGTTTCTTGCCATTAAGATAATAACTTGCTCTATGATTTTTCCTGCCAAAGTGCATAACCTCACACTTTCCAGTATTGTATTCCATCTGCCAAATCTCTGCCCACTTACTTAGCCTGTCTATGTCCCCTTGCAGGTTTTTTATGTCCTCCTCACTCACTACTTTCCCTCCCATCTTAGTATCATCTGCAAACTTTGATATGTTACACTCGGTCCCCTCCTCCAAATCGTTAATATAGATTGTAAAGAGTTGGGGACCCAGCACTGACCCCTGCGGAACACCACTAGTTACTGATTGCCAGTCTGAGAATGAACCATTTATCTCAACTCTCTGCCTTCTGTTAGATAGCCAATCCTCTATCCATGCCAGAATATTACCCCCAATCCCGTGATTTTTTATCTTAAGCAATAATCTTTTGTGTGGCACCTTGTCAAATGCCTTTTGGAAGACTAAATACACTACGTCCACTGGTTCCCCTTTATCCACCCTATATGTTACTTCCTCAAAGAACTCCAGCAAATTTGTCAAACATGATTTCCCCTTCATAAAACCATGCTGACTTTGTCCTATTAAATTATGATTATCCAAATGTCCTGTTACTGTCTCCTTAATAATGGACTCCAAAATTTTACCTACCACAGATGTTAGGCTAACCAGTCTATAGTTTCCAGCCTTCCGTCTACTGCCCTTTTTAAATAAGGGTGTTACATTAGCAGTTTTCCAGTCTGCCGGGACCTTTGCTGAGTCCAGGGAGTTTTGGAAAATTATTACTAATGCATCCACAATTCCTACCGCCACTTCCCTCAAGACCCTAGGATGTAAGCCATCAGGTCCAGGTGATTTATCCGCCTTGAGTCCCATTATTTTACCGAGTACCACTTCCTTCGTGATTTTGATCGTGTTTAGCTCCTCCCCCCCTATAGCCCCCTGTTTGTCCAGTGTTGGGATATTCTTAGTGTCCTCTACTGTAAAGACTGATACAAAATATTCATTCAGTGTTTTTGCCATCTCCATATTTCCCACCATTAATTTCCCAGTCTCATCCTCTAAGGGACCAACATTTACTTTAGCCACCCTTTTTCTTTTTATATAACTATAAAAACTCTTACTATCTGTTTTTATATTTTTTGCTAATTTACTTTCATAATCTATCTTCCCTTTCTTAATCAATCTTTTTGTTATTTTTTGCTGTCTTTTAAAGTTTTCCCAATCCTCTATCCTCCCACTAGATTTGGCTACCTTATATGCCCTTGTTTTTAGTCGAATACTATCCTTAATTTCTTTACTTAGCCACGGATGGCTGTCTTTTCTTTTACACCCTTTTCTTCTCAGTGGAATATATTTTTTTGGAAGTTGTAAAATAACTCCTTAAATGTACACCACTGATCATGTATCGTCTTACCCTTTAATCTATTTTCCCAATCCACTCTACTCAATTCCGCTCTCATACCTTCATAGTCTCCTTTATTCAAGCTTAGCACGCTTGTTTGAGATCCAACCTTCTCACCCTCTAATTGAATATGGAATTCAACCATGTTATGGTCACTCATTCCAAGGGGATCCTTCACTAGGACATTTTTAATTAATCCTGTCTCGTTACACAGGACCAGATCTAAGGTTGCTTGCCCCCTGGTCGGTTCAGTTACATACTGCTCAAGAAACCCATCCCTAATACACTCAATGAACTCATCCTCAAGGCAGCCCTGCCCAATTTGATTTGTCCAATTAATATGATAGTTAAAATCCCCCATAATTATAAATGTTCCCTTTTTACAAGCCTCAACTATTTCCTGATTGATACTCCGTCCAACATAGTTGCAACTGTTTGGAGGCTTATAGACTACGCCCACTAGTGTTTTTTCCCCTTATTATTCCTTATCTCCACCCAAACTGTTTCATTATCCTGATCTTTTGACCCAATATCATTTCTCTGTATTACAGTGATTCCTTCCTTTATTAACATAGCCACCCCACCTCCCCTTCCTTCCTGCCTGTCCTTCCTGATCGTTAAATAACCTGGTATGTTTAATTCCCAGGCATTGTCACCCTGCAGCCATGTTTCTGTAATGGCCACAAGATCATACCCATATGTAGTTATTTGTGCCATTAACTCGTCTATTTTGTTACGAATGCTACGTGCATTCAGATAGAGAACTTTCAAATATGTTTTGTGACACTTAGTTCCTGCTTTTGCCCTTTTTATTATTTTACCTTTTACTCCATACCTTCTGCCCCTTCCTGACACGCTCTGGTTTTTAATTTCCCCTCTGCTACCTAAGTCTATGACCTTCTCTGTTGTCATTTTTATTATTTGCTCTCTAGGAACCTCCCCCCCACTAGTTAGTTTAAAGCCCTCTCTACAGCCCTAGTTATATGATCCGCCAGGACTCTAGTCCCAGCACTGGCCAAGTGAAGCCCGTCCCAACGGAACAGCTCCCTCCTGCCCCAGTACTGGTGCCAGTGTCCCAGGAAGCAAAACCCATTTCTCCCACACCAGTCTTTGAGCCACGCATTTAACTCTCTAATTTTATTTGTCCTAGCCAAATTCACTCATGGCTCAGGTAATAATCCAGAGATTATTACCCTTGAGGTTCTGTTTTTTAATTTGACCCCTGGCTGCTCATACTCCTTTAACAGAACCGGCTTCCTAGTCTTATCTACGTCATTTGTACCAACATGGACCACGACAACTGGATCCACCCCCTCCCACTGCAAGTTTCTTTCCAGCCCAGAGGAGATGTCCTTAATCCTGGCACCGGGTAGGCAACACAGCCTTCGGGACTCTCGCTCTCGGCTGCAGAGAACTCTATCTATCCCCCTAATAATACTATCCCCTACCACTACAACATTTCTATTAACTCCCCCCTCTTGAATGGCCCCCCATTCCACGGTGCTGTGGCCAGGTTGCTCATCCTCCCTGCAGTCCCTGCTCCTGTCCCCACAGGGAGTACGAACCTCGAACCTGTTGGACAAGAGCAAGGGCTGCGGCTCCTCCAGCTCTACCTCCTGGATCCCCGTACCTGCCTCACTCGTAGTCACACCATCCTGTCCCTGACCATGGGCTACATCTGAATTAATTAACTTCATAGGTGTGACCACCTCCTGATATACAGAGTCCAGGTACTTCTCCCCCTCCCTGATGTGTCGCAGTGTCTGAAGCTCAGACTCCAGCTCATCAACACAGAGCTGGAGTTCCTGTAGCAGCAGACACTTGTCACAGACGTAATCACCGTGAGCCTCAATGGGGTCCACCGGCTCCCACATCTCGCAACAGTAACACATCACCTGCTCCATCTATGTAATTAATTAAATTTTTTATTGTTAGTTATGGACACCCTCTGCCCGATTTTAGATGCTAGTATCCCCTTTAATTAATTGGATTTAAATTAAATCAATCCCTCTAATTACACCAGTTAAATGGTTTACCAACAGTCACTCTGCACCAGAAAGGCCTTATTAACTACAACCCACAGTTAAAGTTTGAAAAGAGCACCTAACACCCCATTTACCCTAACTCACACTTACCCAAACTCACAGCTCTCTCTGCTGACTCGCACTCAGTGCTTGCTTACACTAGGACTGGTCTTTTTATACTGTTTGTTTGTTTACAGCCAAATGAGTCACCCCTGCTGATTGGTTAGAAAACTGGTTTCCACTGCCTGCTGTGCCAATTTACTCCTACTGCAGTGTAACCTTGTTTTACTCTTCTTAAACCAACAGAATCCCAAATATTTAACTTTTCCCCTTTACTTAAACTGCTTAAGTAATCTTATCAAGAATGATTTAAAGAGAAATAACAATTAAAGAACTCTCGCACTTACACAAACTCACAGCTCTCTCTGCTGACTCGCACTCAGTGATTAGAGGGATAAGATTATTGTATTGTATTTTTCCTTCTCAAATATAAACTGAAGTTCTTGTATCAAATTTAGTTGTCTGCTGCAATTTCATTACAACCCCCAAATAAGTCCAGGCCTAGAACCAAGGGAGTGGGAGCGATTCGAACCGCTCAGGAGTCAGAGGCAAAGCTGACCACACACACCATCCCTTACAAGTAGGTGGACCTGCCTGACTCAGGCATCAGATTACGAAGGCTGCCACAGAAGGTTTATTCAATTCTAATTTTTCATTGTCAGGCATATCATCTTGAAGCCACCTCAACCTAAAAGACCCCACTTTAGAAGGCGCTGAGAAAAGGCCAAGAATCACTGCAGGATCTTGTAATGGGTAATGAACCAGAACAGATAGGAGAAATAAGATTAGGAGAGCATCTTAGTAGTAGTGATCACAACATAGTAAGGTTCAAGAATAGGATTGAGAGTGACATAAGTAGGACAAAGACTAAAATAATAGATTGGAAAAAAGCAAATTATTGGGAAATGAGGGTGGAATTAAAGAAAGTTAACGGGGAGAAAATCTTGAAAAACAAAGAGACAGAAAAACAGTGGGAAATCTTTAAAAGGGTAATCAATAGAGTTCAAGAGGATGTCAAAAACAAGCAAGCTAATTATGGGGCACTGTGGATGACTAAAGAAATAAAGGAAAAATTGAATCTAAAGAAAAAGAAATATAAGTACATCTATCTATCTTCTATCTATCTCTAAATATAAAGCGGTACTTCTGTCCTTCAGTCTGTCTGTCTGTCTGTCTGTCCGACTATACACTCTCAAGTTATAGAGCGTACCTACATGTGCATTACATCAAAAGAAAGCTTACCATTCCGGAACGGTCATAAGCGTATTTACTTTTCGGTGAGACAAAAATTGTGCCCACGGTATCCAAAAAACGTTCAAAATTCCGCTCATTATCCGCTCATTATTCAAAATTCCGCTCATTATCCGCTCATTAGCATCGAGTGACGTGAAGGTCGACCAATCGTACAGTCGAGCGACCCGACGGTCGACCAATCGCTGCGTCACGGGGGGCGGGCGGGCCGTCCTAGAGTCGAGCGACAGGACGATTGACCAATCCTACACTTCAGTGACCTGACGGTTGACCAATCGGTGTGTGTGTGGGTGGGCCTAATCATTCTGAACCGAGGCGAGTGGCCGCCATCTTGATTCCAAACTCTTCGTTTCTTTTTCCCGCTTTCTTCGTGTTTCTTTTCAAATCTACATTACCAGCAAAAAAAAAAGTTGCTTTTAAAACACAAATTCTTTTTTTAAAAAGTTAATTAATTTGTACACCTTTTCTCTAACCTCTATAATTTTCCTACCTTTCACCGTTTTTGCAGGCCTGGAAGCCTGGGCCTCTGTTGCCCAGCCACACCCGAGCGAGGCACCACCTCTCCCGCTGGGCCCGTCCCGTGATCGCCGCCATCTTGGTAAAGGCTGGCAGCGCAGGACTGGGCCGCGCGTAGCCATCACCGCCATTTTGGTAAAGGCTGGCGGGGTGGGAGTGGGCCTAGCGGGAGGTGAGTTGCAGTCACCGCGGGGCTCGGGTTCAGCTGATCGGGCGCTCACCAGGGGTCGGCCCGCAACACATCGACCGGAGGAGCAGCGGGTCTCTCTCTCTCCTTCTCCCCCGCAGCTCGGGTGGGGGGCCGGTGCTCGGGAGGGCGGGGCTCGGCAGGCCGGTGCTCGGGAGAGCGGGAAGGGGGAAAGGGTTACCCCGGCAACCGGGCCCGGCCCTCTCTCACAGCCCCAGCCGCAATCAGCGGTCTTGAAGCCGGGGCTCGGGAGGGCGTGGGGCAGGGCTCGGGAGGGCGTGGGGTGGGGCGGGGCTCGGGAGGCGGGGCTCGGGCTGACCGGGGCACTGCGCTCGGCTGGGCCATGTCAGTGCGTGGGGCGGCACGGAGCTCCGCGGAGCTCGGGAGGCGGGGCTCGGGCTGACCGGGGCGCTGCGCTCGGCAGGGCCATGTCAGTGCGTGGGGTGGCACGGAGCTCCGCGGAGCCATCGCTGGCAGAGGGAAGAGGGTCTGCTGGCTCCCCCCTCCCTTTCTCCCCCCCTCCCTTTCTCCCTTCCCCCCTCCCTCCCTTTCCACTTCCTTCCCCCCCTTTCCCCCCCCACACCCCCTTTCCCCCCCCCACACACCCCCTCCCCCTCCCCCTCCCCCCTTCCCCTTCCCCTCCCCCTTCCCCTCCCCCTTCCCTTCCCCTCCCCCTTCCCCCCAGTCGCTCTCCCCCTTCCCCCCTTCCCCTCCCCCTTCCCCCCAGTCGCTCTCTCTCTTCCCCCCAGTCGCTCTCTCTCTTCCCCCCAGTCGCTCTCTCTCTTCCCCCCAGTCGCTCTCTCTCTTCCCCCAGTCGCTCTCTCTCTTCCCCCCGTCGCTCTCTCTCTTCCCCCCAATCGTTCTCTCTCTTCCCCCCCCAGTCGCTCTCTCTCTTCCCCCCCAGTCGCTCTCTCTCTTCCCCCCCAGTCGCTCTCTCTCTTCCCCCCCCAGTCGCTCTCTCTCTTCCCCCCCAGTCGCTCTCTCTCTTCCCCCCCAGTCGCTCTCTCTCTTCCCCCCCAGTCGCTCTCTCTCTTCCCCCCCAGTCGCTCTCTCTCTTCCCCCCCCAGTCGCTCTCTCTCTCTCTTCCAACAACAACATGCCCTCAAAAAAGCCTCGGCACCGCTGGGCACTCCAGCTAGTCTCTATATATAAAGCGGTACTTCTGTCTGTCCTTCCGTCTGTCTGTCTGTCCGGCTATACACTCTCAAGTTATAGAGCGTACCTACACGTGCGTTACATCAAATGAAAGCTTACCATTCCGGAACGGTCATAAGCGTATTTACTTTTCGGTCGGACAAAAATTGTGCCCACGGTATCCAAAAACCGTTCAAAATTCTGCTCATTATCCGCTCATTATTCAAAATTCCGCTCATTATCCGCTCATTAGCATCGAGTGACGGGAAGGTCGACCAATCGTACAGTCGAGCGACCCGACGGTCGACCAAGCGCTGCATCACGGGGGCGGGTTCATTGCGCATGCGGGCGGTCCATCCTAGAGTCGAGTGACGTGACGATTGACCAATCCTACAGTTCAGTGACCTGACAGTTGACCAATCGGTGCATGTGTGAGCGGGCCTAATCCTTCTGAGCTCAGGTGAGTGGCCGCCATCTTGATTCCAAACTCTTCATTTCTTTTTCCCACTTTCTGCGTGTTTCTTTTAAAATCTACATTTCCAGCAAAAAAAAAGTTGCTTTTAAAACACAAATTGTTTTTAAAAAAAGTTAATTAATTTGTAAATCTTTTCTCCAAGCTCCATAATTTTCCTACCTTTCACCGTTTTTGCAGGCCTCGAAGCCTGGGCCTCTGTTGCCCAGCCATGCCCGAGCTAGGCACCTCCCGTCCCGCTCAACAAGCGGCCCGCGATCGCCGCCATCTTTCTAAAGGCTGGCAGAGCGGGACTGAGGCGAGCGTAGCCATCGCCGCCATCTTAGTAAAGGCGGGTGGGGCAGGAGTCAGCGCGCGCGTCAACGTCGACCCGGAGCGCGCGCGTCAACGTCGGCCCGGAGCGCAACCTGAGTCCGGCCGGGCCTCACGCACTAGGTTGTGCACCGGCCGGCTCTGAGGCGCTGATGAGCTATGGCGTCTCTCTCTCACTCTTCCCCGCGCAGCACGCAGGCCCAGCCGCAATCGGCGGTCTTGAAGCCGGCTCGGGAGGGTGGGAAGGGGGGGAAGGGTTACCCCGGCCACCGGGCCCGGCCGTCTCTCACAGCCTCAAGCCGGCTCATGCCCGTTCCCGTGGCTTGGCTCCATTTGCGGCCGCGGGCCACTCGCCCTCTCTCTCTCCTTCCCTCTGTCTCTCTCTCCTCCCCCCTTCCCCTCCCCTCTCCCCCTCCCTCCCCTCTCCCCTCCCTCCCTCCCCTCTCCCTCCCTTCTCCCCCCTCCCTCCCTCCCCTCTCACCCCTCCCTCCCTCCCCTCTCCCCCCTCCCCTCTCAATTCAATTCAATTCAATTCAATTCAAATCGCTTTATTGGCATGACAAGGTACCTCTTATATTGCCAAAGCATCGAAAACATTCATGGTTGAACACATAAACACAGATCTATCCATACAGTGTATAAACAGATATATCCCTGAGTGTATAAATATACATTTGTTGAGATACCGCGGCAAACGTGGGAGTCGAGACCAGAGTTAGTGAAACACAACTGCTTTAATCAACCTCATGGCAAAGAGGAACTGGAAAAGCCCGCGCAACCACTTAAATACTCCCCAGACAGGAAGTGCTCCCGGCAGCCTGTCCCTGCGGGAAACAAGTTGCTGGAGGAGAGGGCCCCTGGCTGGGGGCGTCTGCTTAAACTGTCCATGCCGCCGTGAGCGGATTATGTCCAGTGGTGGCGTGTCGCCACAGAGCTCCCCCCAGAATCCGCTTAGGAGGAGTGGACGAGTCGTGACGGTGGTCTAATGGTTCTGCCGGAGCGGCTCTGAGTGGTCGCCGGTCTAGTTGGTGGGGCCGGGCGGTTCGCCGCCGGCTGTGCTGGCTTGCTGGCGGGACGGCCTCTAGTTGGAGGTCGGGCCACGGGGACCTGTTCCCCTGGTTCTGTGTGTGCTGGTTTGAGCTGGTCAATGGAGACTGTGTTGACCCTGTCGCCGAGTCGCAGCTTGAAGACCTTGTCCCCGGTTTGTAGTACCTCGTACGGTCCGTCATACGGGGGTCACAGGGGTCCGCGGTGCGCGTCGTGTCGCACGAAGACGAAGCGTGCCTGCTGTAAGTTTGGCGGGACGTGAGGTGCGAGTTCGCCATGTCGGTTGACCGGAAGTGGGGCGAACTGTTGAGCGGAAGAGAAAGAGTTGAGCCGCTGCTGTTCGGCCGACCAAGGCGTGGTAGCCTCCGGAAGGAATTCGCCTGGGACGCGCAGCGGTTGTCCGTCGACTAACTCCACTGCCGAGGACTGGAGGTCTTCCTTGACCGCGGTGCGTAGGCCTAGTAGCACCCACGGTAGGCGGTCAGTCCAGGTATTGTCCTGCAGGCCGGTGCGGAGTGAGGCCTTGAGTGACCTGTGGAAGCGTTCACACAGCCCATTGGCCTGCGGGTGGTATGCCGTGGTTCGGTGGAGCGTCACCCCGAGGTTGCGTGCTGTGGCCGTCCAAAGTTCGGAGGTGAACTTGGCGCCTCTGTCGGAGGTTATGTCGGCTGGTACGCCGAACCTTGCGACCCAGGTGTTAACGAACGCCCTGGCGATATCGGCTGTTGGTGCTGTCGTCGGTGATGTACAGTAGAGGCCCCTTTTGCCCCGCGGCCATCGTGGGGGCCGGTGCGGGGGGGGTTTGAAAGTGCACGGTGGCGTGCAGCGCTGGGCCCTAGTGCCAAAATGGGTGTGGTAGTAGCAGTGACCCGGAGTGGTAGGGCGGTCGGGCCTAGTGGGCCGGGAAGACCGCGTGGTCTTTGCCGTGAGGTCGGGCGCGACGTCGCGGGCGGACTGCGCAGAGAGCAGCCGGTCGGCCTTTTCGGCTATCTCATTCAGGTCCGTAGGACCAGATTCCACAATGAGCGGGCGGATGCTGGCGGGGAGCTGCTGAATGAAAAGCATGCGAAAGAGGGCGCCAGTGTTTTTGTCGTCCGAGAGGGACAGCATGTGGGAAAGCAGATCCGACGGTGAAGCGTCACCAAGGCCAGGGAGGTCGAGGAGTTGGCAGTTGCGCTGGTAAGAGGACGTTTGAAATTTTTTAAGGAGCGCAGCCTTCAGATGTTCGTACTTGCCTTCCACTGGTGGATCCTGCAGCGCTGCCCAAACCTTGAGGACTGTGGCGTAGGTGAGAGAGGCGACGAGGTAGTCGTACTTCGTGGCGTCGACTGTAATGTGTTTCAGCCGGAATCTGTACTCGGCTTGAACAAACCAGGCTTCGGCCAGGTTCTCCCAAAAGTCCGGTAGTTTAACCGTGACTGCGTTTGTATCCGCTATGCTAGCTTAGGATTCATCCTGAGCGTCGGGGTCACCAGTGTTGAGATACCGCGGCAAACGTGGGAGTCGAGACCAGAGTTAGTGAAACACAACTGCTTTAATCAACCTCATGGCAAAGAGGAACTGGAAAAGCCCGCGCAACCACTTAAATACTCCCCAGACAGGAAGTGCTCCCTGCAGCCTGTCCCTGCGGGAAACAAGTTGCTGGCGGAGAGGGCCCCCGGCTGGGGGCATCTGCTTAAACTGTCTGTGCCGCCGTGAGCGGATTATGTCCAGTGGTGGCGTGTCGCCACACATTCATATAATTTGTATATACTGTTTTCTTATATTTAGTAGTTGTCCCTCTGTTTATGGCAAGCTGTAACATATTGTGCCGCTAAGGTTACACAATTTCTCTCTTCCCCTAGTAGGTATGGGAGTTTTTGGTCGTCATTCAAATTTCTGAATTCCGGGCATATTTTTGTGAATTTTGGGTAGAAATTCTCCCTTATGCCCTGATATTTTCTACAAGCTGTGAGGAAGTGCATCTCTGTCTCCACCACTCCCTGACTGCAGTGAGAGCATATCCTGTCCTCTCTTGGTAGCCGGGTCTGCCTGTGTCTACCTTTTTTGATCACCAGGCTCTCTCTCCACCCCCCTCCCCCCTCTCTCTCCCCCTCCCCTCTCTCTCTCTCTCCCCCCCTCCCTCTCTCTCCCCCCCTCCCCCTCTCTCCCCCCCTCTCTCTCTCCCCCTCTCTCTCTCCCCCCTCTCTCTCTCTCTCTCCCCCCTCTCTCTCCCCCTCCCCCTCTCTCTCCCCCCCTCCCCCCTCTCTCTCTCTCTCTCCCCCTCCCTCTCTCTCTCTCTCCCCCCTCTCTCTCTCTCCCCCCTCTCTCTCTCCCCCTCCCCCCTCTCTCTCTCTCTCCCCCTCTCTCTCCCCCCTCCCCCTCTCTCTCTCCCCCCTCCCCCTCTCTCTCCCCTCTCTCTCTCTTTCCCCCCTCCCTCTAACCCCCCTCCCCTCCCTCTAACCCCCCTCCCCTCCCTCTCTCTACCCCCTCCCTCTTCCCCTTCCTCCCCCTCCCCCTTCCTCCCCCTTCCCCTTCCTCCCCTTCCCCTTCCTCCCAGTCGCGCGCTCTCTTCCCCCCAGTCTCTCGCTCTCTCTCTTCCCCCATCTCTCGCTCTCTCTCTTCCCCCCAGTCTCTCGCTCTCTCTCTTCCCCCCAGTCTCTCGCTCTCTCTCTTCCCCCCAGTCTCTCGCTCTCTCTCTTCCCCCCAGTCTCTCGCTCTCTCTCTTCCCCCCAGTCTCTCGCTCTCTCTCTTCCCCCCAGTCTCTCGCTCTCTCTCTTCCCCCCAGTCTCTCGCTCTCTCTCTTCCCCCCAGTCTCTCGCTCTCTCTCTTCCCCCCCAGTCTCTCGCTCTCTCTCTTCCCCCCAGTCTCTCGCTCTCTCTCTTCCCCCCAGTCTCTCGCTCTCTCTCTTCCCCCGTCTCTCGCTCTCTCTTCCCCCCAGTCAATTCAATTCAATTCAATTCAAATCGCTTTATTGGCATGATAAGGTACATCTTATGTTGCCAAAGCATCGAAAAACATTTATGGTTGAACACATAAACGCAGATCTATTCATACAGTGTATAAACAGATATATCCCTGAGTGTATAAATATACATTCGTATAATTTGTATATACTCTTTTCTTAGGTTTACTGGTTGTCCCTCTGTTTATGGCAAGCTGTAACATAGTGTGCCGCTAAGGTTACACAATTTCTCTGTTCCCCTAGTAGGTATGGCAGTTTTTGGTCGTCATTCAAATTTCTGAATTCAGGGCATATTTTTGTGAATTTTTGGTAGAAGTTCTCCCTGATGCCCTGATATTTTCCACAAGCTGTGAGTAAGTGCCTCTCTGTCTCCACCACTCCCTGACTGCAGTGAGAGCATATCCTGTCCTCTCTTGGCAGCCGGGTCTGTCTGTGTCTGCCTTTTTCGATGGCCAGGCTATGTTCACTAAGTCTGTACCTTGTCAAGGTTTTTCTCAGTTTGCTATCCTTTACCATGGTCAGGTATTCAGCCATGTTGTACCGTCTGTTTAGGGCCAAGTAGCAATTGAGTTTGTTTTGGGTTTTTGTTGTTTCTGCCCAATATGACAGGTATTTTTCCTTTTGCTTAGTGACAATTGTGTTGGGTCGAATTCTCTGTGCTACGGTGTCACTGTCCTGGGGCTGGTTAGTGTTAGTAGTTAATTCACTGAGTCCCAGGACTAGTTGACTGAGGGTATTCTTCTTTATGGTCCTCTCTTGGCATTTCAGGGCTTCGTAATGATAGCAGTGGGGGTTGCTCATTTTTAGGTGTTTCCAAAATTTGGTGGCTCTTTTTTGGATAGTAATTATTAATGGATATTGGCCTAGTTCTGCCCTGCATGCATTGTTTACAGTTTTCCTTTGAGTCCGGAGGATACCTTTACAGAATTCTGCATGTAGGATCTCAATTGGGTGTTTGTCCCATTTTGCAAATTCTTGTTGTGTTAGCGGTCCCCACACCTCACTGCCAATTAGTTCAATTGGTTCAATTACTGATTTAAAAATTTTGAGCCAAATGCTAATTGGGATTTCTATTTGGATTGATTTTTTAATGGCATAGAAAGCCCTTCTAGCTTTCTCTTTCAGTTCATTCACAGCCAGATGAAAATTTCCCGCAGAGCTGATTTTTAAGTCCAAGTATGTGTAGTTAGTGGTTTGTTCAATTTTAGTTGTTTCTAGTGTGAAATTTATTCTGGGTCCCTGATGTCTGGATCTTTGCTGGAACACAAGGACTTTGTTTTTTTGCGGGTTTATTGTCAGGGCCCAGGTCTGACAGAATGACTCCAGCAGATCCAGGTTCTGCTGTAGACCCTCCTTAGTTGGTGACAGCAGAACCAGGTCATCTGCATAGAGGAGAAATTTAACCTTGGATTCATACAGGGTGAGGCCGGGTTCTGTAGATTGTTCAAGTAGTATTGCCAACTCATTTATGTAAATATTAAAGAGTGTCGGTGAGATGGGCGAGCCCTGCGTCACACCACGCCCCTGTGGGAAGTATTTTGTTTGTTTGTCTCCAATTTTAACTGCACATTTATTGTTTGTATACATTGATTTAATTACATCATATGTTTTTCCCCCTACACCACTTTCAATAAGTTTCAAGAATAGACCGTCGTGCCAGATGAAATCAAAGGCCTTCTGGAAATCTATACAGCAGGCAAAAATTTTGCTTTTGTTTTGATGAACATGTTTGTCAATTAGGGTCTGTAGGGTGAAGATATGATCTGATGTTCTATAGTTTGGTAGGAATCCAATTTGGCTTTTACTCAAGACATTGTGCTCCTCAAGGAAGTTTATAAGTCTTTTGTTTATGATACTACAGAAAACCTTCCCCAGGTTACTGTTTACGCAGATGCCTCGATAGTTATTTGGGTCAATTTTGTCCCCACTTTTGTATATGGGCGTTATGAGTCCTTTGTTCCAGATATCAGGGAAGTAACCGACACTCAGAATCAAGTTGAAGAGTTTCAGTATAGCCAATTTCATTTTATCGCCCGTGTGTTTAATCATCTCACTTAGGATGCCGTCTGCCCCGCAAGCTTTTCCTGGTCGCAGGTCCTTGAGTTTTTCAATTAGCTCTTTTTCAGATATTATGGGGTCTATCGGGTTTTGGTTATCTTTTATGGCAAATTCGAGCTTTTCCAGTTTTTCGCATATTTGGTATTGCTCTGGGCTTAGTGTGTTTTTCTGGTATAATTTTTCAAAATGGTTTTCCCATGTGTCTCCGTTTTGAATGGCCAATTTGTCGTGTTGTTTTTTGTGTAATGTATTCCAGTTGTCCCAGAAACAATTGGAATCAATGGATTCCTCAATGGAGATGAGTGTATTCTTAATATACTGCTCTTTCTTGGTTCTGAGTGTGTTTTTGTATTGTGTTAGTGCCTGACAATAAGTAAGGCGTAATTCCTCATTTTCTGGTTGTCTGTGTTTTTGGTTTGATATTTTTCTGAGTTTTTTCCTCATGTTCTGGCATTCGGAGTCAAACCATTTTTCGTAGTTTTTTGTTTTGGGTTTGTTCTTGTGAACTTTCAAGTTTGACATTGATGCCAAATTATCAAAAATATTATTTCGGTTATTCACTGCCCGGTTTACGCCTTCTTTATTGTGTGTGTATGTATTTTCCAGAAAGGTGTCCAAGAGAGCTTGAGTTGATTGATTGCTAATTGCTTTCTGGTATTTTTCCGTACTGTTTTTGGCCCATCTGTAAGATTTTTTAATGTTGTACAGCTTACTGGGTTGTGTTTCTGTGTTGGTTGTTTCTGTCCTTTTAAGATATGCAGTAATTTGACTGTGATCTGACAGTGTTGTTTGTGGTTTGACTGTGAATGTTCTGAAAGAGGATGGGTCCAGATCCGTAATCATATAGTCTACGGTGCTGAAGCGAAGAGGTGAGCAATAGGTGGATCTTCCTAGGAAGTCTCCCAATAACTTACCATTGACCTACCAGTCTCTCGCTCTCTCTCTTCCCCCCAGTCTCTCGCTCTCTCTCTTCCCCCGTCTCTCGCTCTCTCTCTGCCCCCCAGTCTCTCGCTCCCTCTCTTCCCCCCAGTCAGTCACTCTCGCTCTTCCCCCCAGTCTCTCGCTCTCTCTCTTCCCCCAGTCTCTCTCTCTCTCTCTCTTCCCCCCCAGTCGCTCTCTCTTCCCCCCAGTCGCTCTCTCTCTTCCCCCAGTCGCTCTCTCTCTTCCCCCCAGTCGCTCTCTCCCTTCCACCCCGTCGCGTTCTCTCTTCCCCCCAGTCGCTCTCTCTCTTCCCCCCAGTCACTCTCTCTCTTCCCCCGTCGCTCTCTCTCTTCCCCCAGTCGCTCTCTCTCTTCCCCCCAGTCGCTCTCTCTCTTCCCCCCCAGTCGCTCTCTCTCTCCCCCAGTTTCTCTCTCTCTCTCTCTCCATCTCTCTCTCTCTCCCCGTCTCAATCTCTCTCTCTCTCCTCCAGACTCTCCCTCCTCCAGTCTCTCTCCCAGTCTCTCTCCATCTCTCTCCCTCCTCCAGTCTCTCTCTCTCTCTCTCCCCCATCTCTCTCTCACTCCCTGTCTCTCTCTCTCTCTGTCTCCCAGTCTCTCGATCTCTCTCCCTTTCCCGTCTCTCTCTCTCCCAGTCTCTCTCTCTCCCAGTCTCTCTCTCTCCCCATCTCTCTCCCCCAGTCTCTCTCTCT